>NC_041711.1:9517305-9826965 GCF_900700375.1 Denticeps clupeoides
TGCAGGACCCCCAGCACGGATAAGTCAGTCACCGGGAACTACGAAGCAGACGTGCAGCTCAGAGGTGAGAGATTTCGTGTGCATGTCCCCAGGTCTTCAAAAAGAAGCAGGGAATCAGAAATCGGGGACCAGATGTATGTGTGTGTGCACAGCAACACTCTTTTCTAATTAAATATAACCATCGATACTTTCCTATTTATTTGTTATCCCAGCTGGCCTGAGAATTTCCCGGAGAGGGATGATGTGACGTCACTGAAGGCCACTTGCACACACAAATGGCCTAGATATTAGGATGGTCCTATTGTATTCTTTTTTTAATCCCAATCTTTTTGCATGAAATTTAAATGTGTCTTTCCCAAACATTTATAGACAAAAATATAGTGTTCACGGTATAATCATTTAGAATTGTTTTACTTAGAACTACTTTAAAATGTTCTACATCTTGGCATCCACTTAAAAACCCATCTAAAGATGCCAGCGGAGATAGGCGATGACATACTAAGCAGCAGCTAAGATTTGGGCCAAAGTGTTATTTAATGGATATGATGCCGGGGTCAGGCCGGTTAACGTGCCGGATTTATTCAGCTGGCCACTTTAGATCATTAGTTCTCCTCTTGGCTGAGCCGACTGCATAATGCGGTTGACTGGACGGACTGCCCTGTCATTTATTTCCACATGACTCCTTCCTTTGGCTACTGGAGAAAAAATAAAAACTGTGCCGTGCTGTCCAGAGCCCCTTGGCTCCAGCCACCAACCCAGCAGGCCACCAGGCCACCAGGCCCACTCAGCTCCTTAACCGATTTCCTGAAGGTGACGTCGGTGCGATTTATTTGACATGAATTGGGCTTTGGTGGGCATGTTGTGTGCTTAGCAGGCATGAGTGATGTTTTACTCTCTGCTCTCTCTGCTACCATGTGGGTCTTCACCGGAGCACATTTTTGAGGTCTGATGCTTATTTTGCACCTGATCCTTTGTACAAACCACACAGATTACCAGATGACAGGTGTGTGTGTGTGTGTGTGTGTGTGTGTGTGTGGTTGGTGCTCTATGCGCTTTTCCCATTAAAGGAGAACTGTAATCACACTGGTTAGAGTGTTGAGTGTAATATTGATGTCACTTGTCAAATAGTTTTAGTAAACTTTATGTGTGGCCGTAAAGTGACACGTTGTGAACATGCAGATTAAATGCATGCGCACGTGCGCGCACACACACACACACACACACACACACACACACACACACACACATATATAGAGAAACCATCATGCAATTGAAAGTTGCTTTCAATTCAACAATTGGGGAACATTTTAACTTTGTTATTATTATTTTTCTTGTTCTGCTTACATTCACCATGCACCATGGCACCTTAGACTGCTGATCAGAAGCAAAGCCAAACTGAGAACAAAACTGAGCTCTAAACAGTCAGGAACAAATATCGGAAGTAAAAATTTAAAAATGGCAAAAATGGCAAACATGTAAACAGGTTTTTCTGAATATTTCTAGTTTCCCAGCCCTTTTTATGAACTCATGACTCCATGTTACTGCCTCGGTCACTGTTTCTCTGCACATTCTCTGTGGCTTGAACACAACATTCACCTGTTTTTTTATGATTACATGTCACGTCTCATTTAGCTTCAGGGTTACTGGCGAATGCCAAAGGCATCCCCAAAACTTTTAAGAACTTAAGGCTGAGTTTTTTTTCGGAGTTATGTCTGTCTGCAAGTTGGGATGTTATAGACATTTTAACACTTAATATATTAAGAATTTACATTCCTGTGGTTGCCTTTTCCTGTGTGTGTCTGGACCTATTGCAGATATGAATCTATATATGTTATATCTAATATATACAGAGAAGCATCCTGGAGGTGTGATTAAATTTATAATATTAATATTTGGACCTTGTCTCTGGTTTATTTACAGTGATCCCTGACAGCCTGGTTGTGACCTCTGACATCCCCTGGCCAGTGGTGACTGAAGGCGGGTCTGTGGACCTGTACTGCAATGCCTCCTGGGATTCTATTGCAGGCACACAACTGTCATTCACTTGGTCCGTGAAGAAAGGGTCCTCACTTCTTGAAGAGCTCCTGACCTTTGGCCCAGAGGGGACTGTGTCTGTTCTTGGCAGCTCAGCACAACGTTATGCCAATGGTGGATTCCGTCTGGACCTGCACCATAGGGGCTCCTGTGGTCTGGTGCTGACCGGAGTGCTGCCCACAGACCAGGGGATGTACGTTTGCACAGTTGGGGAGTGGACCCGAGAGGTTGGGGGAGCCTGGTACAGACTGCAGGAGAAGAGTGTGGACTTGGGACAAGTTGCTGTTACGCCCACAGGTTGGTGCCGGGATATAATTTAGATAACGTCGTTACCTCCTGGCTTATATTGCGCAGATCCCAACCCTGACCCATCATGGCATGGACTCCCATTAAGGTATGCTGTGGCACCAAGATGTCAGTAGCAGATCTAGTAGCAGGTCCTGTAAGTTGGTACCTCCGTCCTACAGAGGTTCAGTTGAACTGACATCATAAACATATTCTTGTGTTCCCATTCTTATCCTTCCAAAAAGGGCAGTGCTATCAGGAAATAGGGCTGAACCTCGTCACCCTGTCCGCCGGCCCACCAGCTTTCCTTCCTTGTCTAGCCACTAGCCATCACAATTTAGCCCTTATCAGAGTCAAATTCTCAGATTTGTCCAATTTTCTGCTTCCAACAGATCGACTTGAAGGACAAAATGTTTACTTGCTGCATAAAACATCGCACCTACAGCCAGGTGCCACTGATATGAGAGAATCGATGGTATTCATCCATCTTTATATTATGGCTGGTTAGTGTGTGACACAGGCTTTTAAGATATTGTGAGTGTGGACGGTGATCATAATTTCAAATGAGAGTTCTGTATGAATACCGTCATACATAAATACTGTCACATGAAGTAATTAATATGAAGCTAATATGAAGCATCTATGTCTACACAACTGTATGTATGTTTGTGTGTGTGTAGACTGGCATTACATTGTGGGGAGGTCGCACATATTCTCACAGGCCCTATCTCCATATGCATGTGTGCACAGTACTGTCTCCTCCTGTTTGCTGTCTGCAAGTGGGCCCCGTCTCTCTCCTCCCTGTCTGATAGATATGTTTGAGCAGAGGTTGCTGGGGATATTCCTCGCCCTCTCCCATACGCTGTCAACGCAGCAGAGCTTTTTAATTAAAACAGCGAGTTTGGAAAAGGGCAGCCTACAGAAACGGGGGCAGATAGAAGAATTCCTCTACTGTTAAGACTATCTGCTCTTCTCTGTTGCAACAGCGCTGTCAATGAAGGACAAATGAAGGTCTGCCACAACATTAAAACCACCCATGTGACACTCATTAATATGTTATGAGGTGAGATCTATTAGGCAGCATCTGAAGGGTCTGGGAGGGAAGGTGGACAAGTAGCTGACAAGGGTGAAGTGGGTCAATGCATCTCCAAAACACTTTTTGGTACACAGTGGTTCATACCTCCAAGGAAGGACAACCAGTGGACCAACGAACGTGGCTCAGCATTGATTTCACTGTGAAAGATTTGGGCTGGATTCTCTATGTGATAAAGGCAACAGTCACAACAGTCACATTGTTAGACAAAACAAACTTTGGGAAAACTTTGGGTTCTGCGGTTGTGTAGATGTTCCACCACATCACCCCTCTGTGGCAAAGGACATACGAACATGGCAATAAATTCCTGTCCAAATTTGCGAGACACCACAGGACAAGTTCAGAGGTCTTGTAGGGTCTTTTCAGGTTAGGGGAACCTGCACAATATGAGGCAGCAATTTTCAAGGGCGTAACATTGGGTCTAATATTGGGGGTTCAGCGTGCATGAACGGGGGGGCGGGGCAGGAATGTGCAGAATTGCAAATGTTCACCTCTTAAAAATGTTCACCTCTAAAACAGAGCGATAAAATACATAATTTTAACAATAAAATGGTGTAAATGCCAGAATGCTGTTTTTTTTTGTAAAAAATCCACCGGTCAATCACATGTTTAGGAAGCCCATGACGTGATGAATATTTAATCATCTCAAAAAACAGACGACACAAAAAAGGAAAAATATTACCAAAACGGGATTGCGTTTTGGTAATATCAAGTAACCGGCAGGAGTGCCATTACCAGTTGACTAAACATGCAATTATTTTGCTGGCAAATTAAATGAATAAAGAAAATTAACATGTTATTAATGCAAGTATATATTTAATAATCTGAATGATTTGATTATACTGAAGGGGTGTATATTGGCTGGATGTGTTTTTTTTTTGCAGGGGTCATGACCCCCCTAATCCCCTGCAAATTACGCCTATGGCTAGTTTAAAAGCTGTTCAGATGTTCAGAACTTCTTATCATGTTATGATGCAGTACTTCATGTAATATGTTGTCATAACAGAGACATTCTGGCATCAACAGAATTATTCGTTATTTGTGTCCCAGTTGTGATCACAGGTTTGTGGGATAGTGGGTGAGCGAGCAGACCTTTGCATTGACACCTTGTGGCAGGTGTTATGGTTTTCATGGTTTTAACTTCAGTTAACAGAAATTGTATAATGTGTCAACATATGCCTCAGCTGAACCTTCTCTTTTGCTTTTTCCTTAGCTCAGTCACTTGATGTGTCCATCCAAGACAACACTACTCTGAGCTTGGGTGACACTCTGGCCCTCACCTGCATTGTTACTGCTGAAGACCCCACCACCCTGGGCCTGGAAGTTACATGGCTACTCAATGGCACACATGTCCTAGCCCACATGGGTCATGATGGGGTGGTGACCAACAGCTCAGATTTGGTAGGAGTGAGACGCGTGGGCGAGGGGGACTTCAGGTTGGTGGTACCCTCCGTGGAGAAGTCCAGCTCAGGCCTGTACTCGTGCAGGGTCCGGGCCTGGGTACGCCAAAGCCGTGGTGGCTGGTACCAGGCAGCGGAGAAGACGTCCAATGAAGTCCAAGTGGTGGTGGTCCAGTTAGGTGAGTGCATGCTGTTTAATTTCAGTTCTCTGTGGTTTTTTAACTCACTACACTAAACTGGAACAGTTCAGGAGGAGGAAGGAGCAATAAGAATCTCCAGAGCAAGGAAGACAATTGTGACGAATTTGCTGCTAACCTTTTGTTTTATGTAACTATCATAAGTTACAAGAGATTGATTGATGGCCCCAACTGATCCTGGAAATCCATCCTCCTTAATCCTGTTTCATGGTGTTTGCAGAAGGAGCTTCTCAAACATCTTCACAGCACAAATAAAAAAACCTTCTACAGTTAGTGAATGGAGCTGGATCATTTAGTCTTTCTAGAAACCATAACAGACAAGGTCACAAATGCTGACATCTTGTTCAAAAATAAAAAATAAAACAAAAAGAAAATAGTTGAAAAGTGTTTCACCAAAGACCAAAGATGAACTGTTTTGGGTGCCAGACATGGGTCCTTACTGACCTGACCTGTCATCAGGCCATACGTCAAAAGCCAGCGGGTGGCAATTCTGGGTCGACGTGTCACTTTCCCTGCTATGTGGAGCCATACTGGGTGTCAGTGACATTAAAGGGCCTGCATAAACACAAAAGTCGAACACTAACACATGCAGTTCTGGGTGCCCTTCCTTCTGCATCCCAGTTTGAAGCTGAATAGTTTATAAATCCTTCTGTGACTCTCCATATAATTCATCACTCTGCAGACTGCAGACATTTAACAGTAGTTGTGATTTAACAGAAGGGAACAGAAGGAGACTGTAAATTAAACTGCTGTTTTCATTCAAAGTGAGACTCATAAAGAGCCCCTCCTTCTTATTGATATCAATAGTACAATGTATTTGTGCTATATGCTGATGCTCTCCGTTTTACATCTGGTAATGTTTGTACTGGAATCTATACATTTTATATTGCCTATAACATCACAGTACAGCACATTACGACAACTAAACATTAACCATCATCATCATCATTCGTGATCTACAATACATCTTTACATAATGCAGTTTTATTTTGCTAGTGGGGCCTTATGTACATGCATACATACCTACACACATATACATATGCATGCATATTCAGTCTTTCTATGGTTTACAACATTGACGCTCATGTGTTGTCATGTGTTGCTCCATCACACATACACACAAATGCACACAACACCATCTCACATTCTTTGACCTGTTGTGCTCTGTCACTTATCTGCTCTCTTTGTTCAGCCACCTCTCATACCACGGAGTCTGTCTGCTTTCAAGTCCGGGTTGGTGTTCGTCCCGTGGCTTTTTCAGTGTTTGGTGTTGAGATGGTGTGAGGGTGTGGAGGGCGTGTGAGGAATGTGATCACGTGTGGTTGACTTCTCATCCATCTGAAACCCAAAACCTTCTCCATATTTGCCAAAGGAGCTGGTAAGGGCAGCATGGTAAAACACCAAAAACATGAGAAACTGGAGACGCAGACTGACAGAGCAACGGGTCTTATGTACTCATACTCATGATCTTATTATTGTTCTCATATCTGTAGAAAAACCAGGATTTGATTGTGATATTACTGTCTGCTGAGCTTTTACTCGCCCAGTACTCATCCGTGGTGGATAGCTGCCTGGAATAGTAAAGAAAGCCGGGGCATTTAGCAAGAGTTCATAGAGCTGTTTTTTCCTCCTGTTCCATATTATTGTGAGGTGCGGGAATCTTTGTGCCCCATGAGCCATAGCTCTTCCTGTCTGTGGCGTCAGACATCCGCCCTGAGCGCTCCCGCAAAATCACTGGCATCACACTGCCATTTAAAAAGTCCCATAAATTACCAAAGGGTTTCGTTTCGAAACCTCTGGCCTGTGGACCTATGGCACAGCGTGGCGTTTCCCTGAAATTCTCCTCTAGGGCATGCTGAAAACCGGTTTTGTATTAGATATTGCAGTGTCATTACCTCACATTATGTTGTAGTTTTAAGGTTAAAGTTAAATATTCGTTATGACAATGAATTAGCCATGCATTATGTTAAACAAACATTTTACTGTATTGTACTCTAGAGACCCTAGAGTAGATTAATTCTAGATTTAGATTAATAAACTAGATTAATTCTAGACTAAAAGTGTTTTTTGAACGTTTGGGCCTTCATTGGAGTTCTCTTTCCCACGAATGGGAAACTGACCCGTTTTGTCAAACTGAATCCTGGAATCAAGTACACAGATTCCCAACACTTGGAATTGGAATCAAACTACCGTATGATAAAAGGCGTTTTAAAGGGCTGTGGCTTTTATTGTTTTATTCTGGCAGCTTTCCCAACCTCACCTCCACCAAGCTGTATCCGTTTTTTATCACCCTCTAACCTCGCCAGTGAAGTAAATGGCACTGTTCCTTGTAGCAAGTTATTTGACTGGTAAACAGGGCTGTTTTTTATTGGTATGAATGACTTATGACTTTCTTGGAACGATAATACAGAGATGATACAACATAAACAAGCATTCGGAAATGTGTTTGCTCTGTCCAATGTTCCATCTAGGCATTCAGACGTTTAAAAAAAATCTTTAACCATTTGGTCCTGCTACTCAGTGTCCTGGCTGCCACACACACACACACACACACACACACACACACACCTCTGACTCACACACACAACTACGGTCCATTTAGAGTCACCAATCAACCTAGTGTAGATACCTTTGGATGGTGTTGGAAACCGGAGAACTCGAAGGATCTCTTTTGGCCCTAAAATGATTTCATGAGAACCAGGAGGTTTGTGCCACTTAGGAAGTTAAAGTTGCAAAGAACATGGGTTGTTTCTCTTGCGTTATTGTCCCAACTTTCGTTGTTGCTATGAAGTATGTCTCAGTGGAGGCATCAGGTCCTTCATCTACATGCTCCTCTGGCCTCAGAGCTGCCTATACTCCTCAACACACTACTAGCATGAACATGTATGCACTCACGTTATGTACCATGTCATGTTCCATGAGCTGAGCAAGAGAATACAAAAACCGAAGGGCGGTTTATAGTGTGTCTGGCAAGCCAATTTGTGTGATAAAGTGTGTGATAAAAACCCAGTTCGCTTTGAGTGAAAGAGGAGGATTAAGTATCCAACGTGGTGGGGGTGGACACACTATCGCTGAAACGCTCATTTGGAGACACTCGGTTCCCAGGATACTCGGCTGTCATCCCTATGGACAGAGTAAACAGCTCTGTCTTCTTCTGTGTTTGTCCTGCCGAAGCTTTGTCGGTCTTGGTTGTCTTATAATGGCTGATGCTCAGCTTTTTAATTGCAAATGCCCTGGTGAGGAGCTCGGTCTGGCACGTAGGTATGGTCTCTGCACGTAACAGGAAGTGAGCCGGTTCTTGCGGCATGGGGCAGATGGTGATGGAGCGTGATTCAGTGTGGGCGACGTCCAAATGGCCCCTGTGCAAGCCCGCTGCCACATATGCCCGGGGACAGGCATGGACGGCCATGTGGTTTGTGTGCATCAGCTGAAATATATTGCTACTGACTGTGTGTAAGAGGTGTGTGTGTGTTGTGGGATGCGTGTGTTCGCGGGCATCCCAGCCGTTACGGCGCTTCCAATCCCTCGCCTCCCATAGAGGGTCCCTGGGCTTGAGGCCAGTAAACACTTGACACTGTTGTATTAACATTTTAGAAAGGAGATCGTAAACGGCCTGCTATTCTCACCCACCCGCCTTGCTCGCTCTTCCTGAGGCTCGCGAAAGACTGTTATTGAATGAACATGCTGTATTTGTGAGGAAGGAAGTCCACACAGCCATTCTGACAGGACCTGCAGAATAAAAACCTAGGTTATCGTTTCGAGTGACGGGTGTCCTGGTCATTCAAAAGCTGCTACTGGATGCTGACCTCATGATCATCAATAATAAAATTCACCTTGTCCCTGCAAAATTGCATTTCTGTGTTTATTGTAGATCATTAATATCCAACCGAGAAGCATTCTGTCACTCTCTGCTTTTATTCATTCCCCTCCTAAGATGGATTCTCCCCTGTCTCCCTTCACCCACCCACATAAAATTTGGGGTGACTGACATGACATAAGAACATTTTCCTGCCAAGATGATGCAGGAGGCAACAGACAGACTAAAATTCCCTGCATCAGACTGTACGGCAGAAAATGTAGTCGTGTTCCCCTGCCCTCCATCCAGAGCGACTTACATTCAGTAGTTATAGGGACAGTCCCCCAGGAGACACTCAGGGTTCCTGCTCAGGGACACAATGGTAGTAAGTGGGATTTGAACCTGGGTCTTCTGGTTCATAGGCATGTGTGTTACCCACTAGGCTTCTACCACCCTAAGGTACCTTACAGGTCCCATCACAGGTCCCTCACACACTGGTCACAGACAATCTAGACCAGGACAGACCTGGACAGTTTCTTTCCCCTCACCATCACCCTCCTAAACGGCTGAAGTGTCACACATTGCAAGCGCACTTTCATGTACGCTTGTGGTATTAATTCTGTAATCTTTGTAATTTTCTGTATATAAGATATTCGATTATTCTGTTGACACCATGGACTACAATCAAATTCCTTGTATGTGTTTGCTCACATGCCAGTAAAAGGATTCTGAAAAGGGGAATGTTTGCGTGTGTTGCAGACACCGATTTCTCCGCCGTGGCATCTGCCCTGGTGACACCACAGCTCTCCGGAGATCCCACTGAGCTGGAGTGTCGCGTGACGAACGTGTCCCACCTGCTTGACCGGCGCCTGGGTGCGTCCTGGCTCTACAGCCCCAGTCTGGCGACCACGGTCACGGTCGCGTCCCTGGATGCTGCCGGGGTTCTCGTGCCGGGCCCTCAGCATCGAGGTCGACTGGAGGCGAGTCTGATCACGCTCACCCGCGACGACCCGCACGCCTTCAAGCTCCGCCTGTGCCAGACCTCGGAGGCTGACGCAGGCAGCTACGCCTGTGTCATCACGGCCTGGAGCCCCGCCCGCCAGGGAGGCTGGGAGGCAGTGGTGGTGCGCCAAACTCCCGCCCTCAGGGTGGGCTTTGCCAACAAGAGTGAGTGCTGCTTCTCTTTCCTAGTTTTTCAGATAAAATTGTGTATTTTAAGTGAAAATGAGTCTGAAGAATCTTCAGCTGCTCTGCTTTCGCTCTTATGTAACACGGAATTTGTTGTCGCGAGCTCGTCTAAAATCCTCAAAGGTCCCTTGTTCCTAAAGACATTAAAATTTCAGAGTGAATCTGGAGCGTTCTTCACCCCACATCCACTTACTTAGATCACAAATATAAATCAGTCACTGTCCCTGGAGCTTATGCTGGTGTCAAGCGCTGTCTCTGTGACATTAAAAAGAAACCCTTTCGTAAATACGCAATAACGATGTTGGTTTGGCCTATTTTTGGCCGTTCTTTGAAGTTGTTTCCTCAGCGTGTGAATTAGACGAGCTGAATATCTTCAGCCTTTGGACATTCTTCACTGCGTAGATATTGACTGTATATATTATTGTATTCTTGTGTTAATTATTGTATTAATTATTCATGAAATTATTAAAATTTGATTCCAATGTTCTCGCAGACCCAACCATAAATGTGGTCGCCCGGCGAGTTCGAGAAGCCAGGTCCAGCGGAGCCACGTTCGAGATGAGCTGTCAGGTGGTGGCCAAGAACCTGCGTGACGCAGGCTTCTCCGTGGCAGTCCTGATCCAGACCGAGATCGGGGGGCCGAGCAGGCGGATTATCTCCCTGAGCCCGAGCTCCGTGCTTCGCCTGGAGGACTGGAGCGAGCCCGGCCGGCAGGACTCGGTGACGCTGGCGAGGAGCGGGCCGGCCGAGTTCCGCTTCCGGCTGCAGGGGGTCCAGGTCTCAGACCGAGGCTTCTACACCTGCGAGGTGGCTGCCTGGACCAAGCAGCCTGGGGAAGAAGACTGGACTAAAGCTGTCAGTGGAGAGTCCAACAAAGTCCAGATCTCATTTGAGCACACCGGTAATGATTGAATAGGGATGCCAACTTTTCAGTCATTAGTATTATATTAGATCAAGCCTTATTATTATTGTACAGAGAATAATGAAATGCCGTTAGCATCTAACAGGAAGTGCAGAAGAATGGAGTGGTGAACAAGCCTCAATGACCAACAGAAAAAAAAAAGTTCTCAATTGTAATTCATATTTGTAATAATGCCTTAGTGGTATTCAAAGTTACTTTCCCTAGAAAAGGCACAGGATTACAAATATGCTTAATATGCTTTATTTGTAATTTCACAAAGAACAGAACTGTGCTACATCAATAAAAATGACAAACATGGGAATGCAACAAAACACTGAGCTTGCTCAAAAGTCCATAACCTCTCAATAAATACAACATAAATCAGTTTTTCAGAATCAGAACCTTATAATGAACACGGTTAAATAAAACATGATATACATTAGAGAGCAATTTATTCAATTTACAATCCCTCTTATCTCAGCTCATTCAAACTAAATATGCTCATAAAACTGAAAATCATGCTTTCACTAATGTTGACAGCCATAACAAGGCAATAAGACCTTAATGTTTGAGTAGTGATGTCTAGATGTAATCGGACCAAATTGTATGATCCCTTAGAAATTTCAATTTTCAATATGGGCAGCGGTGGCCTATCGGTTAAGGAAGTGGCCCTGTAATTAGAGGGTTGCAGGATCCTGATCTGCTACTGAGGTGCCACTGAGCAAAGCACCGTCCACACCTGTCATGGCTGCCCACTGATCACCAAGGATGATGGTTAAATGCAGAGGACACATTTTGTTGTTGTGCTGTGCGCCGTGCTGCAGTGTTTCACCATGACAATCATTGTTAATGGTTGTTAATGGTTGCTTTTGCAACACTGCATATTTCTGTAGGGAACTTTTCTGAGATTGGAGTAGGGAAGTAGATCTGTCTTCCTTTTTTCTCTCTGTGACTCTAACTCCCATGAGTTCTTTTGCTATTTTA
Organism: Denticeps clupeoides; assembly: GCF_900700375.1. Lineage (NCBI taxonomy): Eukaryota > Metazoa > Chordata > Actinopteri > Clupeiformes > Denticipitidae > Denticeps > Denticeps clupeoides. Next base: position 9,529,184 of record NC_041711.1, read on the forward strand.
GCATTTTCTCACTCCAAGGCTTCGATAATCTCATGTCATGTGTGTCAACACACCTTAGAAACACCAATGTCTTCCTATTGCCACTCTTCCTATCTCTCTCTCTCACTCTCTCTCTCTCGCAATGAAATACATTCTACCTTCTTTGATGTGGGGAGTTGCCTGTCTTGGGAATTAACTCACAGCCTAAAAGCCATCCCTGTCGAAACACCAGCACCCCATGTGTCCTGAAACACGTTTTTCATGTTCTGCACCTCTATTTCGCCTCAGTTTTATCCCCTATTGTGGATTGTGTTCCCAGGAAGCGGGTTGAAGAGGGCTAATGTGGCCTGTGGAGGGCTGTTGGCTTGTTCTCTTCTCTGGGCAATAATGGCTTCAAAGTAGCTCGTCCTTGGGGAAAAAAGTGCAGCGAAGCTCAAAAACGGCAGCTTGTTCCCCTCTCTTCTCTCTTGCTCCATTTCTCTGTTGAATGGAGAACTCCCCTAAGATCTACTCACAGAGCCTTGGCAAGCACTGTTCAGCTAGGCCTGGGTGTTGGATGAGGATGAGTGTGAGCCATGATCACCAGTGTGATAGTCTGGCAGTCATCTCAACGGACGTCTCCCTATGCTTGCAGGTCCCTCGTTTGATGTGTCCCTCAGCTCAGGCACCATCGGCCTGTACCCTTGGGAGACTGCCAAGGTGGCGTGTCTCATGAGTGTTTCTGGAACGCCTCCAAATGCAGGCAAGTGCCAAGACCTCTGCTCTCATATTATTTTACACCCACTAATAGTACTCAAAATGTCAGCATAGATTAACTGCATTAGAATTCAGACTGAGCAGGCCCTGGCAAATTACACTTTTCATTTAAAATGGAGCTTGCGTTGAGACAATGGTGTCTCTGCTTTCAACATGCCGAGCATTTTTTCCCATTAACAACACGGCCCTTCAAAACCTGAAAGACCTATAATCATATGGAATGCTAAGAATTGTAATCAGTTCCAAGGTCACATGGAAAGGGCAAGTTTTGCATGTCCTGCTGATGCTTACTAGGCAATAGTACAAGCAGAGTGAGATTATTCTTAATACTCAAATTATCTTAGCAAGGATTCTCAGACACTTTGGGGACAAACCTCCTCCCATTCCATATAATAGTAATCACCCCGTTTGCTCTTGCAAACTTAGAGGCTCATAAAATTGTCCAGGACGAACCGACCGTTTTTGTGCAACAGCTGATGATCTGATAACATATTAACATGCAATAATGGCAGCACGCCTTTGGTAAACACAGAGGGTAATAAAGCCGACCTGGTGGGCATTTCCCTTGTTTAATGTTTCTGCGGTTATTGTACCCTGAATCCAGAATACCCACACCCTTAAATCACAAATATTGTTTTCATTTCAATCTAATTAGCGGGAATGCACTGCAAGACTAAAGAAACAGGGTCGTTGCAGTTTGTAAAAAGCTTTTGGGTTGGGTTGTCTAAAGGTGGATGCCCAGGTGGACGTTTATGGGGATGATTACTGAAACTTTGATCTTAATGAATTATTCATTAAACGTGAGTTTTTTTTATTGATGCAGTGGTGGCCTAGCGGGTTAGGAAGCACACTCGTAAACGAAGTTTCAAATCCCGAACCATGAAGGTGCCACCAAGGTATCCTTGTGCAAAGCACCATCCCCACACACTGCTCCCTGCTCACCAAGAGTTACCATGTGCTTTGCTACACTGTGAATCACAATGACAATAATAATCATTTTCATTATTATTTATCTTGATTAAACAGCACACTACACCATCATTACTTCACTCTACAAAGTATTGTTAGCTTGCCAGCATGTTCACAGAGTGCAGCGCTGTTTGCATCTCGACTCATTTGAAGGAAAGGTTGCTTGTTAAAGGCGGTGGAATCACTTGACTGAGCTTTATCACCTGCAGCAGTTGGGTAATGATCTCACTCAGAGTGAGGAGAGGATAACAGCAGAGATGTTTGTTGCCTCTGATGCGGATGTCACTGTCTTTGGTGGGGGCGGCTGCTCTTTTGCTTCTTCTGCAGTGCTTACACAATCACATTAAATGTACACTCGTGTACAATGATGTCACATTTAACTAATAAAGCTATAGTTTATTTTAGCATTATATAAGAGTCAAAATAGATTGTGATTCATTTGAAACGTTTAACACATCAGCGCCTGAGGGTGGGTGTGTCTGCCAGGCAGGGAGCACATGTGTGGCAACAACCTGTTGTTTCTCACTCAGGACTTAGCTGATGAGCTGATGCGTTCAGATGCACGAATGGATTGGAATGGCTAGTGCTTGCATTTTTTTGTGCCACAGGCACTGCATGCTACGCAAAGCCACAGACCCTGAATTAATTAATTAATCACACATTTGGCAAATAATGAATCATGAGTAATTTCTTGCAGAATGTGTGATTCAGTTTTTCAATTGTTTAATCACTCGACAGACCTATTATATATCCATACATACTCAAATTAGTTTTGCAGCTATGGGGCATCTAAATCATTTAGGTTGCTCAAAGGAACAAAATAAAGAATTCTGCTCATAAAAAACTCACACTTTATATTAAATTATTAGAAATGTTTGTCTCATGAGAGACATGAGAGTTCATGAGAGGTTTATTTACTTTTGCACTTAAATATATTCAATAAGACATATAGACCAAGGAACAGATTATCATAAAAATTCTTTTCAGCAGGATCCAGTTTAATCTGCTCTGAAATGGCAGGCTCTCCCTCACTCAAAAATCTTTTCATACATCTCTGCTTAATATTATTAGTGCACAAATAGTAAAATCACTTTAAATGATCAGAAATGTATTGATCATTAGCTGTATTCTGAATGTTTGTATTAGGGGCAGTGGTGGCCTAGCGGTTAAGGAAGCGGTCCCATTATCAGAAGGTTGCCGGTTCGAATCCCGATCCGCCAAGGTGCCACTGAGGTGCCACTGAGCAAAGCACCGTCCCCACACACTGCTCCCCGGGCGCCTGTCATGGCTGCCCACTGCTCACTCAAGGTGATGGGTTAAATGCAGAGGACAAATTTCACTGTGTGCATCGTGTGCTGTGCTGCTGTGTATCACATGTGACAATCACTTCACTTTATTTATTTATTTTATTTAAGTAATATGCTGCTATTTCTTACTTCTATGATTATCCACATGTTCCATTAAATAGCATGTAGTGCCCCTTTTGAGTGTCCTTAAGGGGTCGTAGATAGATGTGCTGTTTTACCCATTTCTCAGTAGCAGCTGGCCAGTTTTTTTGGTGATGGGTTAGCTCCATGGCACAGTTTCCTGCAGTAGCCTGGCATGGCAAGAAATAGCTCATGCCTCCTTTGCTGCTTGCAAATTCCATAGAACTGCAATCTGCACAATACAGAGTCGCTCCAAAGCCAGCTGCATGGTGACATTTGGTTAATGCCATTTTCATTAGTTTTTTTATTACCCTCAAAAGTGCCATTGTTTCAGAGTGAGAGAATAGAGGCTTGTCCCGACCCACCCAAAGATGTCTGTGCTTCCTTGCGTTTATATCCTAACTATATTTAGATCTTATAACTATGTAAAAGCAATTACAGTCCATATCACTTTCACATAAAAAAATATTTAAATGAAGGTGACATTAATGTAAAAGTAAAATTATAAGGAAAAGATGTAGGTTTAGGCTTAAAAAACCTTTGATTTAATTCATTTAGTGATTTAGTTATTTATTTGCCATTTTATGGACCATGCAGAATTATTTAAATGTGTTCAATATGTGTATCTTTTTGGGGTCAACTTTCTTGGCACTAATTATTTGTTTATTCATTGGCTCATTTTATTTTAGAATTGATAGTGACTGAACCAAAGTTGTATGACATCTGAACACATCTTGGAAAGCCACATCTAGGAATTCAGTTGAATTCCTTCACAAAGATAATATAAGGTAAAATATATTAGAGCCATGAGAACGTTGCACCTGTCTTGGTGGTAAACCACAGAGCACTTAATGTACATGGATTTTTTTCAGCTCCACAGAAGATTTTTATCTGAGATTAGAGGTGATGAGGTGACTTGAGTTTGACTCATTCCATGAAGGTAATGTTTTTAAGGAACAACCGCACCAGACTTTCCAGATTTCAGTGGTGGAAGTACGGTTCTTGTTTGTGAACTTGACAAACCTGCATCGATGGTGTGCTGACAGTTTTGCCAGATTGGACGTTTTTTATTACATACATGATAAAATTCTACGCCTCGTGTAAATACGTTACAGTGAGTAGTGAATAACACTTAGAGTATTGAGCTTTATTTTAGCAATGTAACAGAACTTTTTTCAGTACTGACTATACCCAGCCAGATTTGATATGGAAGAGGAACTGTGCCTCTCAGTGGACATTGAAATATTCCTCCTGCAGTTTAATTATCTCTGCCATACATAGCATACTTTATATTTAGAAGCAGAAATCTCCTGAAGGTTTGCGCCTTTCTTTCAGCTCTTGCACTGAGCAGGAGGATCTCACGGCCTTTTTCGGGTGGCGGTTCTATCGTTAGGTCATGGTGTTGGCGTGTCCCAGTTGGTTCCACTGAAAGCATGCATCTGAACCTTTCAGATTAGATTACAGCAGTGTTCCTTGTTCGAAACTGGTAATTATTTACGGCAGCTTTGCATACCACTAGCAACCTGATGGGCCTGTTCTCTGACGGAAAGATGTAATTTGAGGTGTGTGTAGAAAGGGGGTTGATAGGGAGAAACCGTAGAAATGAGCTATCAATGGCCCCTGGTTCAACAAAGATGCTGCATGGCATTAACACGCATTCACACTTTATTAGAGGACGCATGCATGGCCTTTTTCACACAGACTAGATGACTCTGCTCTCTTTTTTTGCTCTGTGGTCTCTGTGCATTCTGTCTCTCATTTGAGGGTATGATGATCAGATATCCCTTTTAAGGCAGATGTCACCATAATGCACCCTAGGCACTTCAAAGACAAAGATAGTAGATGCCTTTTATTGGTGGATGTCAGTAGAGAAGTGGGGAAGAATTTTTTCTGGGTCTCTGTCCCAGTTCTCTGTGTCTCTTTCTATGTCTTATTCAAAATAAAGGGCCAACAGAAGAGCGACAAAAGTATCATCAAACACACAAAAAAAACCCTCAGCATTCAGTTTAAGTTTTATGAATAGATCTGAATGCCACTTGGTATCAGCGAGACCCTGGGGCCGTTCCCGAATGCGGTCCTGTCACCCTCTGTCCATGGCTGAGGACCCAGTCTGGCAGTAAAGCACTGGACCTTGACCCAGGCTCTACATTAGCTCTATAAATACCGCTGCCCTGTCCATTTTATTCTTCATCATCGTCTTCATCATTAGCCCAAGACAGGCCTTGTGACTGAATTAGATCTCAGAAGGACATTAGAGCATGAACAGTTCATGCACAGTCATGTAAGCGCCTTTTTATATTCTAATTTAGCAAGATATCTAGTCTTGACATGGCTTTGATATATATTTAATTTATATATTACTTTATTATTACATTTCCTTACATATGCTTCACTTTAGAGGTCCTTTGTTCCTCGAAGGGACAGTAAAAATAGAGCATGCATGGTGTTGACTTCCATGAGGGTGCAGCAAGGCTGGATTTCGGCAGTGTATAGAAGCAAGCCCATTAGGGTGATAATTAAAACCATCATGCCTCTTCCTCTGATGGCTCCAGAGAGCAGCAGTAATATTTTTTTTCAGATGAACTGGATAACTAGCAAGGGCCCAACTTCCATCCTTCTTGTACTCGTGCACCCTATTGTTCTGTCGTACTTTGCTCTCGTATTCTCTTTCCTCCATTTTTTCCTTTCTTCTCTGCCTTTTCTTTTCTGTCTCTCTCTCTCTCCCTTTGTCTTTCCTTCCGTATTTTAATGTGGGGGGGGCTGTGTTCAAAAAGAGATGCTATTCAGGGGTTTGAATCATGTGTGGGTGACTGCAGTGGGTTGTCTTGCTGTTGCACTAATTGCCTGTTTTGGAAAAGCTCACCGAGCTTTCTTCCTTATATCTCACATCCCATTTCATACCAGCCGCACCATGCTGTTTAAACAACATAACATTTATTCTGTCAATCCAATGTTTTTTTTCAGAGCAGCTTAATTGGAGTAAAAATGGGAATTCTTATTACTCCTCACAGCGATCCTAAGGCACAAATAAATAGCTTCTTAACATGAGTAGCCGTGTTTTGGCATATCTTCATTAAGAATTAGATATCTAAAAATGTTAACATCATGCATTAGATGCATTATATTAGCAATCAACTAGTGTTAGCATTTCAGTATATACTAGTGTCAAGACCTGATACTAGGGGGTGCTTTGATACCGTGTTCCGGTCTGGATTATCATGTTGTCTGTCACGTCCTTGAGCTGATGGCGGAAGGAAGTGCAGAGGCGGGATCCCATACTGGGAATGGGATTTTATTGAAAATAACACAACAAAGGAAAAATGGCACGAGGGCCGAAAACAGGGGAAAAGGGGGGAGAACAAAAACAAACCCACAGGCGTGTGGCGATTCCCAGAACTGAAAACAACTAACACAACTGTTGCACAGTCCACATAAATTGTTGGGCTGACCAACATAGTCCTTTATAACCATTCTGCTGTCATGCAGATTGGCGCCAGGTGAGTCCCCATCTGCACCTAATCGTGATAGAGCCCCCCCCTCCACAGGCTACGTCCTCGGAGCCCAAGCAGCACCGCCAATGGAGGAGGTGGAGGTCCTGCCCTTCTGTGACCCGGAACCTCTGGCTGGCTCCCAGACATTGTCCCGCATGGTGGCCTGGAGCCCTCCAACCTGCACACAAAATTCAGGGCCGAACCTTCCGGGTACTTACGGGCATCCTCTGACGCTTCTTGCGTCTCTCCCTGCCCCGCGCAGGGAGGCCGTCCCGGACCCTCCTGCAACCGCTTTTTGCACCCCTGGGTGGTGCCTTCTGGCTTTTGTTACTGCTGGGGCTCCGAGGACGTAGCCTGTGGAGGGGGGCTCTGTCATGATTAGGTGCAGCTGGAGACTCACCTGGCACCAAGCTGCATGACAGCACGGCAGTTTATAAGGCTCTTCTGAGCAGCCATTCGGGGCTGCGACATTTTTATGAGAAGTGTTGTTTTCAGTTTTGGCAACCGCCACACACCTGTGGGTCCGTTTTGTTCTCCCATGTTGTTTCCCCTGTTAATAAATAATTTTTCCCCAGTATGCCCCACCTCTGCGCTTTCTTCCCCCATCATCTTACGGACGTGACATTGTCTTCCTAATAATTGGGTGAATCTGTCTTCATGTGTGTGAGCCTGCCATGTCATTGGTCATTGGTTGTTTCCCCTGTCTATTATTTGCATTGTTGTTTTGTTTAAAATTTGTTAGTCGTGCGTTTGCACCCATTTTTACTGCCCTGACTGAATCCTGAATCCTGCCTCAGACCTGTGTGCGTGTGTGTGTGTGTGTGTGTGTGTGTGTGTGTGTGTGTGAAATTTGCATGCTCTCCCCATATTGGTGCAATTTCTTCAGGATTCTCCAGTTTCCTATCATCATCCAAAGTCATGTACACTAGGTGGGTTGGCTACACACTGTGTAACACACTAGGTGTGTTACCCACTCGGCTACTACCAAGGAATCAGTTTCTGCAGCAGTTCTTCCACAGTATCATGGCCACAGCCTTTCATTTCTGCTTCTCTCTAGATGATATTGTGTACGAGATGCGCTGGTACATCACTAGGTTGCGTGGGTCAGACCACCCAACGCTGCTGGCCAGCATGGACCGCTGGGGTGTGGTTCGGAAGACCCCACGCAACGACAGCAGTGACTGCAGCCTGGAGCGCACAGGGCCTCGCTCCTACATCCTCAACATCCACAGCGTTCAGGACAGTGACACAGGGGAGTACCACTGCATCGCCACGCCATGGATCCGCTCCCCAGCCTCAGGGACATGGAGCAAGGCGCCCGACGTCACCTCCACAAGAGTCTTTATTAATGTCAAGTTTGCATGTAAGTGGACATCATTACAGTCACATTCCACATTCAGATTTTCTAAGTCGATTGCTGGAGACCCTCATAGATTGTAAATTATTTACACATTAAAGAAAAAGAAAATTTGATACAAATATAGCATATAAAACATCCCAAACAAACTACGATAACCAGATTCTCTTTTTACAATGCTGTATTATACATTAAAGTTCATCTTTAGTCATAAATTACTTGCTTTTTAAGTGCTATCTAAAATATGTTCATTTCTGCCAATTTCCTAATATATTATTTGAACTAGATCTAGCCTTTAATGATTGATTACTTGATATAATGCATGTGAACAGTGAATATATCATTTATAATATAGAAGTTTATCATGCTCTACAACTGTGCTAAATCTCTACAAAATAAGTGACTGGGGGGTCAGGCTCATCTTACAGCACCCTGAAGTGCTGGGTAATTAAGGCAGTGGGTGCTGAATCCCAGCCACTGCTAATGCTTTGTGATGCTGTAAGAGGGCTTAATGAAGCCCTTAATGAAACTCGGTGTGTGTGTGTTCCACTGAGCGTTTTATACAATCACGCTGTGTGCTGCAAATCTTGTACATGAAAGGCTTGCATCTCATTTTGACCTCTTGTTGTCTAATTTACTTACCATGGTACAAAATTTACAAAAAAGGTACTTCATGATGCGGTGAGAGTCGTGTCCTCATTTCTGATGGGGAATTTGGTGTTGGTTGGTAAATGCTCTTGGATCCCTAAACATAAAGCAATACATATAGGTAAGTTGATGTTGTAAAAATGTGAATATATAGAAAAGGTTGCCAACTCTCACACATTCACCCGTACCTGCACCTGATTATGGATTTTTTTTTTTTTTTTTATGTGGAAACTGGTGAGAGGGTAGATACATATATGTGCATGCATCCATGCATGTGTAGGATGCATTGAATGAGAATCAATTATATGCCCGTGAGAATCAATTATAACTAAGATAGTCATGCATAGGACCGCTCTACCATTTGATAATGTTCCTGTGTTTGCACAGTTTGGGACTCCATGAAGATGCCGCTGCTGTATGGGGTATGCGCCTCGGTGGCAATGGGCATCTTTTCTCTGCTGCTGGGCCTCATCTGCACCCAGTGCTGCTTCCGCAATGCTGCTTACAAGCCCCGAGTCAACAACAAACTCATGGAGCTGGATATGGACTGACAAATGCTGCAGATTGGACATCCCCACCTGCCGCCATGGCAACTGCACCAGAAACCAGTGGTCTCCAGCTGCACCAAAAAGGGAAGGGGGTTTGTGCTGGGGAAACAATCAGACAGGAAATAACTAAAGCTGCTGGTAAATGAGCCAATGGACCAACTGCACTCTTGGAACGTTGTGTTCAGACTCTATATATATAAATATATATATGAGATACATTTATATATATATATATATATATATATATATATATATATATATATATGTATGTATGTATATGTATATATATATGTATATGTATATATGTATATGTATGTATATGTATGTATATGTGTGTGTGTGTGTGTGTGTGTGTGTGTGTGTGTGTGTGTGTGTGTGTGTGTGTATATATATATATATATATATATATATATATATATGAGAGATACGTACATACATACATATGTATGTATATATATAAAAATGACTTCCTTGAAATAAGCAATGCTTTAAAATGAAGAATAGATGTGGGAGAGCACTTCCTTTTTTAACCTGATGACCATGACTTTGCCAACAATTGTTGATCAGGGTTTGTACTAAAACTAAAAGTAAGTATGGTGCTAACAAATACAGTGCAACCGATGGTGGTTTACAGTCATTTTGTGTTTCTGAATGAGATGCTGTATGCAATGACTGACTGAAATATTCTAGCTGTGAGGCCGGTCCATTACAGAGTTGATCTTGTGCCTTTGGCCCGTGACAAAGGGCCCCCAGCAGTTCCGTTCCTGCTCAAGCATTGTTCCACTCCAGAGGAAGTGGAGCTGAAATGAATTGTGGGACGGTCCCCTCTACTGTCCTCCTCCTCCAGCCTGCGGGTGGTGGGATCTTGCTCCAATGTGTCTGTGTGGTATTGTCCCTCTCATTCCCTGAGGCTATCGTTTATCAGTATTCAGGCGCTGAGACAAAAGACCCGGTCCCCCCGTCTTTCAAAAGAAGACCCGGCATGTCCTGCTCCACACACACACACACAGCCATGCACACATTCGCTCTCCTCATCTGCTCAGAGCACTTATCTGATACAGAGAAAAGAAAAGTCTCTTGTGAAGGGGACCAGATGGGTGGTGCTCACACCCAATAGAATTATGGGTAAGATTTCTGAGGGAGGTTATTGTACTGCAGCACCACTCTGGCACATGTAACAACTGTGTGAACCGGACTGACACAGGCACTGTTATGCTTTTGCTGTTACTGTTATGGTGTTAAAACTGTTGTTGTTGTTATTATTATATTATTGTAATTTCTAGTTATTTTTGTGAAACTGCATTGTGACATTTTTTGTCTTTTAAAATATGTATTACCATCAAACCAATGCAAGATGAAAATTCCGGATTTTTGTGCCATTTTCTTCCAATGGGGTATAATTAATCAGGTTTTTACAGTACACAATTTTATACCACTGCAAAAAAACTGTTTAAAGTGATAGTAAATGTTTTATATTTATACTGTACATTGTCTTGGCTGTTTGATTGTTTTAATTTATACAAATTTCACTGTCTTAAGTTTTAAAGGATTATCTTATTTTAATATTTTTTTAACCCCACAATTTTATATAACCTTACACTGTTATCTGTATTCATATAACATCTGTATCTTATATAACATTGCCTCAGTTCTTTGTCTTGTACATAATATCACTTTTGTAAAAGCTTCTTCAATTTTTTAAAAGTCATAAAAAGGCTAAACTAATACTAATGATTAGCTACTTTAAAATTGTCATTTTTTTATATTCTCACAAAAAATACGCTGTTGACATGGCAAGAGAACGATTTCTCTTGGAATGGATTCATGTCTAGTATTTTACAACATTAGCACTCTGATGGTCGATGTGTTGCCAGATTGGATGCTATTTAATTCTACTTTGCACACACTGTTTTTAATACTTATAATGTTTTAGGACATTTAAATCGTACACCAACATTGTACAAAATTGTGCCCCAGACACTCAGAAAAGAAGCTTATCCAGTCCATTCGGTTTATCCATTGTGACTTATGTAAGTGTATGTTGTTTCAGTTCCCAGCCCCCAAGTGAGTGTAAGGCTGAGGTCAACTGTCCAGACTCTACTGTCTGTAGTGTAAATGTTAAACCTGAGTCAGGTTTGCTCAGACAGATGACCATTGTCTGCCTGTCCTGCCTATGGCAACACCGGCAGCAACAGAAATACAGGTCAGCAAGAAATGTGTGTTTGCCTGCTTGGATGCATGTATCTGTGCATGCATGCATGTGCCTTCATGTTGCTGTGTTTATATCGAAAGATAACAGACCTGTTAATTAAAATCGGTTGGTTGTAATCTCTAGCTGTGCCATGGGCACACAAACTCACACACATGTTGAGAGCGCCAGTCTGAGATGCTGGTGTTGCAGCAGAAGTCTGTTCTCTGGAGGAGAGGTCCAGCCAGCATAATGCTGCCTCCCACTCACAAGCCCCACAGCCTGGACGAGAAATGACAATGCCAAGCTTGACAGTTATAGTCCAACTCCGGGCTAGAGAGGGGACATGATGGATGAAATTAGAAAACATTCATTTACAAAAATGTATTGTTCAAGTGCAGAATAACCCTTCCAAAAGAGAATGCCTCCTACTCAGCTTCATTTTCAATCCTTTAGCATCTCACAGAGACCTCACGTTAAACATCTTTCATTAGGAAGAAATGGCATAGAACATCCCACAAGGTCTATTAACTCATTCAGTCACAAAACCCCCATCTGCCTGGGTGTTTATACTGAGAGCAGCTTTACCAGACTACATCTTCACCGCAGTAAACAGCATTAAGTGCTTTTAAAGCATTAACATGAATTCCTCTGCGGAGTCTAATAAACATCAGGAAACACCATGTCCTCAAGGCAATTTCGATGCATGACTGGTCTTCCGTTGTCATTCTTTTCGAAAAGGGACTATAAATGTCAGACATTGACACACACACATACACACACACACACACACACACACACACAACCATTCAAAAATCTGTGACATTACTGGTGCTTTTAGTCGCAAGGCAATTGTGAATGTCACAGCTAGAGATCTCTTGGTCAGCTACTGTATGTAGTGAACAAAATCCATCTACTGTTCTCTATCTTCGTCTAATATCATGTTACTGTACTGCAGTTTCAGAGCAGTTAAGTCAATGCTATTATTCCACAACAATTCCACATTTTCTAATCCACTGAGAATGACAGATTGAGTCTTATTGGTATAAGCCTACCGCAAGGAAGGGTGCCCATTAAAAAAGTCTGAATCTTAGTCAATCTCAGCTCTGCTAATGATCACCTAGTGCCCAAAGATGAGTGCTATTTTTTCTTCCTCTCGAATGGCATCTGCTGATCAGAGTCCACTGGGATTCATTTAATTAAAATTAATTTTGTTTACTGTGAACCCCTTTTACCAGCCTTGCATCAAAAAAGAAATTGCACATTTCTGTACAGAGCTGTACAGAAATAAGGTTTTCTACATTCAGAATCTGAACCTTCTGCCAGTGCTGACTGGCGTCCTGATAGTAGACGCTGCATGAGTGGATCTGAAAATTAATCTTCCCCTGAAATATAAATCATGTAATGTTCTCTCTAAATAGCATTTGATGAACATGTTGGAACCAACTCTACCAATTCATTTACAAAAAAATTGTATTTTCTGTAAGACATCTTGAGTTACTGCTGATAATAAAACACAGACTTCTACAGAATGTTGAATCAGAAGAGACAGCAAAACCTTAGTTTCCAAAACCTTAGAAATAAACTTCTCATCATGCCATGCTGAGGTCAGGAGTCACTCGTCTCTTTCTCCACAGACATTTCACACAAGTTCCACTCTCCACTCAGGCCACTGCTGTGGAGAGGTCATGATGGCACACAAGGTGTTTCCATGGTGAAGGAAGGCATGCTTGCATTTGACCTTTTGAAGTGTCTCCTCTTTGATGTCACACAGAAAAAGTAATCTCTTCACTTTTTGACACATTTTTTTTACTATTTAGAGTTTAAAAAAGAACTAAAATGCATGAACAATCTTTTACAATTTATTACAACAAGTCTTTAACTTTCTATTTTAGCATTTCTATAGAACATTTACTATAGTAAACAAAAACTGTCGTGTCTAAAAAAAAGTTATATTTTTGTTTTATAATTTTTATAGTTTTATATTTTTTTATAAGATGTTTGACGTCAAATATCAACCCTGTTAATTGTTTGCTCAATTTTAATGGCAACGCTGCCCTCTGGTGGTAATAATAAAAATAACACCAACCCCACATGCTTAATTCCACTTTTTCATATAATAAACTTTAGGATAATAGCACAAAACTCTATTCATTAGTTTTTAGTGTTTATTGCTTTATCATCATCGTCCTCACCAATAATTAAAGTGAGAGAAAGAAGCTTTTTGTTATACATGATGTTATTATACATATATATAACAACTACATACATATGTATAAAATATGATGTTAATAATGTTAAAAAAATGTCAAAATAAAGCACGAAAATCCCAGGCTGCACTGAAAAGTAGCTCACGGTGGAAATAAACATGGAACCCCACGCGTGGGCTGGCCACGAAGGAGGCGGGGCTACAGAAAGCCCTGGGTGGTGAAGAGCAGTTCAGCTTTTCTTCTCGTCGAGCACCAGCAGAGCCACATGCAAGTAACTTTTTCATTTAACAGTATTATTTAATGTAGACACCATGCACTTTTATGCTGCATAAATTTTACTTTAAATAAATTTAAATATAATGACACAGGCAATAAATTAAGTGCTATTTTTTATTCCATAATTAGTAATGCATTAGTAATGCATGCATGCAACACATAGTAATGTGTTGATATTAAACTAATTGAACATCATACTTTGATTTTTATTTCATTATGTTTATGTACATGTATGGATAAATATCACACATACAAGTATTTAGGTTCTTCAAGGTTGACTTTTTTTTCACTAAAGTGAATTGTGAATAAGTTGATCACAAAGAATTTTTACAATGAGAGAGACAGAGAGATTAACAGGTTGGACAGGTACATCCACAGACTGATGGCTCACAATCAAACAGCTCTCGTCTGGCATCTTGACATTGCTGGTTGGGCTCCTGAATAATACTTCAAATATGCACCATCTTCACTTTACCTAAGGACTTGAAATGTCTGTGAACTGAATGAATCATTCTTGTTTTCTGTGGTTCCTCTTGTTGAAATTTTAGAAATTATGGAGAATTAATTACTTAATGGATAAAATTTACTGCATTGATCGTGGCTATTTAATGTGAACTGCTGTCTTCGGAATATTGTCATTAAAGTTTCAGATCTTACTTTCAAGAAAGATCAGTTTAGACAGAAATGTCTGTCCTGTCAGTGCAGAATTAAAGCATAATATTCTATTGTAGGGGTGTTAGAAAATATAGATACAGCAATACATCATGATATGTTAGGTGGTGATATTGTATCGGTAAAGGGACATGGAATATCAATTAATTTGTATGCATATTTAATCCACCGGGTGGCGCTGTCGAGCGTTTTTCTGAGATCAGCAGGGATGAGAATCAGAATGTTACTCCACTGTTGTAGATGCCGCTGTACAGCTGGGTACTTTACTGTCTGGCATTTCAGGCTGAGTGAAATCTCAACATATGACAGACCAATCACAGCATCTTGTATTTCAGCCCTGTTTTTACATTTTCAGTGAACTGTAGAATATTGCAATATGCACAGTATCACAGTTTATCGTGATATAATTGTGATCCATGTATCGTGATACGTTTCATATGCCAATACACACCCCTACCTTGTAAAGGAGTATTTGTATTGTAATGAAATTTTTAATGTTTCAGATATTGAAAGCACCCATTTAAAATGGTCCTGTGAGCCTTCACACAATAATGATACGACATGTACTCATACAACCATTATGAGACTTGCAGTGAGTATATTTTACTTATACTCTATGGTTCGGTTGGTTATTGACGGAGTCAGAAATATTTTTGACATTAAAACCTTTTGACTCTACAAGCTACAATACTCTACAAGATTCAAAGCTGAGACAACCAGGCAAGAATTGTGAAAACCGCAAAAAAGCAGGTATAACACGGCAGGTATTCAGATCTATTTAAAATAATAAAAAAAAAAAAAAAAAAAAAAAATTTTTTTTTAACTGTACCACTGATCTGCCTGAACATTATGACATCTATCTAATATTGCTGCAAAAACAGCACTGGCCCATTGGCGCTAGACTTATGACGTATGATTTTTTAGACGTATGCTTTTTTTTATGCTTCCAACTCATGTTCACCCATGTGCCATTATAACAAGATAATCAATGCTATTCAATTCACCTATTAATGGTGATAGTGTTATTTTAAGGTCAGTGTATAGCTAGAGTATAGAGTATGGAAATGCTGTTAGTGTATGTATTATGTATGTATGTATGTATGTATGTATGTTTGCTAGCAACATTTCTTACCTTCTGTTTTCTCTTCTCTTCTCTTCTTTGATGTAAATTGCCAATTTTGTCTTTGTTCTGTTTCAGATGTCAAAAATCTGCTCAACTTGCAAGAATAAAACACCGAATCAATAAAAATATATGGGGGGCAGAATAAATGTTAGAGCAGTAGTCAATAAATTCAGACATCACACCTACTACTCAGGCCAAAAACCGCCTTAAGCACTTATTTCAGACCATCATTTACAGAGCAAAGTTTACCACCATGGCAGACATGGAAGTGGCAGACATTGTTGTTGTGGCTCTGTACTTTATTCTGGTCCTAGGCTTTGGCCTCTTTTCAATGTGGAAGGCCAACCGTAGTACAGTCAGTGGATACTTCCTGGCTGGCCGCTCCATGAACTGGTTTGTCATTGGGGCTTCCCTGTTTGTTAGCAATATTGGCAGTGAGCATTTCATCGGCCTGGCAGGATCCGGAGCTACCAGTGGCTTCGCGGTAGCAGCCTGGGAGTTCAATGCAATCTTAATTCTCCAGGTGCTTGGCTGGGTCTTTATCCCTGTGTACATCCACTCCGGGGTATACACAATGCCCGAGTACCTCTCAAAAAGGTTCGGAGGACAGCGAATAAAGGTTTACTTTGCCGCTCTTTCCCTCCCCCTCTATATTTTCACCAAACTCTCTGTGGACTTATACTCTGGTGCTCTCTTTATTCAAGAGTCCTTGGGCTGGAACCTGTATGTGTCTATTGTTCTGTTAATCAGCATGACTGCTCTGCTCACCATCACTGGAGGATTGGTGACTGTCATTTACACTGACACACTTCAGGCCTTCCTCATGATTGCTGGAGCTCTGATCCTGGCGGCTTTCAGCCTGCTAAAGGTTGGGGGTCTTAGTGGCTTGCGAGAGAGATACATGGAAGCCAGGCCGAATGTCACCGCCATCACGTTAATGTTTAATATCAGCTACAGTCCTTTCTGCAATATTGACCCCAAGCCAGAGTCATTCAAGATACTCCGAGGCCCATTAGATAAAGACCTTCCATGGCCAGGCTTTCTCCTTGGTCAAACCCCAGCATCGATCTGGTACTGGTGTGCAGATCAAGTCATTGTACAGAGGGTTCTGGCCGCCAAAAATGTAGCCCATGCCAAAGGATCGACACTTATGGCAGGCTTTCTGAAGATCCTACCTATGTTTATTATTGTAATCCCAGGTATGATATCCCGCATCCTTTATCCAGATGCAGTGGCCTGCATTGACCCTGAACACTGTAAGAGCGTGTGTGGCAGCCATTCAGGCTGTTCCAACATAGCCTACCCAAGGCTGGTGAAGGAACTAATGCCAGTGGGCCTTCGGGGGTTGATGATGGCTGTCATGATTGCCGCCCTCATGAGTGACCTGGACTCTATCTTCAACAGTGCCAGCACCATCTTCACCCTCGACATCTACAAAATGTTCAGGCAGCGTGCATCCTCAAAGGAGCTCATGATAGTGGGACGACTCTTTGTGGCATTCATGGTGGTGATCAGCATTGCCTGGGTACCAGTCATTATTGCGATGCAAGGTGGCCAGATGTTCCTTTACATCCAAGAGGTTTCAGATTACCTCACCCCACCTGTGGCTGCTATGTTCCTGCTTGGTGTCTTCTGGAAGCGATGCAATGAATCTGGTGCCTTCTGGGGCGGGATTGTTGGGTTGGTTTTAGGAGCGCTCAGGTTGATCCTAGCTTTTGTTTACAGAGAGCCCCCCTGCAATGAGCCTGACAATCGCCCCACCTTCATCAGAGATGTTCACTTTATGTATGTGGCTGCAGGACTTTTTTGGATCTCATGCCTGGTCACAGTGTTTGTCAGCCTTTGTACACCTCCGCCAGGCAAAGAGCAGACTCTCACCACAACCATATGGAGATGTAAAGACTGTAAGCCCCCACTCCAGACCAGGGCCTCCAATCACCCTACTGCTGAGACAAGTGTGGCTTTGAATTTATTGATTGCAAATGACATTTCTCATGATACTGACAATCACTTGACCGTTCAAAGCCATAAGGGTCTATCACTGAATAGGAATACCCATTTGGAATCCCCTACTGATGCCTCAGACAATGAAGAGACAGCAGGAGAGGGACAAGATGGCAAATGTATGAAAATTTTGGAGTGGTTCTGTGGCTTTAAGCAGGAAGAGGCAAAAATCCAGAAGAAACCGTTGGAAGAGGACAAGGAGCCAATTTTAGCAATGCTACATGAACCTCCAAGAACAAAGGCCATCCTCAACATAGGTCTTATTCTGGTGTATTCCTTAGGAATATTTCTCTTTGTATATTTCTCCTTGTAATTTTGTTAATGTCGAGAAAGATTAATGCATAATTCTTAATATACACCCAATGCAATTGTTAATAAAGATTATTTTTCTTTGAGTTACTTTTACTGTGGTTCATAATTGGATCACCATATTGCTACTGTATGTGAAAAAGCACCTGTAAGTAGTTAAGTATTCCTTAACAAAAGACTGCTGTCCTGTAAAGTATTCCAGAAATGTTAAACTGACAGGTCAGGAATTCTTGGGTGTGGCTGATATAGACTTTTAGGTCAGAGTTACAGTTCCCAGTATCTCACATTTCTCGGATTTACCATGACTCTGGTCATGTGGCGGGTTATTCCCTCCTCCATTTACTGCACTTGGGCAGAATGTGGGCAACATTTCCAGAATTTACATGCTTGACTGCAGTCAAATTAGGGGCATGGTTCAATACGCCCTTCTGGAAATTTTGGTTTTGCAATAAATTTTGAAATGCAGGGCTGGTTCTAGACAGGCATATATGAGGGGGTATACAGAAATGTGAAGGGGGCACACAGTGGCAATGGAGGCGAGAACGTGGTGGGGTATTCTGGATAAGTGTTTTTGTCATTTACCTGGATGTACACTTTGTCAGGCCACTACCCTAAGACCTGTTCAACTTCTGTGTCCTACCTGAAGGTTGACCTTGGTGTCACTGAGGCACACAGATCCCTTGATCATGATAAGGTGGCAATCTCTCAGGGAGGAAATAAAATAATAAAATATTCCTCATTAGATTGTTAACTAAAAAGATAACATTTACCTTAATTGGATGGCCTACATCAAATATATTTAAACCCAACAATATTAATTCTTACTAAACTTAAAGGGTTGACATAGTTGAAAAAGGATGCATCTCTCAGCATTAACTTTCCTTTTGTGAGCTGCTGGGGTAGAAAGTGAATAAACTTTACTTTGTGTCTGGGTCCTCCAGTCAGTTCTATGCAACAGACAGGCTGACAATGGTGCTTGTGGGATCAAAAAAGTAACACTTCTCTAGGACACTGAAACTGTCAGAAGACAAGTCCCCCATTGACTTTACAAATGTAGCCTTGTGCTCATTTACACTGTGCGGTTTTCCTGGTCATTTCCTGTTGTGCGGTAAACACCCAGCTCAAACTGCAAAGATAAATGGCATGCGAAAAAAAGCTCATGTACACACACTGTATGGTCCGATGGGACCTGACTGCTCACAATACACAAGCAATATGAAGAAGAGCCCACATCAGTAGTGATGTTGAATAAAGCGAAACGTGCTGTTTTGGCCATTTGGTGTGCAGAAAAATTTAAATAGAGGCAGTGGTGCATCATCGGGTATGGCGCAACTTTCATAAATGGGGGTGTTCATTCATTCAAAATTCATTTGATTTATCATTATATCTAACTTTTCTCCCTGTTGTTCCAGTCATAAGTAGGCGAGACCACGTTTAAAAGGTTTGCTTGTGTATGGCTCAGCTGAACAAACCGACACTTCTGTGTTTGCACATGTGCAGAGAGGACAACCCTCACAATGGAAGACAAATTTCAAACTGGCCTGATATTCTTATGAACAGTACATTGTAGGTCATAACCTGGTGAGGAGAGGTAAATCTTCATCTATTGTCACGTGTACATGCAGAGGAAACATACTGGGAAGGCGTGTGGCGATTGCCAGAACTCCCAACCTGCACACAAAAATCAGGGCCGAACCTTCCAGGGATGTGCAGGCCCCGTCCCCACACATCCCCAATGACGCTTCTTGCTTCACTCCCAACCTGCCCGGACCGTCCGACCACTTATTGCACCCCCGGTTGGTGCCTTCTGGTAACGTGCAGCCATGCCTGGCTCACCCTGCTTACCGGCTACCGGAGGACCCAGCTCTGTTGCTTCCCCACGCACCCTCCCCTCAGGAGGAGCCCCTATTCATTGTATTACCATTTCATGTCTGAACATATAGGGTCATTCAAGCCGGCATAATAAGGTAAATAAATGTTGAGTAAAATGAAAATCCCAGTATCTGCATGAGTGTTACTCTTCTTGACTTTTTTCTCCAAAACTGCCCCAAAACATGGCACACGGACCTGAACTGTTACAGGTTACCTTTTTGAGGTGCTCAGCTGTGCTTCTTCTAACTTTAGTCTTAGCTCAAGTTTGCGAGTTGCAGTTCCAGCTTAGCTCCAGTTACAACAGTGTGTGGCATATGAAACCACAAACCACAGCAAAATGACAACTGTCTATCAAAAATGCTTCTGCACTGACCCACCGTGGCAGATAAAACACAAGAGGAACACAACAAAACTCTGGACGAAAAAACGAATTATTAAAATGCACCCTTTATAAGAGTGGCTACACATTTGCCTGAATGTGTTCACCACATTTTCTCTCTTGGGCTGGGGCAATGCGTCAAAGTCATTATTGGCATCATTGGCATCAATGTCATCAAACACGTCAAGGAACGCGAGTAGGCGGAAAATCAATGTACTAATGTCATGCAGGATGCCAAAGATGTGACGAACCTTGGCAATTGTAAAAAGCCGGCCGATGTGTCATGCTAATGTTCATTTTCTGTGTAATTTATGACTAAATATCATCACCTTCCGAAAAGGTGTGCCTATGGTAAAATCGCCTACACCTTCAGTTGATCTGATCAGTTGATACATTAAATACTTTCCTGAAATACTTATGCTGTGTTCCTGTGGGTTTAGGAAGGGCTTCTGGCTCTCATCGCTGCTGTTAATTTTAATTAAAGACAAAAAAATTTCTGTATTCAAGCCCCTAATTTATTTGAGCCATTCAGTTTTCGGAGAAAGTACTCTGGGTGACTTTTTTTATTCAATGAATCAAACCCATTTTGAATATTGAATTATTAGATTAATCAATATATTGTAAAAATAATCACTAGATTGATCGTTTAAAAAATAATTGTTTTGCCCAGCCCTATTCTTTTCACTCTGATCTGCCAGCTAATACAAACAGGACAACTAGTAAGAATAAAACGTGCTGTGCCTCTGAACTATTCACGGCAAGTTGAAATGTCCTTGTACGCTGCTCCACGCGAGGTTCTGTAGTTCTCAATAGTGATCAAACAGACCGTCTCACTCCATCTCCTTCTCACGCTGTTTCTATACACGGTTTCTTTAGTCGAAATGACAGAAAAGCTCAAGTGTTGCTTCTTTCTGACAGCACTGCACTGTGGATAAAATTATGCAGACTCCTACCTTTGTGGCAGTTCTTGTTTAATCAGGTTAAGCAACATGTTATGTAATATGCACAGTCAGCTCTTTTTGACCCATTCACTGCTCAACTATATTATATCAAATACAAACGTACCATTCTTCAGTTTACATCTGGAAAGTTGTCCAGTAGGGTTTTAACCAACATATTTTCTTAACTCGGCCTTTCTATATATTTAGGTCACTGTGGTTTTACTGTGCTGGAACATCCAAACACAACTTGTGTGAGGAGTGTAACGTACCCTAGTTTCTGCCGCAGAAAAAAAAAGCCTTCACACCAATGGAAATATACTAGAAACTGTCCGTGGTTTGCAACACTAAGCTGTGTGTCATCAGAAAAATATTTTGCCAGTCCAGTAATTTACTCTTAAAGGGAAGATCATCTGCATTGTGGCTGCTGTGACAACGACATTGTCTGAAGTGGAACAGGTGGTCTGTTCCTTTTATACAGTAGATATTAGAAGGCGGTATTAGTATAGCGCAAGAGTGGAACTCTCCATCATGCATCATTGTATCTACAACTAGAGTGGTAGGGTAGTAGTAGCCTAGTGGGTAAGCAAGACATTTAACCCTGAGTGTCTCCAGGGGGACTGTCCCTGTAACTATTTTAAGGTGTTATGGATAAGGGTGTCTGATAAATGCCTTAAATGTCAATGTACAAGAGACCTTCAGCGATGCCTGTCTGTAATGATACAGTCTTCAGACTGACCCAGACTGACCATTAATGTGACCATTAATTAAATATGTTTATATGCTGGTTAGTTGGATATATCGGAATATATTGAGTAAACAACAACATTAAATTAATAACTTTTAAATGGATATAAATGAATAAAGGATAACATAAAATGAAATTCCCTAACAGCTGATGAACTGGCTAACCAGCACATCAGACGTGATGATTGGTCAGTTCCATCAGCCCACCCCAAAACACACACACGCAATGTCTGTGTTTGGTTTAATTGAAAAAAATGGACATCCACATCCAAAAACCACATCCACTTAAAATGCTATTTTAATTGAGTTTGTTTATAGAGCTGTGCAGAAATAGAGAACAACTTTCTGGGAGAAGGTGACTTCCCAAACAGGGGACTTAATGAAATGGTTTGTTTGGAGGGATGTGGGAAACACTCCCAAAACTAAACCAGTACATTTACTATTACTATTTATTACTAGCATGTTAACAGATTCAGCAAAACTGGTATTGCATTTTTGGCTTAAACTCTGGATATCTAGATGAGGTTTAGGCCAATGTTGTTACACATTTAAAATATAGCTGTTATTTACTTTTTGCCGTATATTTTAAGAAAATTATTTAAACAGCATAAAGACAGTACAGCATAATGCATGATCAGAACTATTATTTTAATTTTTTCTTGCACATTTGCACAGAGTAACATCAGTAAATTATATGTACCTATATGTATATTAAATTACAAGTATATAATACATACTTACCAAGGGATATATTTAAACACAGTGAATAATTGTGCTCTTTATCTTTTGTAATAAAGAACCAGTTTTTCCCGAAAGCCAATATCCCTCATCATTGTTGATTATCTGGAGTCTTTATCACGAAACAAGTCTGAAACGCTTACGTAAAAGTCACAAGAAATTCTGCATGCCTGCGTCATGTGTGGTTGAGGGCAGGCCGGTTGACAACCATTATGTGCATGTGAGCTTTCATCCTTCTCCAGCGCTTGCCGTGTACGAGGCTTTGTAAAGCCTGCTGGAAATGGTCTCCAGCCAGTGTGTAAAGGATCAGGTTGAAGATGGAGTTGAAGCTTGCCAGGGGACGAGAGATGACATAGGCGGCGTTCACCCCGTGCAATAGCATGCATGGCGTGTCCGGCCTGCGCCGCGTGTCCACCCGGAGCGCTCGGAGAATGTGAAATGGCATGAAACAAACCACAAAGCAGATAATCACGACCATGGTGAGTCGTCGGGCTCGGGTGCGCTGAGGGCTCTGTATGTGCGGGCCTTTATTCAGCTCCCGTGCAATGAATGCGTAGCACACACACACCACCACCAACGGCACGAAGTAGCCGAACACCGCCAGAATCCAGCTGTACCACCACACCTGCGCTGGGTCATTGCTGGCAAAATCCAGACATTGAGTCTTGTTGTTCTGCTCCACCAGAGTGATCATGGTCATCATGGGGCCGATCTCAGCTGCTGCCAGAGCCCAGATCACCAGGCAAGCCAGCACCCCCCACCTGACTCTCTGATACTCAATTACCTTCAGGGGATGCAGCACTACTAAGTATCGGAAGATGGCCAGGCAGGTGAGGAAGAGGATGCTGCCATAGAGGTTGAAGTGGTAGCCGAAGCGGACAAAGCGGCACATGAAATCGCCCAGCTTCCACGAGTCTCCCGAGCTGTAGTAATATATCAGGAATGGCATGCTGAGGACAAACAGAAGATCTGTGGCAGCCAGGTTGACCATGATGATGCTGCAACTCTTCCAGGGACGCACCTTGAATAAGTAGACCACCAGGGAGGTCAGGTTCCCCGCCAGGCCAACGACAAAGATGATGCTGTACATGACGGGCAAGTAATAATGCTTTACCGTCTCGTCCACATTCGTACAATTGTCAGCCGAGGAATTATCCATTTTCACAATTATTCATGGATTATTCACTTTTGTAGGCAAAGAAAATCAAAAGGTGTTCATCAGAGGATATCCACAGTGAAGATATCTAAAACATACAAGGAAACACATTTAGAAATGTAGAAGTAAGAAAGTAAGATTAGAAAACACTTAAATTAAAATATTCAGACTATATACCTTTTAGAAATTGTTAATTGTTAAATAAATACTCACCATGCAGTATATTAGATTTGAATATGCAGTGAACTTTCTTTATCATAGTACATGAAATGAGCCAAGTTGTTTCTGCAGTGGAAGTCTGTCTTCAATGTCAGTCTTCATCGTGCTCTTTTTTTTCTTAATAGCTTTGTGGGTTGGACTTCCCAGCATCTACACTCTTCCTCCTCTTTCTCTTTTCTCCCCCTTTGCGTGTGGACAAGCTTTCAGCCATTCAGGGAGCAACAATGGAATGTTATATGTTTCACCAATGGGGAAGTTCGCTCTTAAATATAAGATGCAATTGCGTGTGAAGCCTACTTGCTGTAAATCTCTAAACTGACAATTCCGGACAGGTCAGTTTCTACTAAATCCCATTCCTTTGTATTTATGTAAACTGACAACAGATTTGCATAGCATGACCACTGCGAGTTGATGTGAGTAAAACTGATTACATTTGGCTCTTGATGTTGATGTGTGGGAAGCGGAAACAATAGTCAAGAAATCAATCAAACTGTGATGGCTAGACAGCTGGGTCACACAATCTCCAAAAATGCAGCTCATGTGGGATTTTTTTTTACAGCATTTACCAGACGCCCTAGTCTGGTCCCCTTGGAGACAGTCCCCTTGGAGACACTCGGGGTTAAATGTCTTGCTCAGGGACGCATCATAGTAAGTGGGGTTTGAACCTGGGGCTTTTGGTTCATGGGTGAGTGTGCCACCCACTAAACTACTAACACCCCATTCCTGTTCAGCAGCGGTCATTACCTACCAATATAACTAAGGACAACCAATGAAATGGGGAGAGAACATATGGAGGCTGGCTTGTGTTGTCTGACATGACAGCTACTGTGGCTGAAATTACTGGAGCCATTTTAGGCTGCTTTTGAAAGTTTTCAGAACACACAGTGCATCACATGTTATTGGGTATGGGTATATACCCACCAGGGGGTGCGTGGGCGTCCCCGCATGAGGCCACCCTGTTCATCATTCATGGTTTATATACTGAATGGTTAAATACTGAAAAGGTATGAATATATAAGTACTTGAAAATGGGGTTGATCATAAGTAGGATTAATACTCAATTGTTCACACTCCATATATAACTTTGATTTCATTTGTTATATTGCTCTGGTCTTCATATGTCTTCACTTCAAACACAGAGACTGTCACACTACCCTTGATCGCATTTATCGCTAAATGCTCATGTGACAGGCACACCAAGAAATGACAAAACACAGCCAGGTATCCTAGTGACAACTCCATTCAAGTCTGTAGCTGCCGGCTACTACTTTACATAACACCTGAATAAAGGAGGAGTTTATTCCTAGAAGTCTCAAAGAATGGGGAATTAAAATACCATTGTCATGACCTGGTGCATGACCTGGTGCACCACCCTGTGCCATGTCCTTGTGCTGGTTAACCATGCCTGATTCCCATTACCTGTGTGTATATCTAAATCTGTCTCCTGTCAATGGTCCTTGCTGGTCACATGATTTCAGTTGGCTTCACTAGATACCCCATAACGCCAGATATTTTGTTGGAAAGCAGGGTTTTATCACCCAAACAATAAACATTTCAAAGAACCCAGATAAATGAAAAAGGCCCGTAAAAGAGGTCAACTCAACATGCCTAAATCAAAACTACAAACATTAGGACATCGCCTAGTTGCATCTTAATGCCTGCCAATAGTCTTGACATTTTTTACAGTGTTTCATCCCTCAGTGCAGATCACTTGAGTCCCTGGAGACACTCAGGGTAAGGTGTCTTGCTCAGTGTCAGGATTGACGGCACCTGGACTCATGACGGCATCCAGACAGCACTTAAAAGCCGGGAATTTCCGCCCCTTCGGGAGTGCCGACATTTTCGTGAACTTGACTTGGCAACCGTGTATGTTTTGTATTTTGAGTTCTGGCAATCGCCACACGCCTGTGGGTTTGTTTATGTTGTTCCCCTTTATTTCCCATTTCCCTTGTCTTTATAATAAAATCCCTTTCCCGAATGTCCTGCCTCTGCGATTCTCTCCCCGTCAGCTCACGGTCGTGACAGAATGTCGGTGCTCCCCACAAAAGCGTAGAGGAAAAAGGCAGAGAAGAAGCGGGCGAAGGACGCAGCCCGGCGCGAGGAAAGCGGACGCCAGCGGAGAGACGCGTCACCCATTCTGGTGGAGCACTTTCTCCCCGATGAGCCATGGCACATGTTGCCGCGTGATGACGTCACCCACCACCCCCCATGCCACACACATACCACCATCTCCAGCTGTGCGTCCAGCTCCGTGTGGGACATACCCACGCTGGGTCCAGGCAGCTTTCAGTGCACCGGGCTGCGTCCTTCGCGGTGTTTCTTTTTCTCTGCCTTTTTCCTCTGCGCTTTTGTGGGTTTGTTTATGTTGTTCCCCTTAATTTCCCTTTTCGGCAACCATGCTGGTGTTTGTGCTTTGTTGTTTATTTATAATAAAATCCCTTTCCTGAATGTCCCGCCTCTGCGCTTCTCTCCCCCGTCAGCTCACGGGCGTGACACTCAGGGACACAATGGTAGTAAGTGGGATTTGAACCTGGGCCTTCTGGTTCATAGGCGAGTGTGTTACCCACTAGGCTACTACCACCCTGTACCACCCTACTACATTGTAAGCTTCAAGCCAAAGTATATAATGGAGCCTTAGCTGGTGGTGAAATTTCTTAGCTGGTGGTGAAATGGCAAAATTTTTTTGGACATTTAGTTAGTGACAAGCAACACGTGTAAAGCTATATGAGATGGTGAGGTATGCAAAGGCACGTGGTAACACAAGTGTCCCAACACAATCTTAATTTTGGTCCTAGGTTATGTGCACACCTGCACATAAATGTATTTATAAGAGTACACAAATTCTGAATAGGCTATGACCTGTAAAGTTGGTCAGAACTCATTCCTTAAAATTCCAAGTGTGGAATTTTTTACAGTGATATATAAAGTGGGAATTGCTGCTGGTTAAAAAAAAATTTTACTGCAGGAAAGCCATTCTGTGAATGTGTGTGTGTTTTGGATTTAGATATTGGTAAGGGCTTAATATTGTAACAAATATAGAAGAAACAGAATTTCAATCCTTTTTAATCTGTTTGCATTTTGCAGGTATTCACAAGGAAAAACAATTATTTGCATTTTTAAATACTGAGCCAAACGTTGTGCCTTTGCCGCCTATCATCTTCATGGGTATGAGCTTTAGGCACATGCTGTTACACATTTATAACATCTGTTATTTATTTAGAAAGAAGAAATAAAAGTTGAACTTTTCAAGCACACAAGGAAATGTGTCCTCTGCATTTTTCCATCACCCTTGGTGAGCAGTGGGCAGCCCTGAAAGAAGCCTGGGAAGAAGTGTGTGGGGACGGTGTGGGGATCTTCATTAAAGTCATGGATCTGGAATTCCCCATCTTAAGAATGCATTTATGCTACAGTGGCATGACAGTACAACTAATGAAAAAATGTAAATATAATCACAACACTGGAAAATTACAAATAAAACAGATTACAGGTCATCTCATAACAGAGCAAAGGCTTCAGTTCTCCCTGAAGCTCTTAAACTTTACCATGAACTGGGAAAACTTGAATTTTGTTGACTCAAGGAATTCTCCTGAATTCCTCCGTGTTGTGTGTTGGATGTCTGGGTCGTGTAAGATTAAAGGCAGGCTTGTAGACAACCAGCACGTTGATGTGAGTTTTCATCCTTCTCCAGAGTTCACCCTGTATGAGGCTTTGTAAAGCCTGCTGGAAACGGTCTCCAGCCAGCGTGTAAAGGATCAGGTTAAAGACGGTGTTGAAGCTTGCCAGGGGACGAGAGATGATATAGGTGGCGTTCACCCCGTGCAATAGCATGCATGGCGTGTCCGGCCTGCGCCGTGTGTCCACACGGAGCGCTCGGAGAATGTGAAATGGCATGAAACAAATCACAAAGCAGATAATCACGACCATGGTGAGTCGGCGGGCTCGGGTGCGATGAGGGCTCTCTATGTGCGGGCCTTTATCCAGCTCCCGTGCAATGAATGCGTAGCACACACACACCACCACCAACGGCACAAAGTAGCCAAACACCGCCAGAATCCAGCTGTACCACCACACCTGCGCTGGGTCATTGCTGGCAAAATCTGGACATTGAGTCTTGTTGTTCTGCTCCACCAGAGTGATTATGGACATCATGGGGCCGATCGCAGCTGCAGTCAGAGCCCAGGTCACCAGGCAAGCCAGCACCCCCCACTTAATTCTCTGAAACTCAATCGCCTTCAGGGGATGCAGCACTACTAAGTATCGGAAGATGGCCAGGCAGGTGAGGAAGAGGATGCTGCCATAGAGGTTAAAGTGGTAGGCGAAGCGGATAAAGCGGCACATAAAGTTGCCCAGCTTCCACGAGTCTCCCGAGCTGTAGTAGTACACAAAGAAGGGCATGGTGAGGATGTACAGCAAGTCTGTGGCAGCCAGGTTGACCATGATGACGCTGCAACTCTTCCAGGGACGCACCTTGAATATGTAGACCACCAGGGAGGTCAGGTTGCCCACCAGGCCAACGACAAAGATGATGCTGTACATGACGGGCAAGTAATAATGCTTTACCATCTCGTCCACATTCGTACAATTGTCAGACGAGGAATTCCCCATTTTCCAAAGAAATTCTGGTTTTGTTTTTTTTTTTGCTTTTGGACTGTATAAATGCTAACCCAGCCACTGGGGATGCATGTGACTGTCCAAGCCTGGTGAAATTGGGAGGACTGTTTCAGGAAGGGTGATTGGATCTGGTTCACCACATAAATCCTTAAATCCTTTGTGAAAAAAAACAAACATTCAATTATGAAAAAATTATGACATTGTAAAAACAACAACTAACCATATTAGACATAGACTAAAAATAATTTACCGTGGTTGATGTATGCCGTGAAAAAAGATGTTGGTCTGCTGGCTACTATCTTCATTTGCATGGTTTGAGTTCTGCCTCCACTTGAAAGGCTAGGGGCAGACTTTTCAGGCATAATGTTCTTCCTCAATTGGCAGAGTTGCCAGATTGGGCAATTTTCCACCCATCTGGCTAAGAAAAAAAATTGTTGGACTGGTTTGATATAATTACTTTTTTTGTTAAAATCCACAACACTCTTTGACCTGAAACCCCCACGAAGGCCCATGCACTGAGGTAGCATGATAGCAAAAATAACTCATTAGTAAATGGGAGTTTAAATGCCATTATTCCACCAGCAATAAACCACAAATGAAAAGAGAATACAACCAATCCCAACTGGGGGGTGGAGGGGGGGGGGTGGCAGAGACTCCCTATAGAGGACTACAGTTGTATAAGACTGTGCAAAGAGTAATACTGTCATTAAGCTGTGTTTAAATGACAAACATGAATTAACATTGTTCATAATGCAGATCTAGTAGAGAGATTTTAATTTCGCTGAAGTCCATCAGTTATGAATGGCAACACTGCCCATTTGACTTCTGTTTTTTACTTTGCGTGAGGATGATCTTACTGCCATTCAAAAGTCTAACAATGGAATGTTACACCATTGGGGAAGTGTGCTCTTGAATTAAAAATGTGCGCGCATAGCAAGTTTTTTTTTTTAATTGTACCCATAATCACAATTCCTGTCAGTTAACTTCTGCTGAAGTTCATTAGTATGCCTTCACGTAAACTAAGAACAGAACAGAATGTATTTCATATGTTTATTATGTAATTCCAGTACACATTCCATCCCATTAGCTGCTATTAGTGCAAAGTACACAACTGAAATGGCTTAGGCTTTTTTGAGAACTTTGTATGTTAGTGTTCACCATGCCCTACAAGGCTGCCTATGGCAGAGACACCACTGTTCAAAAATCATCACATCCAAGATGTTATATTTTAGATTTACAGGGTTTATTTTTTGTTTTTTTAATTGACATCTTTGTATATTCTTTAATTTAAAGGTTAACAATGTCAGCACTCGACATTAAAAAAATATAAATTGTTTTATTTATTTAAACTATTATTTTTGAGAATTTATGAATGTAAAATCCTACTCTACAGGAAATAGACTGGGAGCTTTCCCTAAACAAATGTACAATGAATTCTACATGCATGATGGTAAAAGCAGACTGTTTCTACTGACGTATATGAATCCAAGATTTGGATTGTGGTCACTACCATCATGCGGTGCTGCCATTACTGTGGTAGGCAGGTTTTACTGACTCACCACTTGGTATGTGCAGGACCATTGGTTTCCTTTTCCATAAGATACCAAGTAAAATTCAGGTTGGTATTGGTGATACTGATCCAATTCTAATACTTTATACAAAAACTAAATGTGATTGGAATTTATAACGAAAATGTGTGTGTCCTGTGGCGGGTGAGATTGGCTGCGTGTTTTTCTGCTTGAGGGCGGGGTTGGCTATTGCCCAGGGCACCAAACAGACTGGGGCCGCCCCTGTGTGAGGAGCAGCATTTCTACCAGCACGTTTACTTTCAGTTGGAACGTGGTACAGAAACAGCGAGACCATTGTGCTAATCCAATACTGATACCAACTTGGTATTGATAGTATTGATATTTATGATTAACACGCACATCCCTACTCACCACTAGGTACAGTAATGTGAAAAATTTGGAAACCCCATTAAATGCAGAATTCTGCATTGAAGAACAGGAAAAACGTTGTATTTGTTTTTTGTGATTGTTTCAATACAAATCACCCACTATGCCAGCGCGTGACCCATAGCCAGCAAGGAAGACCAGCATAAGTCGCTGGCCAGCCATAATGCACTGCCGGTTCAATGTTTGTGTTTCACGACTCACAATCCTCGACCGTGTCTGAGAGTTGAGTCATGGCAACTGGACTTTTCTTTCCAAAAGCAACCTCACGCCGCCATACCAATTCGCAGCCGCCGAACATGACTGAACAGCCACAACATTAAAACTTTGCCGTCGTCTTAGCCTCAGCCCCTTGGGCTTGATCCTTCTCCTCCTACAACCAGAGACACTTCCATAATCTCCACACCTGCATCCTCCAGACTGTTCTGTGATAATGATGCATGTGATGCAATAATATGTGTGTCTTTATATGTTATATGTGTGAAGCCTTTATCCACACACATGATTTGAAAGCCCAGATACAACAACAACAACAACATTTATGTGTCTTCCTCTTGTAAGTCGCTTTGAATAAAAGGAAAGGAAAGGAAAGGAAAGGAAAGGAAAGTCCAGTGTCATGGTGTCCATTATGATGCTATTGGTCCATTTGAAAATCCCTGAAGCTTTAGTTGTTACAGTGGTGGTGGCCCTGGTGACCCTCTGGTTCATTTCATGCTAAGTTGTTGTTTAGCAGTTGCCTGGAACCAGATACGCCTCCCGGCAAGGTGTTCTGCTCTGTACATCCCTAATACCTCTTGTAGACGAGGCCTCAGAAGACATCATACACTGTATATGGCTGAAGACATCTCACAACCACACCAAATACGCAGAAGGTCAGTAATGTAATTCAAGTATTCTGCTGGTGAGCTAGCGAATGTGACACACTCCTTGTACTTATGTGACATCAAGATGCATATAATGGTGGTGGTGGTAGCCAAGTGGGTTGCACATTCTCCTATGAACCAGAAGTCCCAGGTTCAAGTCCCACTTACTACCATTGTGTCCCTGAGCCAGACACTTAACCCTAAATTTCTCCAGTGGGGACTGTCCCTGTAACTGCTGACTGTAAGTCGCTCTGAATAAGGGCGTCTGATAAATGCCATAAATGTAAAAATGTAAAATATAAAAATCCCCCAATGACCTTGTCACTGGTTGACTGGTGTCACTATGTTTTTCATTGCCTTCCTGAAAGCACAGGCATCTGCCATAACCTTGTATGCGCTGCACTACGTTTTCTGTGTGCTATACCATATCTATGGTCACTGCATGCAACTTTGGGGAAACCTTTCCTTGTCCTCACATACTGATAATCTTCATGCATATCTTCTCATGAATGTCTATTTCTTATCACACAGGCCACCCAATCTTGTTTGGTCCATTAAGACTGGACTAGCAGGTCTTCACTCCTCCTGGTTCCTCTGCGTTCTCCATTTGATTCAGAATGCATGACGTGTAATTTTCTCACATCACTCTATTGCTACTCACATTCTACTTTCTACTATTGTGTCCCTGAGCAAGACACTTAACTATCTAGGATAGATCTTTAAAAAGCTGAGTCACTGAACATCAACACCTAGAGACCTACCCCATTTGCAGATACTTGAAATTATAAACTGTCAGTTTTTATTCCACTTTCACTTTTCACCACTGAGGCAATGTGTGCAATCACTAAACAATCAGTTACTGTAATTCCCCAGTAGCGACAATTCTGGGCAGGTCACAACCTGCTGAGGGTTATTTCCTCATATGCTAACATTATGTAATGTTGCAATGTCAAGCATTCTAACACACTCACTCTCTCTCACCGTGCATATCAATGCACATGTCACTGTATCTGTATCCAGGATCCCATAGTCGCAGTGGTAACCTAGTATTTAAAGGAGCAGGCTTGTGGTCTGGCCCCTGATCGCAGCAGCCCACCACTCCATATGGGTTCAATTTAGAGGCCACATTTCATTGTGTGAGCTGTTTGTGATTTCTTCACAACTGATTTTTCAAATATTAATTTTCATCTCACACTTTGACACAACTGAAATGCCAACAAATGGGTTCACCTGCATTAGAGTAACCTGGAGGCTCAGCTGTTAGTAGGAACTTTGCTGTTCTAGAGCGCATGGTCACATGGCAATTAGCAACATGGCCTCATACCTCTGAGGTAGTGAGTTTGCTTTCTCTCCCTGTGTTGGTTCCTACAGGTTCTCCAGTTTCCTCCTGTCATCCTAAGGTGATTTGGCAACTCTGAATTGTCTGCAGGTGAGAGTGTGTAAGAGAATGGCGTGTTTACACCCTACAATGGGCTGGGTGCCTGTCCATGAATGGGCTCCAAGCAACAACCCTGTGTAGAACTTAGCGATTATGATAAGCGAGTGATTAAGGACGCTTTTACATCATAGAACGTTTGCTTTGGTTCAAATCATTTGGTGAGTTCTGAACATTGTGAGTTTTGAACATTGTATAATCTCCTCTTGGCTTGGTTCCCTTTCACAAACGGAAGAATCCAAGCAAACCAGAATGCGTCGCTTCAAAAAACGCACAATCTGGCACGACCGTGAGCTGACGGGGGAAGGAAGTGCAGAGGCAGGACATACTGGAAAGGGATTTTATTACAAAACACAAAATAAAAACGAAAACAGGGATAATACAGAAAACGTAGTGTAGCGCAATCAAGGTTATGGCAGATGCCTGGCTGAATAATGGGGGAAACAACTTAAACTAGCCCACAGGCGTGTGCCGATTGCCAGAACTCAAGATGCATACCTTCCTCAAAGTTCACAACAGAGTTCACCAAAATGTCGCCACTGCAGAAGGGGCGGAGTTACAGCCTTTTAACACACAGAAAGTCCCAGGTTTTTCTGACCCCCCGCAGCCCTACCAGCCCTACCAACCCTACCTTGGTTTGAAACTAACAACTCAATCACCGACAAATGTATTTGTAATTCATTTGTAAATGGGTGGACGATTGGAATGTGTCACTCCCCTTCCCCCCAAGAAGTGTACTCTAACACCGCCTGTGTATGATACCTGCACATTCACCTTCACAAAAGCTTGCCATATCTATACAAAATATCCCACACACTGACTGACCTGCAAATAGGAAAGACACAAATTCACTAAATATAGAAATACATGTGTGTTTTATTTATTAAAAATAGACTGAAAATAGAATGAAACGTTGCTAATAGAATGAAATGAAGGAAACATGCTAACACATCAGTCTCCAATGTATGTTTGTTCACAAATGTCATAACCTGAGTGAAGTCATGGTCCATGGTTGATAAACATGCTCATACATGTACAGAATCATCACTGAATTATAAAATCAAAAAAGTGAATTTTGTTTTTGTGTGCTCTTGAAGCAGTGGTGTGGGTAAAGAAATGCAAATATGCCAGGGTTCACAGGTAACTAGTGTTTTTGCACAACAAAAGCAGGAGGACAATAGAGCTGATGGCCTCTCCACAGGAGATTGGGCCAAAAATCGCTTGCTAAAAGTTGCTCCCTTTCACCCCAATAGAAGCGTACACCGCAGATGGAGAGCCAACAGCTAAGGCCAGAAGAAGTATCTCGAGTTACCATCAGAGCTTCCTGTGTTTCATCACTCTTGACATGCTTCGTAGCATTCAAGAATGGACTATCGAACATGCACAGCAAACGGAGCATGCTCATTGGTTCATGGCCCTCCCTGAACTAATGGCACTTATTAAGGTTCCATCGCTACGTGACTGCTGGTCAGCAAACCTGGGAAACCCACAGATCGTTGGAACTATGGCGCTTCCAAGACATCATGTGACACCTACGCTTTGATGACAGGTCCACCCGCAGTGATCGAGCAAAGACAGATAAGTTCGCTGCAATTTCCAGTGTATGGGGATAATTTGTCACCAGCAGCATCACGTCCTACAACCCTGGTCTACATATCACCGTTGATGAACAGCTTTTCCAGTCAAAGACTCGCTGCTGTTTCCTGCAGTATATTGCAACTAAACCTGATAAGTTTGGGATCAAGTTTTGGGTGGCTTGCGACCTAAAATCCAAGAACATTTGCAATGTCCTCCCATATCTTGGCAAGGACCACAGTTGTCCCAGTGAAGAGAGACGTAGTGATGAGGCTGATGGAACCATTCCTAGACAAGGGCAGAAATTTTACCATGGACAATTTCTTCACATCGCTGTCACTTGCGCAAAAACTGCTTAGCCGGAAAAACACCATCCTCAGCATAGTCAACAAGATTCGCTGGGAATCAGCACCTCCAAGTGTGTCATTGTGTGTAAAAGTGCTATGAAAATAACGTGTTCTATAATATGATTGACATGGCAGCATAGAATGCACATGTGCTATATCAAGCATGCACCGGGAAGCAAGAAAGACAGGTGGACTTCCTGGTGGAGCTTGCACGAGAGTTGGCTAGCTCTCATGCTTCGGACACAACCCTCCACACCTAGCCCTGGAAAAAGAGCCACGTGCCAGGTCAAACACCAGTGCAAGAACAATCATGCCACTGTGCGATGTGTTCACTGCTACAGATACACATGTGGTAAATGCAGACGGGAGATGCCATGGCAGTGCCAAGATTGTGAGTGATTGCTGAAATGTACTCACTCACTTTTTATTCTTATTTGTAAATATTTATACAAATGTTTGGTTTGTTTTGTACTGTTTTTATCAATAAATCTGTTCAAAAAAGGAAAAAAACCCATGTGTGTTAATTTCTAACTAAGATATCAAAGTGAAACACAAGTGTCCTTGAAGTGATTCAGCATGGCCCCGCCTTGTTTACGTAACAAAAGCATCTGTTCACAGGTGTTTAAGGATATTAGTTAAAAGTCCTGTGGGTTTTATAGGTAAAAAAGCCAAATGGCTGCTCTCTGGGACTTCTAGTGTTAAAGGTGGTCAGAATTGGCTTCAGCTGTAGAGATCACCTGGAGACAATCCTGACAGAGCCCCCCCCTCCAAGGGCTACGTCCTCGGAGCCCCAGCAGTTCCATCTGTGGAGGTGGTGGGGCAGACGTCGGCAACAACAGGGCTCCTGCCCTGCTGGGTCCTCTCATTGGCGGACCCTCGGCCTGGCTCCCCGGCCGGGCAGACGGCGGCAAAAACAGGGCTCCGCACGTCCCCTCTGAGGCATCTTGTGTCATTCCCTGCACCGCACAGGGAGGCGGTCCCAGAACCTCCAGCAACCGTTCCAGGCACCCCAGGCTGGGGCCTTCTGGGACCATGCAGCCCCTCTTGCTGAACGTCCCCGCTAGCAGAACAGACAGCTTCCCTCCCTGCACCACGCAGGGAAGCAGTCCCGGAACCTCCGGCGACGTTCCAGGGACAGGCGATTTCCAGACCTCAAGATGCATACCTTCCTCAAAGTTCACAACAGAGTTCACTAAAATGTCGCCGCTGCAGAAGGGGCGGAGTTACAGACTTTTAAAGATGGTCAGAACTGGCATCACCTGGAGCCAATCCTGACAGAGCCCCCCCTTCGAAGGGCTACGTCCTCAGAGCCCCAGCAGTACCATCAGTGGCGTCGGGGTGGACAACAACAACAGGGCTCCCGCCCTACTGGGTCCTCCCACTGGCGGACCCGGACCCTCAGCCTGGCTCCCCGGCATGGTCCCTCATGGCGACCCCGGACCCTCAGACCTGCACACAAAAATCAGGGCCGATCCTTCCAGGTACGTGCGGGCCCTGTCTCTGCACGTCCACTCTGATGCGTCTTGTGTCATTCCCCTCAGGAGGAGCCCCCAACCCGAACTTCACCCCCCCAAAATTTTCTTTGGGGGAGCACCCCCTCCTCCCTGGCTGGACTTAGGGGTACCTTGGGGCTCGTCCACCTCCTCCTGGACCAGTGCAGTCAGGTTAGGAACTCCCTCCCTGGGGTTCGGCTCCGCTGCTGGGCCGCCATCTGGTGGACAAAAAGAGGGGAAGTGGGGGCGACATACGGACACAAATGCCACGCACACACACACGGACAGAGACAGACAGAAGAGAGGGTCGTCTGGCTCCCTCTCTGGGCTCTCCGGGACCTACTCAGGGGGCACAGCCAGGATCTTGGGAGGCGCGACCTTCTCACGGCCCGCCAGTGCTGGTTCTTCTTGCCCCGGATCCTGAATGGTGCTGGATGTGGTGGAGGGGCAGAGTTTGATCCCTGGCTCAGGGTCTGGCTGATCAAACTCCGCCCTCAGTCTCTCCAGGAAGTACTGAAAACACATTCTTTCTGTCTCTCCCTGCTGCCATAGGGCTGCGCCCCAGCCCCATGCTGACCCAGTCAGACGCGTGAGGATGGTGGTGATCTTATCCGCATCTGAAAGGGAGGGAAGAGCAGCATGGAGATGGTTGTGGGTGTGTGGCATGGGTGGTGGTGGATGGTGGATGTCCTTTCCAGCAAGCGGGGGCAGCTGGTGCTGCACTGCCTTTCAGCTGGGGAACATCCAGGCAGAGGGAAGGCGGGTCAGCGACCAGAGCTGGGAGGGCGTATTCCCCGCGAGGCAGTTCCGATGGCGCAGTTGCTGGCTGGCGACGTCCCATCGCCCTCTTCCACCAGCTTACCCCAGCGTTGCGGTCTTCCACCTCACTGTTCCGCTCTCTCTCGTGGTCCTCACTCCCCTGGAAGTGACGTGGGTCCCCACAGACCTCGCGACGATCGTGGACGGGCCCCGACTGCCCAACTCGCTTTTCCATTGCTCTCGTCGTCCGTGTTGGCCCAGTCCATGGGGACCTCCTCTTTTTGTGGGTTGTTTTGGTGCACACCCAAGTGCGATTACTGCATTACAGGTGTCACGTTCCCCTCTAGCTCAGGTGATGAATGGAGGACGCAGGTTGAAAAATGAGAATGGCGGATTTATTTTCAACTCAGGAAAAAATTAAACAACAAAAAAATGTCCTTTCTTGTAGTGCCACACCTTTCCTCAAGAGGTCTTGTTGCAGGATCCTCAGCGAGGCCCTCAGCGTGAGAGCCGAAGATCGCCCTTGTCCTTCACTGGCCTCGAAACGGTGTCTCCGGGAGCTGCAGTGTGGCAGAGCTGTAGTGAGACTAGAGGGGAGACTTGAGTTCCTGTCCTACTGTGGGGTTCACAGTCACTGCCATTTAAGGACAGCATGCAGTGCAGCAAGGAACTCTGGTTGTGTAAGGGAGACCGAACGCAGGACTAGAGGGACCGGCTGGTTATAAAGAGGAGTGGACAGACCCATTACCCATTACCGCTAAACTAACCAATCACCGCTCAGAAGTCATTATCCCGCTAAGCACCCGTGATTACCACCACTTACCTGTGATGAAGAACAGGTGGGAATAATCAAGGTGCTAGTGAGCCCCGGAAGAACACTGGGGGTGTGGCAGAGGTGGCACAAATGTTACACCAGGAGTTTGATTGAAGCACACTAAACATTAAAATCCATATATTGTAACGCCTTGGCTAAAATACAATTACATACACACAAAGGAAAAATAAATTGTACATCTTTTGTACATCTGCTCTTAATATCACTAATTATTTTGTTTAAAAAAATGACCTAATGAATCATAAACTGTGCCAAGGTCAAGTGCTGTTGTCTTTGCCCGACAGCTGGTTTCATCCTCAGAGCTACATTCTCCTGGTAACAGCTGCTGACAGTCACCCTTAGAATTTTCGCTTTTAAACTAACACAAGGGTGTTTTTCTCCTTCAAAGAAACAAATTCTGTACTCACCCAAAAATAGGACTCAGCTCTCTTCAGGCCAGATCCCAGTAAGTCACTCAAAGAGCAAGAGGAGGGGCCAATATCAGCTGCACTGCAACCCCCTGGTGCCACCATGTTTGGAAACACATATAGTGTCATCTGGGGAAGTGGTGGCCTAGTGGATAAGGAAATGGACGGAAGGTTGCCAGTTTGAATCCTGAACTGCGAAGGTACCACTGGTCCCACACTGCTCCCCGGGCATGCTCCCACCTGTCATGGCTGCCCACTGCTCACCAAGGGTGATGGTTAAAAGCCGAGGACACATTTCGTTGTGTCACCATGTGCTGCAGTGTTTCACAATTACAATCACTTCACTTTCACTTCACTTATCTGACTGATGTTCTCCTAAGGTGTCCTAATGGGTGCTTGTAAGTGGACTTGTAACCAAAAGGTTGAAGGTTCAGATCCCTAACCATCAAGGTGCAAGGTACCGTCCCCACACACTGCTCCCTGGACACTTTTTCATGGTTGCCCACTACTCACTAAGGGTGATGGGTTAAATGCAAATGACAAAAACAATCAATTTAATATAATGATGCAGTTCCAAATAAAATTCTATTTGAGATAATAATATGCTATTCTATTTTACCACAATATTCTAAACATAACATTCTCTATGGGTTCCAATATATCACACATGAAGGGACCAATCATAAAAATTATTTACAGTGGTTTGCCCCCTCTCTTATTTCTTTTTCCATGTCACATTTAAATTAGAATATTTTTTTATTATTATACTAGATTAAACAATTAGACTTTATGTACACCTTAGTACATATCTTAGTAATAAGAAAATCTTTGGGTTTTTGTGTAAATAAGATTTGTTTATGTTGTATATTGTCTATGTTTTATACTGTTGTGCTTGAGAGACCATCAGCTGGAATCAAATTCCTTGTGTGTGTTTACTTACATACCTGGCCAACAAATGCGATTCTGATTCAAATTCTAATTATGTTATTATTATGTTATTATGTTTAGGGAATATAAAAAATATAATCTCTCACTTGTGTTTACTTTTTTTTGTCTTAATGATCTGAAATATTTAAATGTTACTAACATGGAAGAAAGTAAGACCACAGAGGGGAGAAACACTTTTTCATACCACTGTATTTATTCAGTGGTGCAGCTGTATGGCCTCTAGGTGGAGCTCAATTATCAGAAAAGTAAAAAGGTTTTGTTTAAAGTGTTTATGTTATCATTGGTATGATGCAGTACATGAATCTTTTTTATTTGCATCCATTTGTCTCTTTTATTGTTCTTGATATATATATATGTGTGTGTGTGTGTGTGTGTGTGTGTGTGTGTAAATATATTACATTTAAATTACATTTAATGTGCAGTGCAAAGATAGCTTTTGTCATTGCTTAGAAAGAAGATAATGTACACTGTCCAACTTGGCATTTCATTGGAAATCTCGTTTTCACACCAGAGCAGAGGGTTGCACCAACTGTAAAGGTGGCATCAGCATGTGCTACTGACCTTGGTACGGTTCCCTGCCAACTTGACTTTTGCACAGTTTGAGTGGGGTTTCTCTCTAAATCTCATTCAGTTGTCCATGGCAGGCTTTAATTTAATTTGCATGAATTGCAGAAGCCAGATGTTCACTAAGAGTTTAGAAGAAGGAATGAGGAATATTTGTATTGTTCTTCTGATAGCAATAGTGTTTATGAGTGTGTATGTGTACGTGTGTGTGTATGTGTACGTGTGTGTGTGTGTGTGTGTGTGTGTGTGTGTGTGTGTGTGTGTGTGTGTGTGTGTGTGTGTGTGTGTGTGTGTGTGTGTGTACAATCTTGGGCCTTGGGCCACCATGTGGGTGGTGTGTAGGCATTCTTGCCACTGGCTTCATGCTTTTCTCCTGCACACATAGCCGCCTCCACTCCAACTCTACACACCCCCACTTCAGCTGTAGATTTTACCAAGACAACAATCCTACAGCAAAACAGCGCTGTAATCTAAATCCGTGTTTTCATGGTATTTTAAGTGAATTTCATTAATTCAAAGCATGTGTAATAATCCAGCTCTCTGTTTATGTTTGCCTCTCTCTTTTATCTGGGATCCTCTGGTTTTAAACGTCAAGACCTTGTGTTCAAATTTTTCAACAACACACATATTCAGATTCTGTGAAATTGTATGATACTTACTAATAATACTATAAACAAACAGTACTCTGAATTTCCATATAGAAGTATCTACAGTGCAGACATTAAATGTTCATCATGAATACTGATATACTGATAGTCTCTGATGAACAGAGACTTGTTCATTTAAAGTCTGCACAGGTATGAAGATCAGAGATGGACTATAAAGCACTGATATATGTCTGCCGTGAATGTAAAGTAATTACTGGAAGCGAATGCAGACAAAGAATAGAAATTCGAAGGATAAATGGCTCTATACATAAGAACGATACATAGAACTTGAAAATGCTATGCTTGCTTTAACAATGATGGATGTTATTAAGCACATGTCTGAAGTTTACAATTGTCTTACACAAGACAATTAGAGCTAATTGATCTTCTGGGCCAGAGGTAAGGTGCTGATATACTTTTAGAAATTTTAGAAGTCTCTTAAATCAGTTTAAAGGTATTGAAATTTACAATCTGTGCTCCTCCACTTATTCCTCACGCCAGTCCTTCATTTTATATTGCTCTTAAATGCTTGGACTAATCATCAGACATGTTTGATTACCTCTTGTATTTACTCATAAAGGAATGCGTGTATATTCACACACACTCATCCACACACATCATTTTCAATTCATTATTTGTGACAGTATATATAGTATCCATTGTACAGTGACAGTTTATATAGTAATCCTTAGACAATGCTTGTCAAATGCTTGGAATTGTTTAATATGAAGTAAATGCCCAGATAATTTTAATCTCTCAAGTGAAATATTTTCTTCACTTCATGGTTGCCCAGTCCATGTGCATGAATGCACTCACACTCTTGTGCTTGTATCATTTTGACAATCCCCTAAGTACCAGCCAAATCAAATCTATACTTAATTATTGCTTCAGATTTGACAATGTTGTTTATGTCTGCGCATAGAGATTCTAATGCATACATTAAAAATATGTGCCTAATACAAAAAGGTCCCAGATTCATTCTATTTAGTTGGTTAATGTCATTTTAATTTATAATATATCAAACAAATAACCCTTGGGAATATTTGTAGTTGTCATGCTTGTGGTTGGTGATTCAATAATTGACTTCTCCAACCATCATGAGGTGATCAAATGTTGATTTGAATTCATTAATCGTATTCCTGAAGTCTAAATCAGTTTGTCAGAGAGCCTGTTTATGTAACAAATATTAACATTCATACAACTGCTGTGCCAATATCATTGCAAGCA
The DNA here is from genome assembly GCF_900700375.1 of Denticeps clupeoides. Lineage (NCBI taxonomy): Eukaryota > Metazoa > Chordata > Actinopteri > Clupeiformes > Denticipitidae > Denticeps > Denticeps clupeoides. The sequence continues at coordinate 9,570,853 of NC_041711.1, forward strand.
ACAGTTTGGTATAATAAACAGCCCTGGGATACAGGGAAGCGTGGGTGAGAATGCTGGACATCGACTGAACATCCAGGTTTGAGTGGCTCCTAGCGAGGTCACAGAGGTCCAGCTTTGGCTGAGAAAAACAATACACATCCACAATTTAATTTGCCCATTTTTCAGAGGGTGGTTTTGCCAAACTGGCTGCTATCTGCAATAAGCTTTAAACCTTATTAAGTAAAGATTTTTATTATTGTCACTATGCAGACTTGTTTGCCTTCCGGCTCCACCTATTCACTGAGGTCATAGGCCTTCAAGACAGACAAACAGATAGACAGAATGTTTGATGAAGAGAAAGCAATATTTATCATTTTTAAAAAAAATTTTAATTGGAAGATCATTTCAGTTTCATTTTCCATGTAGTACCGCTGGTTGTTTGTAAAGGTTTTCTTGTAGTCATCCAGAATACAGAGAAATGTATTTTTCCTCTGTACTCTGTTTTAGTTCCACATGAGCACATAAATAAAATGTAGTGAGTGTTTTCTTTTTTCCTTGAGTTGTAGATCTATGACACTGCCTACATCTTTTCTATTTACCTCCTCTGCAACTCGATCAATAGTCAGGTCCTGTGAGAGTGGGTTGAGGCCCAGGATGCAATTCAATGTTATTAGGCCTTCAGTTATTGCCCTGTGCACTGCCTCCAACTGCAGATACTGCACATGCAGCAGGGAGAAGGCCTCTGAATATCTGAGGACTTCAGAACCACAGAGCTAAAGGAGGGCTTTTGCATAATTTGCATTCTCCACAAAATAATGAAATCAGCATGTTTAAGGTCTAACAATGCGTTTAAGAATTGGAAATAAGGATGCTGGAACAGAAAGTGAAGTGCAGACAGTGAACTGCGGGTCGGAGGATTCAGTCGTTGATAGCCTCCAGCTTTCCAGGCCTTTATTACGTCCGCGGGAGGTGGCTGGCGGTGGATCCTGATCCCTGCAGATTTCTGTCATTCTCATAGCTTAGCAGTGGTTTTGAAGGGGGATAAGGGGGTGTCAAGCGAACACCCTGCATGAGGTTCATGGCCCTAATCCTGCAACAACAAGGCAGAAAGTAGCTTACTGCCCTACACATATCACCTTTGGCCACCGCTGATTATGCTTACGCTGAAATGCATACTTAGCTTTCATGACATCGGCCTCTTTGTTCGGCTTTCATATGGATAGAGGTCCAGAAACAAGCCAAACAGTCCGGGGATGTTGTGACAGAAATGTGCATTTCCAATAGAAACACACTTCATTTTCTTGTTCATCTCCTGTACATGGCTTGCTGATGCTTGAGGTGTGCCAAGTGCTTGATGTGTGAAACACAAAGAAATGTCATTACTATCTGTGCTCGTGACACATGCTTCAGTGCGCTTCAGAGAGAATAGCAAATGAGAATAGCAAATTTAGCCGTGCCCCACGATGAAAGGGTGGTGAATCCTCAGCGAAATGACCAGTGGTCAATACGTTCACTTGAAGGTCACAGTCTCACTGAAGCACTGCTATTTTACATGCCCATGTCAGAGCATTCACTTTGCCGGCTGGTGGCATCAACATGAATGAACGAGCCACTGCAGAAAAAGGCAAAACTGATAACACATAAATTCGCAGCTTCTTCATTGCTGTGGTTGATTGGGAGAACTGGACGAGTACACTTGTCATCAGATGACAACGTGGACAGCAGGAGAGCAGCTATTAATGACATGTTTAATTTGAGAATGGCGACTGGGTTGGGTGCGGTATCTGATGGCACCGGAAGCAGAGTGCATACTGACCCTCGAGAGAGAGGGAGAAAATGCCCACGAGCGGCAGAATTTAAAGTGAATGATTGCTCATATAATGGCTGTATCCTATTGTTTTATTATCTGAAAGGACACTGGCCTCTTTGACAAGGAGGATACCGTAATGGCCACTGGTCCAGCGCTGGCTACACTTTACTTGGCCGAGCCGCCTGCTTATGATAGAGTTTATTGTGAAGCACCGAAAGGCTCCGAGCTCTGTTTTTAAAAAGAGGCACATGAACCTTATTCAAGCTAAAAAGAAAAGATTCATCATGCCTGACAATGGTTCATCTGTTGTCACGTTAAAGCTATGTGACATGGATGATGACATTTGCCGGTCTTGTGACTCTTATGACCAGCAATGACAGCCAGCCACTTTAAAATCATATAAGTGAGTTTACTGTGAAAAAGTGTGAATGAAATAGAAAAAATAGAAAGAAAAAAAACATAAAACAAATTCCAATATATGCATGCATTTGTAACCTACTTAATGTATTCCTATCCTGCAGCAGCCATGGAGCAGAGCAGTCTGGTGTGTTTCGCTGCAGTGTCCTGCATACACAAACAAAGGATTTAAACCCTGCCCGCTATTTACACAACACAGCTCCGAATTCGCTCTCTCTGCGTTCCATACTGCGTTCGGTGAGAAATACAACAGATCAAGCAACAGTTGCTTCCAACTCGCCAGACTTCTCGCACTATTAAACGTGTGCGTAGAAAACAGATGGCTCTCAGCAAGGCAGAGGGCAGCATGTGTACTATTTAACCAGTAGACGCTGAACGCTCTGTTTAAAACCGGTCTGTGATGTAAAAGAAGCAAGGTGAAACTATCACGCTAGGGCATATTGATAGTACACACATCCACTAACCTCGTTTACGGTCTTTTCTCTGGTCCTCGCACAGTGGTCTTAATCAGACTGTGCTGTTGAGCAAAAATTATTCAATTACCCAACAGACCAGGCACAGAGTGAATTATGATGTATACAGAAGTCAATTCTTCATTCATTTAGGTACAAATCAATTACATCATGACTTGGCCCTAATGGGCATTTTGTTCTGCGTTTGACTCAAAGTAAATGGATTGTGACTTCAGATATATTGTTTTATATATATGGTGAACATTTGCAGGGGTTCAATAGTCCTGGCTTTTATGCTTTGAATATTGTAAAAAAAAAATTAAGCTATTGCATTTCCTTTACAATAAATTTCAACATAGCAAATAGACTCGTCTCAGAAATGAGAAATACAAATAGTTTCTGCCTATGTGTGAAATTCCCAGTAACAGTTTTTTTCTTGAAATTATGCCTCTGTGTAATCATCAATGACATTATTGCATTTTAACATTTAGTGATAATCAAGCCTTTTTTACATTTATTTTACATATTCACATATTTATACTTAAAACTTTTTTCGTTGCATTGGCACCTACATATTTCCAGAATATCTGTTGTTGAGTAAATGACTCACAATGTTTGTGTTAAAACAATCAAATAGCAGAAGAGAGTTTATTCATCTTATTCATCTACATCTTTTGCATACTAGTAAGGTTGTAGTTACATTGTAATGGCTAAAATTCTGCACTGATTGAATTTGAACTTTTATGTGAGGAACTTACAGTGAGCTTCTGTACTTAAAACATGACGTCATAAATGTTAATCTATGCAGAGGGTATCGGTAACGATAGTGCTCGTTGATTAAAAGCAGTGTGCATCCATTGTACAACCCGGAGATTCGATGTTGTTTCCAAGGCAACAAGCAGACCCTTGCCCTTCCCAGGGCTCCTGACATTCATTGGGAACGTACCATCTCCGTCGGAGGGGGGTACTGAGATCACTCAGTTCTATTGACCGTTAATGTAGCAGAGCTGCATATACAATCGTACATTACACGATAATACAAGGTTATATCAGCTAAAGAAATCACACCTACGCGTGAGAATTTCTTGGCGTGTGATGGAAAAAAGCACCGTGCAGGGAACCCCCCCCCCCTTTCCGCCGTCACATGTGACCCCTCCCACGAGCTGTCAGAGGAGCTTGTTGCTCAGGCAGAAGTAACAGTAGTTGGAGGTAAAAATCTTTCCGCTTCTTTCAGTCGAAAATGCATTCGAGTTGAAGCCCCGCGTCCGCGTCGCAGCAGCTGCCGCCCGGCACGCTTTCCATCTCCGCCCCGCCGAGCCCACCGACCCGTTCTGCGGCGGGAGGCAGAAAGGTGGCCAGAAGCAGCTGGTCGCGGGCAGCAGGTAAGCAGGTAGCGGAGCGGCTGCTCCCGTCCGTCCGTCTGTCCGATGACATTTTTATTCATTGTGTCGGAAATCCGCTCACTTTGCTCGCACTTTCGCGGCCTTGCGACTCTAGTTCGGGGGTCTTTCTGCAGCTAGCTGCCGGCTAACAAGATTCTTTTTTGATATGAGTAACTAATATTACAATCAGTGCAGCATTAAGGGTCATTGGCCTAAAAATAAAACATGGCTAGCGCCATGTGCACCTCTGGTGCAATAAGAATGTGCTTCGTGAATAAAAAAAAGGCTTTATAAAATAAAAACTTGTTGAGCTGGATGTCATTTTCATCACTGCCGAATCACGTCGGCGAGCTAATGACGTAGCCGTGCGGGTTGGAGTTCGTGGCTTTGTCACGTTGTACAGAATGGCCATTTTTGCGCCGACTGTATTTGTGTATTCCGGAAGGAAATAGCAACTTTTTTAGACATTTTTATGCTATTTAAATGAGTGTGTATCATATGTCAGCCATATTTGTTTCCACGCAAACTTTTCTTGTATAAAAACGACTTAGGGTGAAAAATTCTTATATGCGACTTTACTGTTACTAATAATGATTTTATTTTTAAGGGCAACATTTACAAGTTGTTTCACTAGTTTTACATTGACTACAAGGTGTGTGTATCTATGTGTGTGTGTGTGTGTGTGTGTGTGTGTGGACATAACCTTATGGGCACGTGGATATCTCATTCTCATTAACACCAAAGATGAGTAACCGTGGAAACCTGCTGAGAGCAAGATATGGAAGAGGATATATGTTAAGATGCTTTGGTCAATCTTAATAAATGTTAATGCGTGTGTGACCCAGATAGAAATCTAATTCCATTATCTGATTCACAGGTGAACAATGTGGTGCATATCACATTTTGCAACCTAATACTAATGCCCAATAAAGCATTCAAGTGTTATGGTGGCAGTGCTTTTAAAAGCATTATATAGTCAGGCCCTGTGTTTTGGCTGTGTTTTGGTCTCATTTTTTAGTTGAAAGTTTGTTGAAAAAGGACAGGAGAATTATGACTTCATATCAGTAGCCCATATGTAACCTATTAACATTTTATTAATGATAATGGACCTAGTTTTGTACCTAGTATTCACATTAACATAATTTTTTTTTTTTGCATCTCATAAAAAAATAATTTAAAGTTTTGAAAGTTGATTCATAACTTTACATTTGGAATTTGCTAGATTTAATGATTGTAATTAAGTATTAGTTATTTTGCAATCATATGACAATACTGCCTTAGGGGATCAGTCGTCAGGGATGGCCCTGTGGGTTTTTTTTTTTGTTCCGAGTATGTTTTTCTTCTTCTTTTCTCTTCTCATTGGTCAGAGTGAAAGCTAGAGAGCGTGTTTATTTTGGGTGCCTGATGAAAGTGGACCACGTCACGTGTTAATATAGCATTATTATTATTACTCTGTTACTACGTTGTTACTGTAGACGTGAAACATGTCTGTGTAATATCTGATCTCAGTAAACAGCGAAAGTCGATGTTTGCTGAAATTGATATTTGCTTCTTGTTGATGTTCGGTAATGGACTGTAAGCCTGTACAAGGGTCAGCATGGACAAAAGTTTGGAGTGTTTACTGTGTGGGAAGGAAGCGACGCCTCTTGTTTTTTTCGTGGCGGAGGAAAACATTTTGTTCTTATCTGGATGACTGCGCCGGTTAAGTTTAGCCGGGACTGGGTGAAAGTCACTGTCGCCGCAGCCGGACCATGACAGACGCCGGTCCCGGCGTTCGTATTGGCGATCTGATTGACCCAGATCGCCGCTCTTTTGTGAAAGGCGTTATCTGTGAAAGTTGGCCCGAGGGGTGAGCGGGGTCAGTCTGGCAGCTGAGCGGCGCGGGCGCGGCTCACCCCATTGATGTTCGAGGCGCGCGTATGGTTTTAATGTTTGTAAAAGCTCTCTGGCTGCCACATAGCTGCGGCCCGCTCAGGGGTAATGAGAGCCTACAGCTGTTCTATTGATTCCGGTGGAAACTCGGCGAGACCGGGCTCTGATTCATCACTTCTGCACCGCTGCATCCTCCCCCTCACGTGACGCCGGCAGGCTCACTGTCACCAAGGTGGGGAGGGGACATCTTCATCTCTACGGTAACGCCGTAGAAACAAAGGTTGCTGAGGGACACCAAAGCCTGAAGGAGCCGAATCTCAGCGGTGCTGCACTTGGTTTCTTTTTTTTTGTAAAGCATAATTTACCATATTATTTCTGTGTTATGAAATCATTTCAACTTCGAAATAATAAATGGCATTTAGAAGTATCTGTTGCTCGGGGCAAACGCCTTTAAGAGCAGCATCGATGGGGCCGTCATCAGAGGCTGTGAGGCCAGCCTGACAGTCGTCCAGCCAACCGGCGAGCTGCAGAGCAGGAATCCGCTCCGCTATTTGCCAGAGCGCATCAGGGGCGGACCGTTGCCTGAGGTGGGTGGGCAGGAAGGGGCCGTTCGCACCAGGGAAGGGGGGAGTCCGGGCAGAGGAGTGGCTAGAAATGTTTCGGCCGGAGAGTTAAGTGGCAGACGCGCTCGCGCTCCACACGCCGTTACCGAGACAGAGCAGCCCCTGTGCAGGCATGGGCCACCGGCGCTGTGCGCCACGCCGGGAATGACAGCCGCTCCTTCACGTGGTCGTTAGCGGGAGCCGCAGAGACGGGGGCAGGCCAGACTCTGCACCAGGTGCCTCCTGACTTTGACTGAGAGGACGAGGACGAGACAGTCGGGACACTGTACGAATGAGGTAGGAGGAGCAGAGACTCTCAGATCTCTCTCTCTCTTTTTTTAAAAAATTGTTCTTCGTTTGTCTTAAACAAGAGAAAAAAAATTAGTTTTTGCTGCAGTGTGATGCATACCATCTGGGGTGTGGAGGAGGCGGGGGGGGGTTGCTGAGAGGAAGTGGGAGGATAGGGAGAGGACAGAGAGAGAGAGAGAGAGACAGGGCAAGCGACAGACAGAGTAAATAGTGAGGTTGGCTGAGACTGTAAAACTCAGCATTGCTGTGGTGGTGGCTGGCAGCCGCTGCCATCATCTGCCTCTGCTCTGTAATCTGTCTTTGGACTTGAAGGAACACAGCTGAGCAAAGTTTCCTCTGACTTTTGAACAGTACTTGTGTTGTGTTATCTTTCTCAGATCGGTCCTGGGTTAAAATCACGTGCGCTGGTAAATACAATTGAATCGTGAGGGGAAATTTGATTGCTTTGAACTCCTTGTGACCACCCACCCCCTGGACATGAATAGCAGTGACCCCATTTTCAACGCCTGCTTTACTTTTGGTTTTAGGGAAAAGGAGAAAAGCAGGCAGTATTTTAATGCACAAAAGGATGTGTTTGACGGCTGCAAGTAGTCATGGTTTCATCACCCAAGGGATTAAATATATGTTTCAAACTTTTTTCCCAGCACTACAAAGCAAACATATCCATCTATCCAACTTCTGCTGAATTATACTGGCAAGCAAGTGCATAATTATTTTGTTTGGTTAGAAAGCAAATGATTATTTTGGATGACTGTTTAAGTAGGTTGCTGTGTTTAAACACATATCTAACTATTATAAGGCTACTATAGAGCACGTTTTATAGTCAATTGTTGGGGTCAGAATAACTACCCTTATATCTGGAGGATGTAAAAAAATTCCCACAAGATTGTTTCAATGCCAATATATATATTCTAAAATATAAAGTGGGTGGGTATAATCATGTTACTCATTTTAATGCGTTGATGCAGTTTGAAATGGAATTTCTTTTTTCTTATTTGGTTAACAGGATCCCTGCAGTGGGGCTTCAAGTGCAGCATAATTTCCCTTCGTCCTCCCCTTTGCTCTGGAGGAGGCTCTGTGAAAGTGATGGCCGGCTCTGTAATTAGCAAGGGCTTCATGCAATTTTAATGAGAGCCAACATCTTTCATAATCTCTCTGAAGTCGCAACAGCCTGACCACTGCCCCGCTTCACAGCTGCAGCGCTAGCCCTTGAAAGCTCAGGACACAGAAGGCCGTGCAATGGCAGGAAAAAGGCATGCTGTTCTTTTTATTGTAGGGCTGACCCAACCCTTCCTGCAATTTAAAAAAATAATAATACAGAAGAAAATTAATAAATTAAAGTCACTGGCAGAGCAGTCTTTTAAATAGCTTGATAGGTGCACCCCAAATTCCACACATTTTGCACACATATTCAAGAATTGGAGCTCGGTGCCAAAAATTGTGAAATATTATCTCTTGTAGTTGTTTAAATTTATGCCAGTGCGGAAGAATTTGAGGTAGTCAGCATTCCCTGTGCAGACTGCAGCTGGAAACGAACCAGCGATGGGTTAGCGGCTCGCTGACTTCGTGATTTCAGAAAAGCCTCCACTTCTTGCAAAAAGACAATTTAAGAAATAAATGGATATATTAAATTGAAACCCTGCAGTTTTGTTTCTGAAGATTGGTCTTATGCCTGTTTAGCCCAGACGATTGACTGAAAGTGATCTAACATATTTGCTCCCGTGGAATTAGCTTTAAAAAAAGAGCTGACACAAGTGTTCATTTTAACTGAATCAGTCCGCACATCAGTCCGCGAAGGCTACAGTGAAGGATACGCCAGCGTTACACGTACGTCGGTCTGTAATAAACCAGTGTGCATGATCTAGCAGGGAAATGCCACCTTAGTGCAAGGAAGATAATAAATTGGGTCACTGAGGTTCAGTTTGATGGTAAGGCTATTATAATCTAAACTTTCGCTGACTCGATAAAACGAGGAATCGCATCTGTCCAATAGCTCCGCTTAGTCCACTAACCCTTTTCAATCAGCTGGACACTCATCTCCCTCTATGCTCATAATTCTGCAGTAACACTTTTCCTGAGTCTCGAAACAGGTCGAGCTGTATTGCGGGAACAATAGCTACTCAAGACAGGCTGTAATTCAATATATAGCCTTTATGTTTGCAAAAGAATTTGAATGCGATAGACGTAAGATATAACATATTTTCTGCAAATACTGTCATAAATTTATATGTGAGTCAGCTGTCACCATTGCAGTACAGTTCCTTCAGTTACTTTGACGTTTATTTAAAAGAGAACAATTTCAAAATCATTTGTCAATGTCCGGTGGAGATATGTCTCCCTTTCATTCCTGCTAGTCTTACTGGATGTGTGGCACCCATTAGCTAAGCTTATTACTTAAACTGTGTTTAATTCTTTAACCCCTCCTGCACTGAGTTCAATGTTAGTGCCTGGTATGTAAAATTAGTAATTACAACATTATACAGTCTGATCAATTTATGTGCTCTCATGCTATAATTTGAATTCTCCTGCTGACACAGATAAATACTTGAATCAGTACTGATATTACCAGAAGCCAGGTTTTAGTTTATTTAGTTCATGGCGGGATGCTGGGTTTGGCAAATAATAAAAATGATCATAAAGAAAATTGGAAAATTCCTGCATCTATGGGCAGCAGTATCTAATTGCATTTTCACTGGATCACATTTTAAATCCGCCATGAGCACTGCAATGCTGACACACATGTAAAAACCTTATGTCGGCTTTATTCCCACAACAACAGGCGAGCAACTGTATTAGAACCCATACACTGGAAACTAGCCTGTACAGCATTGCTAAATGTCATGATCACATGCCAGGGTGGCTACGTTCTAATTAGATGTCATTGATAATTAAAATATTTTTATGTGGAAATAATCCAATATCGACCAAACCTTAGTGGCATGGCAAGATAATTAGATCAGCTCCCCCTTTTACTACGATTTCCCTTCCCAACTGGCGCGCCTGCTTGTCAGCTTTTGAAGGATTTGCAAATGAAAAAGGCTACAAGGGACGTGGGAGATCCGAGCTAATGAGATCCACTCTGTTCTGAGGTCAGACTGGTGGCTTTTAGTATCATAACGTTCCCTTTCCCCTATCAAATTAGTCGATGGGCAAGATTATCCAGAGCCAGCTGGCCTGAGTAGCCCTAATCCCAATGGGGCCGATGCCTTTGAGATTTTCTCCCTGTTTTTCCCCTTGGGCCTGAGCTTGGTTACTAGTCGGTTAAAGGAGCCTGTTGGAAGGGGTCGGAGTGCCAGGCTCCGGATGCCTTTCAGGTTTGTTATCTGTGAGAGCCATTTTTCGAGGCTGGAGTGTGTTTATAAATGGCTTCGAATTAAAATTTCATAATCCCCAAGGCTGAGGCTCCCCAGCCACAGTCAGTCAAATATGTCACTCTGATTAATCATGTATGTGTGCGTCCCTACGGCTGCATTTACTTCGACTTTTTATATTGAGGGACAGGTCAGTTGTAACCGTGGTGTCTGGATTTCTAGAGCCCAGCTCCGGAAACCGCCAGTCCACGCTGCATAGGTGGGGGCGTTCATTGCTAATCTCTGCAGGTCACAACAAGGGTGTTGCAGCCACCTTCCTACCTGCGCACCATCTGTCCTTCTTCACCAGCTTCTCGTTTTTTTGGACGGGGCTTCTGTGAGATCATTTTTGGGAGCCCCTCCCCCTGGACCACGTACCCCGATCAAGCCGATGTCCTTGACGTCTGCTGAACAGTTGCTAATGTGAAGTGCATTATGGTCAGGAGGGGGTTTTTGGCTGCTTCCTCCACTGATGTTTTTATTTCTGTGTTTCAGTTGGACTGTAATTCACCGTCATTTGCCACAGAGCTTTATATTATTGCCAATGTTGCATGACCCAACATTCTTTGAGCTGTAGATCACAGACCACAGTCCCCTGACATTTTGACCTGCTGTAGAATTTCTTCATAGAGTTTGAAATTCACTGGTCGCTCTGGGAATGTGAGAGAGCCACGCCTAACTAGCTCAAACAGTTCGTCCAAACCAAAATGCTGCTTACATGCAAATGGTCTTTGGCAAAAAGCTCAAATGTAATCGCATTTATTTTTATATCCGTATTGCAAATGCTGTATCAAAACTAGCAAATAATATAAAAACACTTAAACTTTAGGTATAAAAGGTATGCATTTTATTCCAGGACAACCCCATTGCAGGTGCCTGACAGGTCAGGTGAAAGTGACCGCCCAAAATAATATTCAGATCCTATAAATTCAAATATGCCCCCGAGTTTGTGTTGGAAATGTAATTCCTGATAATGGTGCTGTGCAGTTGTCCTGAAACAGATGATTCTAGTGTTTTACCACCTTCCTCACTAACGTCCTGAGTGCAGAAACAGCTAATGGCCGGATGGCAAATAGCAAAACTGCTTGGTCAGAAGACTTTGATGATTCCAGCGTCGCCTTTTCATTTGTCAGCTTATTTCACTGCATGCTGTAAAACATGCTGCAGCGAATCATACAGTAAAACCATAAAGTAAAGCCATGCTGTGCGTGGCACTTGGCAGCATGGGTGGCTGTATGGCGAGCTGGAGGTGGGACGTTTCTCTCTTGCACCACTTAGCTGTTGTGCACATCGTAAATTAGACCGTCGGCTTTTTTATGAGCACTAAAAATAAAAGGGGATTAATTGCAGAAGGTCACGTCTGACGCGACTCTTACCTGATTCCCTCACTGCATTTGACTCTCCAGCGGGAGAGCCTGTGAAATTAAATCCCACCGTTGAGACTCTGTGCTCTGTTTCAGTGTGTATTTTGTATAATTTCACCTCGTATTGCCTATTTCCAAATGGACAGGTTTCATTTGGAAATTTCATGTGTGCCAGTTTGTGGGCGTGTAGGTGGTTGCGGCCCTTTTCACATTATTCACTCACAGCCAGGGGTTTGTGATTGATATTTGGATATTTGCCCTGCTAGGAATTGCAGCATTCTTTTCATCCCCGGTTTGATTTTTAGCATAACATGACTCTTGAGCCATGTTATGATCCTCAGTTATAAGGTCAGGAGGTTGTATCACACTTGCTCTCTGTGTCTGATCACTGGCATGGCTGAATGATGATTCAGCAAGTTAAAGCTGAAACGAATGCAGAGATTCTACTCAATCAAACAATGATTGAGTAGAATAATAGTGGGATGTAAAACAAACAATCTCAGTTTGTCGAGCATGTATCCCTGGAAGCTCAAACAGCATATTACATTTTGTGCTGATTTTATGTTTCATAATCAAAAACCACAGGGGCATGTTTTCAAATCACAGTGTTCGAGAATGTCAGATTCAACAGTTGAGCTTGGTAGTGGGAGTGGTCATGTGATGATCATGTGATTGCAGCAGGGGGTGAACACATGAGAGCGTTTCATGTGTGATGTCTTAACAGTAGCATAAAGAAGAGGTTGGGAGCAGGGGTCGCATTTTAAACTTAATAAAATTTCATTTCTTCTCCAAGACATGGAGTGCATTCTTGCAGTGCACTTTCCATGGACTCCATCTATTAAAGAGCCAGTGCGTTTTCGCCCCACCAGTTGGTTGATTGTCTTGTATGTTTGTCTTTAAGATCCCTGTGGCGACCACCTTTGCTTTTGAAGACTTTGCATTGCATGGCCAAGCACAGACGAGGCATAGTCACCCACATTTGCATTTCATATCTGGCTGACAGCAGCTAGACCCCACATTGTGGATGATAAATACGTCTCATGCTGCTGCTCTGTGCTCTGACTGTATCTGTCTACATTAGTATTTCTCTATATTAGTATATTAGTATGAGCATTGACAAGAATCATACTAGTATTTAAGATTATCTCAAATAACACAAATGACTAAATAGCATGAAACTTGCAATAGTGCAGTCCTGTTAACAGTACATTCAATATTATTGTTCCAAAATTGTTATGTTTGAAACATGTACAGTCACACATCTTTTCTTTTTCTAATCTCTTTTATGGCTGCGTTTGCTGTTGCTATGCATAATGAGCCGGCGCGAGAGGTACAGAATGACCCTTAGCAACCGGTAACACTCAAGCTCATTAGAGTTCCTCAGCGCCCCAGTATGCTAGCAGAGCAACGCTCTGATGCCCACCGCGGACCACCGCAAAAAGCGCCGTGACAAAGCCGGACAAGGAACCGACGTCACTGTGCCGAGGCCTCAGCCGGCCCGGCTGCTATTTGAATGGAATTTGCACACATTTGCTTGTACCTGGCGTTATCAACTCATCACGCTGCTGCTTTCTCGGCGAACAGTGGTCTGTTGTGTTTTTTTTTTTCTCGTTCAGTGCGGGTCCACAATGTAGGGGATGCATCTGTTGTTAAACAGCAAAGGAAGAACGTTAAACGGCAGCTGCAGGCGTTTTACGACCCCGCCCCGTCTCGTTCACATGTGCGCTCACAGTTTTGCTCCCTGAGTTTTCACAAGAAAATATTTCCAGATGTTTTTAGTGAAAAAAGGCTTCCTATACAGCAGCAACTAGTCCCCCCCCCCCACACCTCTTTCTTGCTGGAGGTTGGTTGTACGTGTAGAGGGGTCCCGTAGCGTTGAATTCGGATGGATCTGGTTGAGCCTGTGTGGCCTCTGTAATTGCGCCTGGCACACACATCTGTCTCGGCCCTTCTCCGCCTATTGGATTGCTGCCCGGAATATTGCTTCTCTCTTTCTATTGGCCAACCGGGCCTTTGAATGTTTGCTAAAGAAACAAAGGTTTGATGGGCTGAGCATGTTACGTATGCGACTCGATGGCCCACAAGATGGGCCAACGCTGTAGGCAGCTGATCAAGATGTTCTATCTCTCTTGCCATTATGAAACAGCCTAATTAGTCCTAATTTCTGTGTCGCCAGCCAGACTTTTGAGGGATTCATACTTCTCTTAGCTTTTCATCATTTTGCTGCCAAAACCGCACTAGCTCTCTGAGGCAGTTTGTCATGTGCGAGGGAGAATTTTGTGAGAAGGGCCATGTTTATTGCTTTACCATGGGTACTTGATTGAGCCAAAGCACTTGGACAGCTTATGCTCTACCAACACATTTCAGCTAATAGCTCCAAATAGAAATTCAAACAGAAAGTACCAGACTAAGACTCATCACAAAATAAAAAAACGATACAGGTATTGATAATTCCTTCGGCTTGACATTATTGATACACTGGTATCCAGTGTAAAGTCTAACTGTTATTAAAACTGCCTTGCAATGTATAATCAGTGGTAGGCAAAGTAGCCCAAAATTTTTAAGTAAAAAGTAGTCATCCAAAAAAATTATTCAAGTAAGAGCACAAAAATAAAAAAGAATACTCAACTGAGTAACTCTTGGATTTTAATATCTCATTTATTTTTTAAAAACAATGTAATTAGAAAGAAAAATATAAACAGGCTAATTTATGGTATTTCCTAATAATAATATTTAACTTCAAGTACAATTTGAAGTAATCAATCGACTAAATCTGAGCATACAAAAAATCTTAAATATGCTAATTATATGTGTTTATATATTAGTAATATATTAAATAAAACAGCTAAACGATAATGCTAATTCCTTCCTCTACAGAAGATATATAGAGGTCTTTTTAAATTATAGCATGTTTATGTGACTGCATGGCTACGTCTGATTGGTGAAACGGTGTCATGTGATTATTGTCGTTATTTGTTAGATCTACTGGCGGCATCTCTGGCAAAAATAAATGTATGGAATAAATTGTTTAAAATGTAACGAATTGAGGGTTGCAAAATGGTAACAAACTCAGTAAAGTTTCTAATTCACAAATGTACTCAAGTAATATTAAAAATATGGCGTTGTGAACCTACTCTTAGAAGTACAATTTTTCAAGGGAGTAAATGTAATGTGTATAATCAATTTTGTGTTATTGTGGGCGCTATACTCTTATTTTTTTGACATGCATAGTTAATGCAGATTTGTAATGCCTCACACTTAATCATAAATGTTTAAAATAGACGAATAATCTCTTGGTTTGCCAGGTTTATGATAATGTTGGGATTGTCATTTATGACGCATGCATAAAACACTGTTTCTCTCTCTTTGTCCTTCACAGATCCCCAACAGAAAGTGCCTTGTCAGACAACATCGCTACTTGAAGCAGCTCACTGTTCCTCAGCCGTGCTTTGACAGAAACTCGACCACTCCTGCCTCTGCTTTCAGTGCAGGCTCAACACACCTACACACACACACACACACACACACACAAAGAAAAAGCTGGATCTGCAGCTGGAGAATCTGATGGCCTGGCCAAAGCACAAAGATCTCAAGCCCTGAAGAAAAAAAGACCTCGTCATCACCACTCCTCCAAATTCCTCAGTCCACACGGGCAGACACTTCGAAACATCTCCCAAAACAGCCCGACTCCACGGTCGCCGGGACGTTGTCAGCAGCATACGGACTCTGAGCATGTCCTTGTTGCCGTGCCAGCAGCCTGCACACGGGACTGAGTGAGCGACGTGGCTCTGATGGACAGCTTTGTCGATAGCAGCCATCTCTCGTGCTTCTGCCACAGGCGGTTGTGAGGCCGATAATGCTCTCTGGAAACTAGGAGCGCGCTGAATGCACCAAACACAGTTCTTTCGCGGTGTAAAACTGTATTTAACGCGCACTCGGAGATAATTGAAGTCCCTCACGGCCCTTTTAACACTTTTTGTCTTAAAGCAGATATTAACTGGACTTTTTTTTTTTAAACCGGGCTTTGCCATGGCTCTGAACATTGCCTCGATACGAGACACAAAATGGCTGACTCTGGAAGTCTGCCGGCAGTTTCAGAGGGGAACCTGCTCACGTAGTGATGAGGAATGCAAATTCGCACATCCACCCAAGAGCTGCCAGGTGGAGAACGGGAGGGTGATCGCCTGTTTCGATTCGCTGAAGGTAAGCAGTGCCAAGCCACGAGGTCCCGTGGCCCGTCCACCGTTTCTCGAGAGTCTGTGTTTTGGCAGCTCCCTCGGAGCGCTCTCGTTTTCCAAGCTCGTTCTTGATTGACTGTTTACAGCAGCATTTCTATTTGTGCCTCTGACTCCAAGGAGTATGGATTTCCTCCCCCCCATCCCCCATTTATTTTTTTCGAACGAGAACGGTCTCAACTGTCCTGACGGTACGCTCAATTCTGCTCTTATTTGCTGCATTTTTCCGGTAGCAAGTTGCATTCTGGCTATATTTGGCATCTGACAGAGAAGTCTGGTATCCCCTCATGATCATTTGTACCTTCTGATTTGTGCCCAAGATGCTAAACGTGGAGCCTTTGTGTGAGTGGAACATTCCCAAATTAGAGTGTGTGTGTCAGCCCCACGCCCTGGGCTTCACATAAGGCGGCTTTGTCAGACCCAACCTGACCTGCCGTCTCGAAAGGCCAAGAGTCCGTATCCACGACGAACCCCACCATCACTCCAGCATCCCTCTTTCACGGAACCCGTTTCTTGTGTGTTGCCGAGGGCTATTCTTGGAGTGGGCAGAATGTCAGCCACTCGAATGCTCAAAACTGCAGCGGCAACATGAGCTTTTATGTAATGGCCTGTAATTGAATAAGGCTAAGGTAATTTGTTCATGTGATAGCTTGGATTTCTCCCCCCCGATGGCAGATCATGGCTTACAGTTTACCTTCCCTAATGCATTTGGGTGTTATTCTAGTAGAATGCCATGGGTGCAGAGCTTTACTCAGAAATAATCTGAATGAATGTCGTCCACAGGTGGTTTCAGACGTTCTTATGTCAGATGACGTCAGTAATGTGAGGGGAAAAGGATTTTTTTTTCTATACTTCCAAGGCAATGCATCATAAGTAGGCTGCACTTCTTAAGAAGTGACCACAGTTCTCTCCCCTCTACTTGGGGAAAAACTCACACGTGGAACAGTGTGTATGGAGCTGTGGGCTTTTTCTTATGCACGAAAACGGCATAACGGGATATATTCTTCCCCTGACAGTGACAAACGAGCGTTGAAATGAGAGCAGGTACTATCTCCCCGCAACAATAGCCTTAAAGCCAAGCTTAGCGTTCACACACTCGCAGCCTTTCGATAAAACACGACTGGCAGCTCCCACAGCTTGCGTTTTCTTTTTTTTTGTCCTTATCTTGTAAATTAGTCAAGGTCAGGCTGGCGAGCATTATGCCCATGTGTACTGGAACACGGTGTTGTTTCTCCGGCAGTGTCTGTTCCAGATTCAATACAGCATTATCCATCAAGATGTACTTCTTTTACCTTTATTTGGTGGAAATATCAGGCTATCCGTGCCATGTTATCTCCAAAAAGTTTTTAGTTGTACTGTTTAAATTAGCATTAGCAGTGTTCAGCAGGGGCACGCCGAATATTTCCAGTTTCGAGCTACACGCCCTTTGGCACGGTGGCATTATTTATGTGACTCATTGCTGGAGTGTATTTTTGGGAGTAATTAGCTGACTTCCTGGCAGCTCGCATGCTATTCTTCAGGCCGAGGCAGGGTGCGCGCACCAAAGTGGAGGCCGTTAGTAAATTACCGTGCCGCTAATCGGACGATTGACTGGCGGGCCATTACGGCTGCTCGCGTCCATCAAAGACCCCGGATGGCTTAATGGGTTAACAGCTGCCCCAGTTGGGATCAATTTGTGACTGCCGCTGTCAAGGCCCGTCGGCCGAGCGGGAGCGTCCGGCCCTGAGAGGAATGCTCGGCATGCGCGGAGATGTCCAGATCATTTTCACACATGGGCCTTGATGCCAAACCAGACGGTTTCCATGGAGAGCGGAAGTAGGTGCAGTGGTGGCCCAATGGGTAAGGAAACAGACCCGTAATCAGAAGGTTGCCGGTTCGAGTCCGGAATCACTGAGGTGCCCCACACACTACTCCCCGGGCGCCTGTCATGCTGCACACTAAGGGTGATGGTTAAAAGCAGAGGACACATTTCTTTGTGTCACCGTGTGCTGTGCTGCAGTGTCTCATAATGACAATCACTTCACTTTCACTTTTTCACTTTCAAGTAAATTAACCCCAGAAGTAAGCGATACAACATCATGGTAGCATTAGCGGTGCTGATCCAAGATGTTGGTACTGAGGCTCCAGTTTACTAAACCAAAAGATCAATGAATATCTGGCTCAGGTAAGATTAAAAATAAAAATGTTGCCTGACTGTGTGCAGTGAGCTGGAGGACCAGATGGAAATCCATTTACAGTGAAAATGAGAAATACCCAAGATTCAGGTTACGCTCAGTTCACATGGTGCTCACATGAACATGTTTACAGGACAAAAATAAATATATGCCTCTCCAGGGGAACTCACCCTGTCATCGAGACGCTTGGTCTGTTCAATTGTGTGTGTGTGTGTGTGTGTGTGTGTGTGTGTGTGTGTGTATATATATATATATATATATATATATATATATGCTTGATTTCATAAGAATAATGGAATTATATATGCATGGTCCGTTATTTCATTTGAAGATTATGAGTGACCAACAGGTATCACTGTGTTTAATTTGTCTGGTGATACATGTGCTCTTTGCATCATTCCAGGGTCTAGCCCAAAACGTTCTAAAGCTGATCAAGTTCTAAACAAGAATTTTGGAAAATAATTTTATTTCCAATTTGATGATTTTATACATGAAAAGGAAACAGGACAGCAGGCCTCACTTCCTCTCCTTATTGCTGCCTTTGCAACAATGAAATCTGCCCATTTGATTGACAGCCGTGCATTGTTGACATAAAAATCGCAATAGCAGATGGGAGAGTACATCGATTTCACAATGATGAGAATGATGAATAAAAATGCAAATGTGCACGCGCAGTCATGCAATCTTGAAAATGCAAGTAGCTGTGTTAATGTTCGTGCCTTCCATGAAAATGCAGTAAAGCTCTTTAATCGTTTTACATGTTATAATCATTTTGTACATTTCAGTTTTGAATTTGAAAAATTCTAAAGCAAATGCCGTGAGATGTCTGAGGACACCGACCCGCAGTCGATCCGAAATGAAGCACGTTGAGCCCAGCTCAGAACCCCCTCGCCTCTGGGCCGCCTTGGGGTCCGCAGTCACCAGACCCACGCCCCAGCGAGTGTGCCGCAGGGTGCGCACTGGAGACTTGCGAGGAACAACCGCTGCATTGACCTGAAACAGCAAACAAAAGGCTGGCTCGCAGTCTGGCCGTGCCGCCTCTGCTACGCAATAAAAGCAAATGGATCTTGTCAGCGTGCCATTTGTTATACTCACGGCGGGCTACGTCCTGCTGCTCTCAGCATTTCCTGAGCATCAGGAGCATCTCGCATATAGATTCTGCCCTTGTGGAATGCGGGTGTCTCCCTCACCGTGTGAGGTCATCTTATTCACGCCGTCCCGACGTACCACCGCCTTTCCATGCGCTCGCTCCTAGAAAGGCGCTGCTGTAGCACCCAGCAGAGCTGAGAAACCTGGGGGAGGGGAACAGAAGATATACAAGCGGCCCAGTCATATGATGATGTCACAGTGCCTGCTGTTGAATGGGCCGTTGTTATCAAAGTCATTTTCATTTTTTTTTCATCCCCCCGTCTCTTTTTGTTGCCACCTCAAGTGCTGTCTTGCTTCGGACATGCTCGATGCTTCAGGAAGCCATGGGTGGGTTGGCCCTATCAACAATGTCCTATCAACAGTCAACATCTGTCAGCATGCATGCATCAAGGAAAAGGCTGGTGAACGCCAGCTGAACTTGCCTGGGGAGCGCCGCCTGTGCTCTCCGTCTCTATTTGCGGGATGTTGTGATGACATTCGTGTCAGCGGGGGCTTCTGAACGCCCTCCCCCACTTACTGCTGGGATGGATTCAGTTGTCACAATTCTTGCAAGGCTTAAAGTCTCTCGGACTGGAACCAAAGCAGCGTAGCATGTCTACTGGCCTGAAAAAAAATCACTTTTATTGAAGGAAATATTATGTTCAGCAATCACAATAGAAATTGCACTTTTGGACAACAATTCTTGATGCGATAAAGAGCTCTGTCCCCCCCTAGGATTTCACCATTTTTTTTTCTCAATCAGATTGAAAAAATTTGTGGTGTGTTCTCTCAAAATGTTGCAAATTCTCTAGGGCTACATAGACCTAGTAGTAGTAGAGGAATAAAACTCACGTGAAAAATCACATCCCTTGCTACCTTGCTCCCTCACTCAAAAATGGCATTTAAAGTCATGACACCAACTGAAATGTATTTAGAAGAGAATCCTGCCACTTGATGTAAAGAAATGTCAGCTTTAGCCCCAACTGACGGCCAGTGTCAGTATAATACTCCCATTCATATATTTTTGCATGCATAAATCTATCTATCTATCTATCTATCTATCTATCTATCTATCTATCTATCTATCTATGTTTTTTTTTTTTTTTTTTTTTTTATATTTTTATTTTGTAGACCTAAGATGTCAAGCAACACCTTTTTATGCAACAGGAGGGTTGAGATTCCCTGGCGTAAAGCAGGCCACTCCCTCAGCAGAGCAAACATGGGGAGAAATGTGTGCAGCACGCTCGGTGGCAGTCCCCTCTGGCCATTCACAAAACAATGAAGCGCTGACTTGTGCTCAACTGCAGCACTACGGGCGGGGAGCTGGGCTTTGATGAGCCTGGCAGCTCACTCATTCCTGAGGAAGACCCCCTTGCACCCTCTTTCCAAACTTGCCAGCCTTCATTTTGTCCAAGTGACTACACTTTTCCCAGGAACTGAAATCCAGGCTCCCAGTCACTGTTGCTTTGAAATGTGCCACTTTTTTGTGGATTCATGTTGCTCATTTGTACCCAGTTGTTCTTTCTGGTCGTAATGGAATTATTATTTACAATATTACGGTTTTGAGCTGCAGTCTGCATTCAAATGTGTCTGTAGGCTGTAATTATTCAGACTGCGTCTGTGGGACATTAGTGCATGTATTGCAAGTTTTATTAAACAAAATTTGGGACAGAGCCCCAAAACTACCGAAGAGGATTAAGTGCGCAGATCAGGCAATGCACAGAAGTATGCTGACGAGGCTTCACAAGAAAGGACTAGCAGAACACACACACACACACACACACACACACACACACACACACACACACACACAAATGTATAAAACAGGTGCGCTGGATGAACGCAGGTGCAACTAATGACAATGTTGGGATGAAGAACGGAGACCCAGATTTAAGATCAAGGCTGTCATTGAAGGTGGTGACCCCTAGAGGTTGGGGGCTGCTATGCAAAAATATGTTTTAAAGCCATTTTTAGCAATGCTCAGCAAGTAAAGCCATAGCTTATTTACTCCATTTAATGCATTAACCTATTGATCAGATGCTTTTTTCATGCATTTGAAGCGTACAGCATGTTTTGCTCCATGTCCCCCCTGAGCTGAATCATAATTACAGCGTAAACACCGACGAGGCTTGTCTCCTCCTCCCTCGCCGCCCACATTCGAGCGCATCTCCCGCAGATTGCCAGGACGACTTGCAAACGTAAACATTGAGGCATTCTTGAGCCTGATAGGAACTGAGAGAACCAAATCAAATAAATTGTGCTAACAAATCAAAGGTTGAAAAAATTTGAATTCATTCTCAGTTTTCACTTCAAGTATTTTTTTCACAGCCTGCACTGTTATATAATACCATTATAACAATATATCAAATTTAGTAGCCTAGTGGGAAAGACACTCGTCTGTGAACCAGAAGACCAAGATTCAAATCCCACTCATGTGTGTCTGAGCAAGACACTTAACCCTAAGTTGCTCCAGGGGGAATGTCCCTGTAACTACTGATTGTAAGTCGTTTTGGATAAGGGCGTCTGATAAATGTAAATTTCTTTTATGTACAAGAAGCACATCATACTTCTAAAAAGATGAAAGATTTTGAATAGACCAATCTTCATTCATTTGGTTAATTATTTTAGGTCAGTTCAATCCAATATCCTATTGATTCTAATGGAGTGGTCAGTCATATGCATTTTTTTATGCCGTCCAGGAACAAACTACACACAGATATTCTGGGATAATACAGAACCAGAACGTAAAACTTTCAAAACCACTTACAGTGCTTTGCACATGGAACATTGTGCAATTAGTAGAGTATATGTTGATTAGACATTCACACTTGACACACTTTTTCCAAAATATACATCTGTGCCACAGTAAACTGCAGTACAATTTTATGCTGATTTGTGCCCCTATCGCACCCAGGCTTGAGGCATAGTCTGGAAAATAAAACCAAACTCGTGAAACAAGTTTACGTTAAAATTCAAACTCTTCAAGCCATTTCGGGTGACCTTACTAGTCCATCCAGGATCATATTTGGGGTATTCTGATTTTATTAGCCTCAGGCAATTACATTATTGTAGAGTCTATTTGGATACCCCACTACTACACACTGATGAATACGTACTGGATTGCCATGTTCCTGCACTACGCGCTCAATCCTGCCAGTCTCGCCTCTAATCCGTGGCATCAACAGTGACACTCTGGGAAAAGACCAAAAGGCCACAGCTGGTGCTGAAGAAGCAAGACCCTTTAATGAGCCGAGAGGCTCTTTAATTGGCCCCTTGAAATTGGCAAACCTGTCTAATTAGCCGGCAACCTTTAAGTCCCTGATAGGAGACCAGAGAGGTCTCACAGGTAGAACGTCACAGTTGGGAGTGACAGGGAGTGTTTGTCAGCATACAGGTCTGGCATTCAGATCGCAGACCTGCTTATATATTTATTTCAGAAGGTCTTCTTTCGTACCTTAGATTCTCAGACGTGATGTTAAGTGTGGAGAATTTTAAAGGCCTTGTCTCAAGGTCTGATGTCTCAAGGTATCCATTGTCATCTACAGAAAATACTACAGTACTGCAATTCCACTTTAGTCCCTTCAGATTCACATGGGCAACATTGCTTGTGTAAGACGTTCCACGAAGGATATAAAGTTAAGGACTTTTAAAAGCCACCATCCAGGGCGTTTATGGACTTGTGGGTTTAGGGAATCCCAGACTGAATCAAGTAATTTCCTATTTTCTAATCTGTGACAGATACCCGAATATTTGCCATGATTAAATCTCTCCAGGAATCACTTCAAATAACTTAACATTATGAGCCCAAAAGACCGATGTGCAGCATTTGAAAATAAGTGACATTTTGTAGGTTCACTTCTGATGTTGCCTGGTTTTCATTAGCATGACTTCCACGAGCTGATGTAGGATTTGACCAAATGAAATGTTAATTTACCCATTTGACCGAGGCTGAGTACCTTATTGGAAGTCCATTTTCCCAGTAAAAAGGTAAACTCAGTAATCTGGTGAGGTAACATGGTGTTGCTCAGCGGGAAGGAAAATTTGAAATTAGGCCTGAGGAAACTGAGCTTGTTGGTGACCATGGAGAGGACGCGCCTCCCTGTGTGTGGCCATGCCATAGAGGTCAGAGCAGCCTGAGGCCAGCGACCCCTGAGGAGGCTGGCAGGGTTTTCGGGGTGAAAGTGAGACCAGCCTCGGCCAATTTCACACCCAGCAGATGCCAGCACCGCTGAACCACCATGACAGGTGGGGACATTAATTGGCAGTGCGTCTAGTCTTACGGATTCTGAGGATCCCATTAAGAATCAAAGAGAGTGGCCGTTGAGAGGGGAGCTCTGGGCTTGTTTTTCTGATGGATGAGCTCATGGCTTTTTCTTGTCCTCTCAGAGACCTGAACTGAACCTGGTTTCTTTCTGACGAAGTGGTTGGGAATCTGATCTGTGGAGAACCAGCGTGGGAGGTGGGTGCTTTTTGGATGGCCTCTGAATCAGTCAACAGTAGAGGTCATGGGTCACTGTGGTCACGTTGACCGTCTTGTGATACAGCAGGAATCGACTGAGATTATTGAGTGATTAAATGCAGTGTAGTTATTATTTGTAATATACTCTGTGTAGTACAGTTTTGCCATTTGTTGACAGTAAATAATTTATTCACATTAAAAAAAGGGCTGGCACTGCTGTATTTTAGTGCAGGTCAAAGTGTTACACTTTGTGGAAAGTTTGAGAAGCCCAGCAGTGGTTACAACACAGCACAGCAGTGGTTTTTTCATGTTGTTAAATGAGACAGTCTAGCCTACAGATAATTACAGTTGTCCTTGCGTCTTGACGCATCTTAAACTTTAATTACAGTGCAATACAAACTGCTTCAATGGAACCTGAGCTATTCCTTTGATTTGATTTTCTCCTGGATAGTGTTCCTGTGCCTACTTTACCTTTGCTTGGACAGCCATGTGTTGAAGAAAAATGCACTGAATTGTGGGATAGCATAAACAACTAAAGATCCATCAGAGGAACTGAATGAATTCCAATCTGTGAAATAAAATCACCTCATCAACCTGCTTGTGATGCACTTGGTCTCCAAATGCAGGCCCAGAAGGGTGTGGCCTTCAAAATGAGACACGCCCAGTAAGGGTCATGGGAGGAGCTTTTATCATGGGCTTATTAAAAGGTCATCCTGTGGATCACGTTTCCTACCCCTGCTCCACACCTTGCCACATTCCCTCTCGGCCTCCCACACCGCCTCTCTTCAGCCTCTCGCACCCACTCGTTCCATTATCATGTCTCACGCTGTTAAGTGGTAATAATCGCGAGGTGGGCCTGCTGACGTCGTTTTTCCTCCAGTCCTCTGCGCCGGTGCACTTAGTCTGGCATGAGTCACGCAGACACGTGGGGCACGGCTCACTTCCTGTCATTTCCAGCCACTTCATGCCTTTCACTGGAGTACCTTGGGAGCGGAGTAGTGCTGCTTTTGTGGCTACGGCTCTAATTTTCGACAACAAAAAGGGAAAATGTCGACAAAGGCCATGTTGTTTCAGGAGCAAAGCAAATGACATTTAAACAGGATGAATTTAACCCTGCTGATGGCAGCGACTGTAATTGGCCTTAACATTTGTGGGTGAATAAATAGTGTATAATGCGTGTTCTAAAATCTGATTGGCTGAGACACGTTGAAAGCTTGTGTTCACAAATGAATCACTGTCACTGTGTGCCTTAATTTTGGTTTCTTTAAAAAAAAAAATGGTTCATGGCTTAATTCTGACTGGAATCCCTTCATGTCCAGTTTCATGTGAACCCCCTTGACAAAATAGACAGCTAGCAGAACTAACTTTGCTCTTAGTACCATGAATGGAGGTGCAAAGGGCTGTAACAAAATGTGTCTGATGCTCTAATTAGGACTAAGTAGCGAAAGCATCTACGACATGGTACTCTAATCAAAAGAAAAGGTGAAGATGATGGGCTTTGACATGACAAGGCCCCAGATGGTAATTGCACTTCCCTGGCCTAAATGTTTCCCATCTCCATTTTGACATCTGATTAATTGGCGCAATGATCGTCTCTAACGGCCTCCTCATGGGCATTAAAGGCTCTGGTGTCAGTGGAAAGCTCTGAAATGCCAACCGCACATTTGATCAGTGCACATTCGGGAACCGGAGGCTGAGAAGGAAAAAAAAATGCGTTTAGGAAAATATCAGCGTTTTTTACATTTTTTTTATTTATTCGTATGGTGCTGAACGCTGACAGAAGCAGCCTAATTAATACATGCTCACAGTTAAGGGCTACTTGTCAGCTCCTCTGTGGCCCCCGAGTTAAGCTCAACGCTACTTGCGTGGGCGGCTCTTTTCTAAGGTCACGGTGTCAGCTCATCACATATGCATGTTTCTTCGTCTTTTGTTTGACCATTGGCCGCTGGTCAAGTAAAATGAATGCACAGTCTGCTGTGCTTTCCTAAATTAGGTCTATCGAGTCAAATTGTTAGCGGCATTTTAACTTTGCCAGAAGAATTTTCCCCCTCGCTGTCCAGTCATCGGAATCATCTGTTGTTAGTGGCTATAACTAAACTAAAAGATAGTACAGATTTAAAAGTCCGAAAGAACCATTATATACATTTAATCACAGGGCGAGAAAAGATCCCAGAGCCATCTCAGTCCCACCCCATCCCCTCACCCCCTCCGCTTTTTTTTTTTCTCTTCATGGATTTGCGTTAATGTCAGAATATCCCTCGTCTGACAAGCAACAGCGAAAAAATCAATACATGCTCCTGTGGAAATGGAGCCTGCCCATTAGGCAGTTTGTTCCTGTTTGATTTTGCAGTTCATATGAAGTTATTCAGTGCCATTCATAAGCCCACTCTGCAGTCTTGTGCATCTTGATCTGCCCCTGTGCTAGGCTGGATATTTAATCATTAATCCAGTTTGGCAAGTCACCTGTTGATTAATCTGATCAATTACAACAGAAAAAAAAATTCAAAAACATAAACATTATGCATGACAGCTTTGCAGTGCATTATCTGCCATTTGTCATACTTTTTTATGGAATAGAACATTTTAATATTAAAGTTACAACACATGCGTTGTAATTTACGACCATTTTGCCTGCAACTTCATATTCATCTGGTAATGTGTGGCAAGTAAATGGTATTACATTTCTTCATTACATTATAAACCTCTACAAGGCTACAAGTTAACAAGCTTGTGGCTTTGTGTGTGTATGTGTGGAAGGTGGATTATATGAAATCCTTTTGGTGGGTCCCATGTCTCAGCACTTCACACATGATCAGATTATCAGCAGGAGAGATACGGCTGTCTGGATTACCGCAGCGCCGCAAGAGGGGCAGGTGCTTCTGAGCCCTTTCAGACCTGGTGAATGCACACACACGCAGAATATTTCCCTTATTCTGCTTCAGCCACAAAGCACCACGAGATGTTGTCATTTTCTCGTGAATATCAAAAACTATTTGAATGCACTATTGGTTTGGAGAGTAATGTGTGGGCCAAATTTATCATTATACATGCCGTCGCTTGCTTCATGTTGATCATTTAACTGGTTTTGATGAACATGATTGACAGTCAGACTTTGTACAGTATATCGCAATATATGTATAGTATATGCTCAGTCTGCAAGATCATGGTCTTGTTTGAGTATGCTCACAAAACGCCCTGCTGCTGCAGTCTTCCTACATCAACGCCCACACGTGTCAGAAGCTCTGACGGTGCTGAGAGACACAAGGCCAGTAGGTTTGCACAGATAATATCGGTTATTCTGTATCGACCGAGTCTGCTGCTGATTCCTCTCCGATAGCCTGCCAACATCGTCACCGAGCGATTGGAACTGGAGTTAAATGTGAAAGAAATTCATTTTCTTATTCTAATTAACTTTATTTATTATTTTTTTTGCATGTACTACAAGTTGTTTCTGTTCTTGTGTAGCTCCGTCTATTCATTTCATCCAATTGGCTTTTTTATTGAATATTCTTGTGTGGGTTGACACAGTATTCAGGAAATAAAACTCCATAGGCTGCGCATATTGGCCGTGGCTGAACAGAGGATTCCCAGTGTCTGAATGGCCTTGAGAAATGTCATTGGTTCAGCCTGCACTACGCATGGACACACGCACACACCCATACACGTACACACACTGCTTGTGACGTGCATGCGCCTCTTGGAAAGTGCAGCGCGGCGCTGGGAAGTCTCTGCAGATGTAATTCCTCACTCTGTCTACTGCCCATATTTTCTTTCTGCCTCCTTCTGCTGTTCGTTCTCTCTCCTATTACATCAGCCTTTGCTCGGTTCCCCTCCTTCCCCCTTTCTGTCGCTCCCTGCAGTGGAAAGCTGGGCTTAGGAGGGTGGGATGTAGTGTTCCTCCTGCATTAATCTGAGGCTCGTCACTAGGCCGTGCTGGTAGCCCATCTGTAGGATTATAGGTGTTGAAACAAATGCATTCTTAATGACCTCAGGGAACCTCCAAAATCATTTGGGCCATCAGCACAGGAGGACTTATATGTTCATGTATGTACAAAAAAACACACCTTTCACCCTGATTCTCTTCATCGTTCTCCGGGGTTGTGACAACCTACGGTGCCCAACATCCATCATTTGCAACAATGACTCTGTCCTCGAGGTCTGTGCCACTGTATTGAGACTGACCTTCACAGTGATGCTGAAACTGATACAGGCTAATTCTATTTATACCCACAAACAACAATATTTCACTCACATAAACCCCGATTGAACCAAGAGACAAATTTAGAAAGATGTTTTTTTTTTTTTTAAATGCTCTTCATGCCAGTTGATTGCTTGCTACATTATCATATGCTTTTCTTGTTATAGTCACAGTAGTCACTTTTCAAGTACAAAAATATCCATTGTTAATTTGACCCATGACCCCTTCCTTATGACTTCCATGAACGCTTTGGAGGTCTGCTAATTCAGTCTACTGAGTGC
This sequence comes from Denticeps clupeoides, assembly GCF_900700375.1. NCBI lineage: Eukaryota > Metazoa > Chordata > Actinopteri > Clupeiformes > Denticipitidae > Denticeps > Denticeps clupeoides. Next base: position 9,598,865 of record NC_041711.1, read on the forward strand.
GGCAACCTTGGTGTCTCAAATACTCAGTCCACCTATTCCCTGCAACACTGAACATGCAAAGGCTTCTCTCTGTAACCAAATCTCCCAACGATTTACTGTTTGCCGAGGTATCGTGTGGTTTTGAAAGTGACTGGCTTGAGTGAGCCTCCATTCCATCAGTAAAGTGTGTTCTCTCTCTGCTTAGTTTCTTCTCGCTGTTGTCCTGGCAGGATTTCTCATAGGTTACTCGTTGCTTCTGACATAGACCTCTGGCCCTGAAGCGCCCACCCTGTACACACCATTTCCCTCCAGTAGCTAGCATCTTGTATTGGCTGGTAAAGAGATCTGGCAATAAGTGAGCCCGGAGTTCGAAAGAGGAGCCGGAAAGGCTCATCCAGGCATGAAGGCCCAAGTGTCTTGCTGCATCCAGCCCACGCTCTCTCCTTCCCACCCCTAGGTCTTTCAAGGCATGACCTGCTCTTTACCAGCTGCCCAAACTTCCGAGTGGCCCATCCCGTAGGGTTCTAGTTGCACGATGGTTCACTTAATGGGGTCTCCTCTGGTTGCAAAGGCTGGCAGCCCCCTTAAAAGCCTAGAATGGCTACAGATGCACTGAGAGGACCAAAAGCACCAAGAAAGTTTTTAGAAAATTGATAATCATTAAGCAGAATTTTGTAGCTATGGTTTTCAGGTATCTGTGTTTATTAAAACCATCCAATATTAATCATCAAATTTTTTTCACTAGCTTATTTTTAAAAAATCGGGCTAGTGTTAAGTTATGTTTAATCTCGTGGCACTTCATTATATGACACGAAATATGCCTGAGCTTTAAAAAAAAATGTATGCTTGATTTGAGCTGATGTAGTCTTGATCAGATGATTTGGTGGATTAGTGTGCTTTCAGTAAACACGACTGACAGCCTTTGCTCTTGATGCCGGGGCTTTGTAATGTGGACTTTGGCTGCAGGGCTGTGCTCTTTTCAGTTGGCACTAGAAGAAACAGAGGAAGAGAAATTTGGAAGGTGAGAAGGTTAAAAACAGAGGTTGAAAGAACGCTGATGGGTGACAAGTAGCTAAAGGTAAATAAAGATGTTTCAGGGAAGTGGACTGTGGGACCGGCATCAGAGAGCAAGAGCAGAACTTTGAACCTTTTTAAAGGAGCACACTGCCGAGCCGTCTAGAGCACCCCGGCGCTTTTTGCCACGCTCTGTCCTCAGTACGACTGGCCAAATAGAGCCCCATTGAGCAGAATATGCAAATCGATGATGGGTGGCCAGAGCTTCAACTGAAGCTCCTTTATCCCGACTCTCTGAGAATCTCCTCTGTGCGCGTCTGTCTGTCACCCACCCAGAGGCACACGGTCAGGCCGTCTCCATTTAAAGGCCAGCTTGTTGAAGTGACACCGAGACTCTAAGTCCTGGGGAATAGGCAAATTAATGGCAAATGTTTAACATTCTCTTCTGTCCAGATCTGTGCCCTGTGGTGGGAATGTTCATGAAGGGCGTTTCAGATACATGCATTATCTTTATAGAAAGACCTTGTGGAAAGGAGGCCAAGTTTTGGGTAGTTAACCTATATTTATCTTAAGATTCTGAAGATTAATCCTCTTAAGTCATTAACTTCCATTAATTATGCAAGAACAGTGCCATGTATAAATCCAATTAGTAAACATTTGATAACAGATGTTGTCGTGAAGATAATTGAAAATGGGGACAGTTTCCTTCTTCCTGAAAGTGTTAAATGTGCAGTTAATGAGCACACTTAGCTGAATTCCACAGGGAAAAGCTCTAAATGGGTTATCTGTTCATGTCCGTGCCGCAGAGGTATATTGGAACCGCTGGGCAGTCGTAAGGCCTACATTTGATAGACATGGGACACAAGCTGCATAAACTGAAGGGACATTCAGTGCTGTAGGCATCTAGCAGTGAACCAGGTTATTTTAATGATCAAGATCAGGATAATGCAAATGTAGTCATTGACTGTTCAACCTGTAGTGATATAGGGTGTGTGCTGTTACACTTTCAAATGCCCTTGTTTAGATGTGTGCCTTAGGTGAAATGAAATGAGTAATTTAGGAACAAGGACACCCATGGGAAGGGACTTTCTTTTGTCAGCAGTTGACGCTGTTCCACATTGCTCTTTTACAGAGGTCCATATTTATTAAAAACTGAGAGACACAGACAGCAGGTTCACATGGTATTACTTCCTGTCCATCGTTTAACATTGTGGTTGGGTTGGATCTGAATTGGATTCATCTAGTTATGGAAGGACAGACAGACAGCATAGCAGTGGGATACATCCGCTAGTGACAGATGCATTTGTTAACTTGTCTAGTTCATTTTAAGCTGGAACTAACATATGTTAATATTACACAGAAACATTTAGGAGAGGGTTATGCTCCTCGTTTTTTTTACTGTTTGCACTGGTGTTAGTTCTGGTGTTGCAACTAGAATCAGTACTGCATAAATATGGTTAAATAACATCTACATGTCAGTATCGCTGTTCATTACAAGGATGCCATTTTTAGTAAGCCCTACAGTCCATCAGATATATTTATAATTCACTAAGTTATATAGTTGAATAATTAATCATTAATATAGAAAAGTCATTCATTCCTCAATTGATTCCCTTGGGGTGGATTATGGTCCTCCTTGTTTATTGCAATTGCTTAAAGGTTAGTGTATTTCCACAGTGAAAAATTGGAGCAGCAGGAAGATATCAATACCATCACCGGGCCGCAGTGGTGATGTTAACATGTAAGTGCGGTTGGATCACTGTCACGGTAGCCATATGACCAGTTCTGTGACTGGTTTTGCCCTCGGCTGAAACCACTTCGATTCATGAGGCAGCGTTGGAGAAAGGCTGGGGGGAGGCTGGCGGATTTCACATTTTTTTTGTCTTAAGGCTGCGTCTGTGAAGGATTTAGGGTTGTCTAATGCCCAGCTCTGATTTCTCATGTACCGAAGGTTTCAAAGCCCTTCCCCACAAGCTGGTTGTCAGAGCCAATTCGGAGTAAACCAGCCCCTTTGTGTGATACGGGCGATACGGGCCGGCAGTTGGGAGTAAGAGGGTGTAATGTCATCCCATTTAACAGAGTTTAAATTACTGTCAACACTCCCCCGGCTTCGGTTCCTATTTTCATATACCTGCACTAAATAAACACTGCCAAGTCACTGATGTCGCAGCCTGCAAGGAATGCTGGGAGATCACTAGATCTGTTCAAAACTGAATCTAATGTGGACATATTTTGATGGGCCCAGGCTTCTCGAAATGACTTGAAATTTGCGCCTGTGCTCGGGAAGCTGAAAAGGGACACGGAAGGAAACGCAGGCAAGGCTTTGAAGAATTTAGTTTGGTAAACGAATCAATGATCTCAACTCTTACCTCCTGCTCGATATGCTGAACTTGACGCCTCCCTGAAAGGCAGAGTGCAATCACCTCAAAAGCTCCATTGAACCAGTGCTTGTGGTGAACATTTTGTGCAACATATTGGCATTTCAGTACAAATGAAAACTAAATAATCCTTTAAATCATTAAATACTGCAACTATACTGTAAACGTTGAGGCCAATAAATTTCTGATTCTGAAGTGTAGGTACTATTTGTAGTATGTTTAGTAATTACACATGAATAACCTTGTTTTAGGAAGCGTATACAGAGTGGTTGATCTTATTAGAGATGGGCCTGTTTGGTATGGCATGCGTGTCTGAAGAGCAGTTTTAAATGGCGTGGCACTCTGTGGTGAATTTATTTGACCTTTGACCTCTGCGCACCGTGTCGTATTAGAAACAAACCATCGAAGCCAGCTATATGGTTGAGATGGTCTTTTTTTTTTTTTGCCCACTGCTGCAGGGGCGGAGAATAACTTTTTGCAAGAGGTCTGGCTGCAATGCAGAGCTTTTATGAATAGACCTCTTTATATGCTCAGTCAGATTCTGTGGTGTTGTATTTTGTGATTTCTGAAAGCCATACTGTGTTGATATAGAGTCCTTGTGTCTCCATAGCAACACCAATAATGTTAAAGCAAAAGCGGTTCAATTGTATTAGGATGGGTATCGCTATCTGCAGTATCGTATTGGGTTCGGACCAGGTTGGAAAATATGTGGATGCAGTGGTTTATCTTTGGCCTAATTTCGGGTTCACTCCTGGCCACAGTGCAGCAGCGCTCACTCCTCCATCATTTCCTGTGTCATCTCACTGTCTGGACAGCGGCGGCCGCAATGAGCCCATCTCCCTCCGCACACTGATTGGCCCTGACACCTCTCGGCTTTTTCTGGCAACATTGTTCCAGTGGGCTGCCTTTGGGGGGGTTGAATTATTGACAGGTCTTCGACCAATGTAGTAGGGGCGCGACAGCCGGCGCACAAGTGCTAGCACAGCGACTGGCGACTTAGGAAGCAGCCAAGCCGCCTGCCAGGGAGGGGGGCAGGACCGACCAGACCAAATTTAGTTTGTTTTTGATGACAGGAAATTAGAGCGTATCACAACTGTGCCAAATGAACTGGAAGCCTCAAGAATGCAAGCTTGTTTGATTTTCCTTTTGTGATGAGTAGAGGTGTATTGGATGTTTCTTGCTTCAGATTTTCTTACTGGTACTTGAAATGCAATCTGGATGACTATTGAACTTTGTATCCTTTATATCCGGTTTCATATAGACGTTGTGGGCCAGACGGTGTGTAATATGCTGACCAGGCAGATTCCAGTATGCCTTTTGCTGGATGCGTTTCCGAGGAAGTGGTAGCCCCTTCTGAATAAAGGATAAAAGGTTATTGGTTGTCCAGGGTAGTATGGAATTATGTACAGTGTAATATTCTTAGTCTGTCCTGAGGTCAGTATTGTGGTCATTTACACCAGACTCATGCACACATACTCTAGACAGAATGACTCAAAGCGTCCTTACCGCAGTGAGACAGCAGCGGGTGCGGGATGTGGTTGGCGCTCACCTCTAAGGTGACGCGAATTGGATGCAGAGACGGTGACCTCTCGGAACTGCTTGCATTACTGCGTCAGTTATTGTTTCTGGTCAGCAGCCTCCCCTACAGAACCCCGGGCGTTGCAATATTCTCCTCTAATCTCTCTTCGCCAACCCACCATCCCCCTCTTTTTCTCCCGGCCTCTTTGTTATTTCATTTATTATCTTATTTATCTTGTGTCCTGTGTGCATTTCTTCATCTCTGAACTGTCTTTATTTTGCAGCTCTTGGCTTACTGTGTCCGTCACGGTCACGATGAAGTCGTCTTGTCAACATGTCCTCCATTGTTTGACTCTGTTCCAGGGCCGCTGTACGAGAGAGAACTGCAAGTACTTGCACCCGCCGGCTCACCTGAAGACACAGCTGGAGATTAACGGCAGAAACAACCTCATTCAGCAGAAGACGGCGGCAGCCATTTTGGCTCAGCAGATGCAGTTTATGATCCCTGGCACCACCATGCAGCCAGTGGTGAGTTGCCATGCTGAAGCCGCACTCCATGTTCTTTCTGTCTGCTGCTTTACTCTTCAGTTCAAAATGATTTATGATATTTAATACAAATCAGTGCTTTTATTAAATGCATATATCAGTGGAGGCAACATCATAAATACCAGCAGCATTAATGTAAAATTCATGTCTTTTGAATACCAGACGGTATGTGTAGATTCATACAGATTTCTGCTTCTCTCACAGCCTACATTTCCAGTTAGCCAAGGTCTGGGATCAAGCCCTGGCGTCAGCTACGCTCCATACCTGACACCCATGAGTCACGGCATGGGTCTGGTTCCCACTGAGATGCTCCCCAGCACCCCCGTCATCGTCCCCAGCAGCCCACCCGTCAGCATACAGAGTTCGTCCTCCACGCAAAAGCTGCTGCGGACAGACAAGCTTGAGGTAACCAGGCATTCGGAGAATGGTTTGAAATGATAACATAGTGAAATTATATATATAAATCCCCTTATAAATGCTAACAATGCATTGCTCAGTAATTGCATTCACATCAAAACCAACATTTGTTTTTGTTTTCTGTTCAAAAGTGGACACAGCCTAAACCATTGCAAATGGAGATGCCACAGCATGTTTTTGCGTATGAGTGTTCTCCAGTGGCTGTCACTTAGCAACTGAATGATGTGCATGATAATGAGAGGCCGAGCTCTCAGGAATGAGGTTCCTCCCACACCAAGCATGACTGTTTACCGAGCTGTTTGTGACCTACAATTTCCTGATCTGCTCTGTGCAGAAGTTCGTTTTCCTGTATACCATATGAAATAATTCTGACCGTGCATGCCTTACACTGCACTATTCGTTACGCTACCCCAGCAGCTCTCCAAGCTTTCTCCATGCCAGTCGAGACAGAAAGGACACAGATATGTGAACACTCTATCTTTGGTGACCTTTGTTGGTTGGATGAAAACAGGAGCCTTTGTGGTTCACCTGAGGTGACTGATACATAACAAACAAAAGAAGTTTTTTTTTTTTTGAAGAACATCAATGATGCCAAGAAGCACATAGTAAAGTCAGAGTCAGCACTCAGATGAATGGGCCTAGAACCATTAAGATGTTAAAGTTCACTCTTGCTCACCACTTAGGGGCTTGTTGTTAGTGCCAGATCACAATCTGTAAGGTTTTTTTGAAGCCGCGCCGAACAAGTAAGGTCATTCATTGATGCTCTGACAGAAACCCATTGATGATGTTCTATGTCAGTCCTTCTTATGCAGTTTAAGTCCGTGAATCTTTCAGTTTTTGTGTGTATGTTTTTTTTTTTTTTTACCCCAGGTGTGTCGTGAGTTCCAGAGAGGCAACTGCGCACGGGGCGAGACAGACTGCCGCTTCGCCCACCCTAGCGACAGCCCCATGATCGACACGAGCGACAACACTGTGACCGTCTGCATGGACTACATTAAGAGCCGGTGCTCCCGTGAGAAGTGCAAGTACTTCCACCCCCCTGCCCACCTGCAGGCCAAGATCAAAGCCGCCCAACATCAGGCCAACCAGACCGCCGTGGCAGCGCAGGCTGCGGCCGCTGCCATGGTGAGACCCCCTGCAACACACGTCCTCATGCATATGCCGACGGCATAACAGTACACACCGCCTAAACATAACAGAAAAGGATCAAACCGGCCGCCCGTCGCATGAAACGGTTATATATTAACATATGAAAATATGTCAAATATATCATTTAAACCTTTACCTAGTTCGCGGCTTACCTCGTTAACCGCTGTCCTGCACATGCAGTGGGTATTTGGAGTAATTCCTCATTTGGGCTAAGCACAGATTGAACCGCTCAATTCACACATACGACTGAAGGACACAAATTTCGCCAATCGCGTTTTGATGCGTACAATGTGGAGCACTACTTTATATTTATATAGACACGCCTGTTATTTCTGTTATTGTTAGAACACTAGATTGGAATGCTTTGTCCTAACGCCCTTGGTCACTCAAGGACAGAACCCCCCCCCCTCTCTCTCTCTTTGAGCGAATGCACGCTCAGTTTAAGTCAGTACAAATTGAATTAGGTAGATGGATGGTAGTGTCATGCCAAACTGACATATAGGACCGCGTCTCATTTCCCTCAGAAACTGCAAATCTGGCCGAGTGCCATCAGGCAGTGTCAGGGTGTGTCGGTGAACTTGCACCCGTCCTCCTCTTTCTGACGCAGTGTTTCTGGATTGGGCTCCTCAGTTCGGTCGCTGTGCTCGGCTCTTGTTGCCCCGGCATGCTTTCATTCGTCTGCTTGCCCCATTGCTTTGCTTGCTCCTAACCCTCTCCTTGCCTGTCCAGCCTCACGCCATTTGGGTCAAAGGGTGACACAAGGACGACAGACGCTTGCCTGGCTTAGGTAAAAAAATTAATTCAGAGGATATTGCTTCTGTCTGAAAATAAATATACTGTGGCTAATCTGTACGCCTTAAAACATTATTTACCTCAAGGTGCCACTGTTTCGATTTCATCTCAGGATTCAGAATCTTTTTACAGGCTCATAAAGTCTGGAAAGCGGTAATCCTGTGCGCTCTTGAAGTGACCTCTGCTAATATGCTGTAAGCCACTTCTTATCTTTTATTTTCGGGATTTGCTTTCATATCTGTTCATACTTTCGATAACATAGTGCATTGTGTTAAATGCCCATTGTTGGCTTCAACTAGATATTGTCACATATCATCTTTTAGATTTGTGGGCTCAAGCGAAGCTCTGTATTCCATCACTGTAATTTAACAAAGCACAGTTTTTAATTCAGATCAGATGTTTTAATCAGATTGTCATTCACCCAGTTGAAGCCCAGAATTAGCATGACTTGCTAATTTAACAAAGCCCTGAAACTAAGCATTTCCCATTCCAACGCTAGAATGTGACTTTTAGAGGACACATTATCCAAAGCTTTTCACCTGGTGCCTTAAATGCGTTTGCAATTTGACATGAATGTCTCAACTGTGATGTCAGTTTCTAGGAATGTAATCAGCATTCCCCTGGTTCACCATATCTGGGAAACAAGCAAGCAGTGAAATAGCGGCCATGTGAATCAGTGACTTTAGATATGGAAGTGAATGGAGCCTACTGAAAAATAAAATGAATTCAAATCTGCCTTTCGTTTGGATGGCAATTCCACTTTTGTTAGAAGCAACAAAATATGATTTTTCATGGGAATATGGGGACAGATCTATATCAGAGTCTTTCTTTCTGAGTACCTTTTTACTCTTTCAGCCGATATAAACTACCAGGTCTAAGACGTTCGTTTGGAGTGGCTCTGAATAGCACCACACTACATAGGTGACGTAAAGATAAAGACAAAAAACGTTAGGAGTGTGTTTCTTAGCTTGTAACAGAAAAGGGTCAACGTCACTCTTTTAGTATCAGGTATTACTATTGATAATGATACTACATGATACTAGTATTAGTAACATTTAGTATTTAATACTTCCTTAATCAGAACATATGGTACTTGTTAAACATATATGGCCTTTTTGAAGGTTTTATCCTTTTATCCTTAAATAATACACTGGCCATGATTTCTGGGGGTTGATTTAGTGCATTTAGTAAACAAAAGTGGAATTTGCAGAGTTGATATCTATGAAGCTACAGAGTGGTTCTATGTTTTTTTTAAATTTCAACCTACAATTTATCCTTTCTACATTTTCCGTGGGCTGCCATAACTCCCTCCACTAAACTCATCGAGTCACTTGAGCACTAATTCACCGTTAGCTTATTTTCCAGCTGCTGAGAGTGCCAGGGAACTGAATAAATTCCTCCAAACTGTCTTCATGGTAAGAACAATTAAAATTGCTTTAAAGAATATGTGTCAGTGCTGGGGCAAGTTCCATTTGCATGATCCCTTTCAATGACTTGCATCATTTACATCATTTACTATTTATGTAAGCTCAAAAAAATCTAAACCCAAGCAATTTACTGTATGTCTAGATATGTACAGTAATACATGATTGCCATTGCATGTTTTCATTTGTTACATCTTTTTTCTTATTTAATTTGTAGAATAATAGCAGTTATTCTGGACAGAAATATGGTTACAAATACACTGCTCTTAATACAGACTTTGTAATGTTTATTGAGCCAACATGCATGTAATAACTTAGATTCTGAATGGGCTAACAATTGTGTATGGCAGATTACGAGTTACTGTGAACCTTTTTTCACAAATATAAAAATAAAGAGAGCTCCACATTCTGTTAGTCTTCCAATCTTCACTTTCAAACAAATCATTATTTCACAAAATGTAAATATGACACAAAGCATAGAATCCCCAATTCAGTGTCATTGAGTTCAGTTGATAAGGAGATAGCCATAAATAACCATGGAAAAGCACAGGGCACAATACCCAGTGATGACTCGAAATGCCACAGTGTTTACTGTAAATGCAAAAAAAGCACATTATCAGCATGACAAAGGAGACCCTGTTTGAGACCCCATTGACCAAGAGCCAACGTCCTCCGGCATTATCCTTTATGCACAATTTGTAGCCTTTCAACACTCAGCAGCCCTCTAAAAGGAACAGAAAAGTGTGTTCCATTCAATTGTCTCTTAAACACGGATTTGACCTCTTCTGAGAAGCTACGCTGAAGTGGCATCTGTATTGACAAGTTCTAGGAAATTCCTCTTCACCCTTACCCATTGACGTTGGTCATGGTGAATGGGCTCTAAATAGGACATGAGGTTATTGTAACTTTTGGCCACATTTCGATTTTAAAATAGCCAATGCGTGCATAATCTGCATTTTACAGCGCACGGCCACGTTGGTTTGTTGTTGCGCATAGAAATGAAAGTTTCACAATGTCCACGTGGCCAGATTCTATCCCACCACATGGCCAGGCTCCCACAGTCCAGGCTGTCCCAGTTCACTTTTCCAACTTTCAAAAAACCTTGAATGCATACAGAGTGTCTATGTATATAGAAGTCTTATTTGAATATGTTTTATGTATGTAAGGCTTACTACAACTAACTAACTACAATCCCATTATAGTGTACATGTGTGAAATTTTAAGCCTTTGTTTCGTTAAATTTTAAGTCTTTATTTCTTATGCTTTTAACAAAGGTGTAGTAGATGCTTTTTGCTTTCGTACTAATTCAGAACTTAGCAAAATGTTTCTTTAAAACCGTTTTTTCGTTATGTGCATGCCTATTGTTTTGTATGTGGTATACTGCATTCAGATTATTTTTGTTTGTTTTTTTTTTTCTTCTCACCTATCCACAATGCAATGCTGTCCCCCATGATGCACCTCTGCTTGCTGTTACCTGTATGTTAATACGCTTGAATCCCATTGGCCCACTGCCATCATGTGCTCGCTGCCTGCTATTAAAAGACTCAGTCGACTGCCAAAGCAATGAAGCGACCCCTCGAGGCATCTGTAGATCTGGTACTTTGACCTTTCTCCTTTTGCTTTGCATGTAGCTTTTGAATGTACTGTAGCTACTCACAGATTTTAATTTGCCTTTTCTATGATTTAATCAGTATATGTGGACATAACATACTACCATTGAATAATGGAAAGGATTGCAGTACAATGTATTTACTTCTCAGTAAACTTGTGAGATGTCTTCTAAAACTATGAATATAATGAATTTCAATTAAGAATGAAATTGGAGTTAAGTGCTTTGCTTAAAATTTTATAGTTCTCATAAAAGCTGTTGTATAAGCTGGAAGTGCATGAGTGTGTGTGTGTGTGTGTGTGTGTGTGTGTGTGTGATTGTCAGGTATTTTAATGTTGTCCTTCCTTTCTGGCTGACCAGGCCTTCCCACATGGCGTTCTTCAGCCCCTACCAAAGAGACCGGCACTTGAAAAGAGCAATGGGGCAAGCGCTCTCTTCAACCCCAGCATGCTGCACTACCAGCAGGCCCTGGCCAGCGCGCAGCTCCAGCAGCCCGCGGCCGCATTCTTTCCTACAGGTAAGCCTGGCACCGCAGAGTGAAAAAAAAAAAAAACACACACACACACACACACACTTAACTCTCTTAGCACCGTCACATTTTAAAATGTTCCTGATGCCACAACCTGCAAGTCTTTCCCAAATGCTCCGAAAATTTTTAAACCACATTTTTACAGTAAAATGTAAAAGAACGCAACACTTTATGAAGAACAATAAAACAACCCACCAGGCTATTTGCTTTTGTCCAACAACTGTATAGCCTATTCTGGTGTGGTGCTTCCAGACACTGTCTTGTGCTAGTTTCTTTGAAGGATGCAGATGACAAAGTTATTCAGACTTTGATCCAAAGACAAATGGGCCTGGAGATAAAAGCTGAATCAGTGCCAGGTGTTAGGCAAAGCAAAACCCAATCTCCTTTCATCCGCATTGTAAAGCCATGATAATAATATGGTAGATGGTGGGTTATTATGCCGCATAATTACCAGCTATGCACTTTGGATCTTATCACCTACTTACAAACTGCCAGCACAGGATCCATATGTCAGCGACTGCAGTGTTCAGTTTTAGTCCGTACTACCACTGCCACTGTTGAAACACTAGTTATATTAGCTCTCCATAACTAGTTATAGTTGTTTTTTAAAGAAAGGTGCACTAATCCTTTATTACCTTTAGCCTTCTCCCCCCTTGTGATGTTGACTTTTGCAACACCCTGTGAAATCCCCCCACCCTCTTGTTGTAAACTGAGAGCAGCCAGTCCCACGACTGTTCTCTCACTGCATTGTCCTGCTCTACCAACCCCACATCTTCTGTCAAACCAGTGTGGCTTCCTATTTCATTTTTTAAACTCGTACCGACCTCCTGGTTCTTTCCCTTGCACTGTGCACAGTTGGCATCTCTTAGTGGCTCTCAGCTCGATTCAATCAAGCTATTTTTCCACTAGTTGCCCCTGAGTTCGAATGGCAACTGTCCAAGAAAAGTACCATGATTGAGTTGCATTAGCCATTTACCAAGAACAGTTCTCGAAGAAAACAAGCAAGCTGTGATGACAGAAGCTTATGTACTCTTGTTTTTTGGCATGCTGAAAAAGACAAAAAAAAATCTGGCTCTTCTAACATGTTTTTTCTCCTCTGTTAACCTCTGTTCACTCTTCACTGCATGGGCACAGGGTCAGTCTTGTGCATGACTCCTGCTAGCAGCATTGGTAGGTTCCTTCCTCCTAATTTTTTTTTAATCCTTCCATTCCACTTTGACACTGGGGAGGGTATTGATGCCCCTGCAGGTGATTTAAAGATTTAAAGGGTGTGTTGACCACATTTGAGTCCAGTTTAAATGCTGTGCGATGATTATCTTATTCTCTTTAACTCACCTGCACAGGCAGATGGTCACTCTAAATGAGTCGATTTGTTGATTCCATATAATAATAATAATAATTACTACTATAATGTATTTAATTAGCATTATTAAGTATTATTCTTTTGAACTTATTACTCAGAAGGCTATCATCTGTATGTGAAATTACCAGACTAATACCAAACTGATCAGGAGTTATATTTTGCCTTTGGTGTGCTTTGTTGATTTGGGAAATTTGATCAGTTTTCCAGAGAAGTCTTTTTTAATTTAAAAACTTTAGAATGAAAAATATATTTTTTCATAAAAGTATTGTGCAATGTATAGATAAACTGGCTTATTCTATCAACATCTCTGGAAATAAACTGATTGCTGTAATAAATTTCCTTACCTGTGATTGTAATCAGCTTTTCCTCTGTTTTTCGTGTTGTTTTGTTTTATTTCTGTTTTTCTCCCATGCTTTTCATTTTTTGCTTTGCATCGTGATTGCATGCCATCTGCTGGTTTAACCTAATGATGGCTTGCTGCTCTGTAATATTCACCATGCAAAAATAACAATAATAATAACAATAATACTACAAAACCCTGTTCCCCTTCCCAAAAACACATTCATACACATACCTGTTACCATGGTTACCATAATGCTCCACCTACCTGTTCATTGCTTCCATGGTTCCCTTCCTGAAAAAGTACCCATGATGTACAGTGCTACGCCTGCTACTGTCTCTGCAGCAACAACTCCTGCCACAAGTGTCCCCTACGCAGCAACAGCACCAGCCAATCAGGTTTGCTCTTTTTAAAAGCTTTATTTCATATGTCCCTGAGCTCCAAATAAGCACGGTTTTAGCGCGAGCCTGGGCTTCCTGTCCATCTTACACCATGCCTGATCTAGCGGCACTGTCGCTAGCCAGCACATACAGCAGTTGTGTGTGTTCTGATTTTAGATGTCAAGCAGCTTTTTCCTGCACCTTCAAGTGCTTATTCAGAGCTCACCCATTGGCAAATAGTAGTTGTGTTGTGTTGCATTATTTCCTTGCATGGTCTCAACTTTTGTTTTGTCAGTTTTGTCCTCCTTCATCTGCACTAGGGATTTATGTCTGTTTTAATAAGTTGGGAGAGCAAAAAAGAAAGCAAAGGAAAACTCAGTCACAACACGCTTTCAGAGCGCACATCAAGGCGATCAGGTTTCCACGCTTGCGGTCTACACCTTTCCTCCCTGTGTGAATGCCACGGGATTGTTTTGCTTTTCTTTTTCCTGACCCTGGTCTTGCCTGTGCATTGTAAGGGTGCAAGGTTGGGTGTTTCACTGTTCAAGGAAACCCATCAATGCTGCCACATGTCAGTGGAGCTATTAGCGCTCTCAGTGGCAGGAAGGACGTTGCGTCGCCCCTTTTCCAGAGAGTACTAAAAATGGCACCCGATCCAGCAGATAGACACCAGAGTGCTGCTTGATGGACAAGCCCGGAGGACATGAAGGCCACATGGAGACGGGTGGGGGGGTTTGGTGGGGAAGTGACAGTTTAGTGACATAAAGAGCAGCAGAGAACACAGCGTCCAACCAGCTCACCTAATTACTGCTTAGTCATTAACTGCCATACAAATTTAGGCAGCAGGGAATTTCCACCTTTCTTCTTCTGTTTAGGAAGTTCATTGTATAGGTGAATCTGCCCATTGACCTTTGACACCTCTTCCCATTGGATGCATAATTTACATTGTTTTATTTTTTTGTCTTTTGTGGCATGATGGTCCCTTTGTATGGAATAATTAGAGCCAGATATAATTTGACCTCTCTGGAGTGCCTTTGGATAACATGGAGTCGTGTAAGGAAACTGCCTGGGCTTCCCGCCTTCCTGGCCTCTGAAAGCCCTATTTCCTCTGGGAGACTGACCATTTCCTGTTGATTGTGGCGCAGCAACAGGAAGAAGCAGGAAGAATGTGCGCAGTCCACACATGCCGGTCTGTGTTTGTATTTTCATGGCAGCCATTCCATATCCAGAGGGGTGCAACGGTCATACACCTATACATCTTCTAATCGTTTTTATGAGTTCTGACATTGAAGGGCTGTAGTACAGTGTACAGTCCTAAGCTGCCCATTTATTTTTTATAATTTTACAGAACTGGGTTTTTCTTTTTCTGACCTGGGAAACAGCTTCATTTTTCCCCCTCACCCTGTCCCCTCTGTGTCTAGACAGCCAATCCCAGACGTCCAGATGGACAGTGGCATAGCCAGGGGCTGAGTCACTGCTGCAAATAATTTAACGCCCAGGTTTAATTATGTGGAGAGAAGAGCCGCAGGGCTCTGCTTCTTGTGAATGTGTCATGCAGGAGGCATAAAATAAGCCCTCAGCCTAACAAGACCCCTCTGTGTGCGCCACATACGCTCCAAGACGTGCTACTAGTTGGTTCTACTTGTTGTCTTACCGGTTATCATTCCATGGCCCTTGAGCCTCATATCGAAAACCATGGTCTCCAGCACTGACTTCTCTGACATGTCTGGGAGCCGTCTGACTTTACTGAGGGTTGCGGTTGGCTTCCAGGCAATCGAAAGTGTGGATTAAGCTGCCACTGATGTCAGCACCCCAAGTTTCTCTCGAAAAGAGTAGACCACAAGCAGTCTGCGAAAAAGTGCAACCGCATTCTGAGTGTTGTATTGCACTGCTGAAGTGGTCACACACAGGGAAACAGCTCCCCCGCTTGGTTGAAAAGCATCATTACAGAGCGAACAGAACATCCAGAAGAGACAAATAACTGTAGTTTTTATACCTTTAGACAAAAAATCATCCTACATTGAAGTATACTGGGGACAGGAAATGTGTCAATATGAAATTAAATAGACATATTTATGATACACCTGCACCCTTTAGAAAGGCTGAGGTCACTCTTGAACATTTGTAACTTTGTGCTGTTTGTGTTGCGCCTTCTTATTTAACATCTCTGGACCCCCAAATCCTGCATGCCTGCCTCTGCTGGCCTTGTGCTTCAGCCCCTCATTGCTCAGCCAAACACTTCCGTGTGGCGCTGCCCTTCGTGGCCCCACACCCCCTCCATCGAGATGCCTCAGCCCCACGTCACATTCAGTCGAAAATGCTGAGACGTCAGCCACGCTGCTATAAGTTTTTACTCTAACTATCCATAACACACAACTCACATATTACATTCTCAATGTGATGTCACGGCCATTTAAACAGCTGGTAACTGGTCTCTTTCTTTTTTCTCTTTATTTTCAAAGCATGTGTTGGTGTGCATTTGATAGAATCAACAGTAAAAATGTCTGTTTATATTGATGGTACAGTGAAGTATCATTACAAATAAGAACCTCACTTGATTTTCTTTCTTTTTTCATTGTTGCCATATTAGAATGTTATAAAAAAACATTTAACAACATGTTATTCAGTTCAGTCTGTTCTTTAAATTGAACCAAATGCAAGAATTTAAATGTTATTAAAGACGCCACAGACGCAATAAAACTTCATTTTAAATGATACAATTTTTCTCCTTTTTCTTATTTCTTCTGTGTTCAATACAGATCATCCTGAAGTAAGCCAACGGAACGGGACAGCATGTCAAGAAGCTGCATTAAGAAACCCCAAACAGCCAGTCTGTAAATACTACATCCCCTCCCCTTTAGAAGTACAGCAACCTGCATGCTAGAGAATACGAATACAAATTACCAAACCACAACTTAATGAGTGATGGTGTAATATGTACAATGTAAATGTACTACTAGGAAAATATATATATTGACATGTAAATGATGCAGTCCAAAAAAAGAGAGGAAAAAAACATGTATAGGAGCATATGGATAGTTTTTTTTTTTTTTGAATGATTGTGCTTCTTTAATTAAGGTCATTCTTTTCATATATTTTTCAAAGAAAACAAAACAAGGAAGCTGCACAAGATTCACCCTTGGGAAAAAAAAAATTACATTATATGCACTGTTCTTCAAACATAGTGCTTGATATAAAGTACTTGATTGTTTTGAATGGGAGGAGTCACAGAAATGTCCCTAAGGTCTTAGCAACATGTGAGTGCCAGGTATGAGAGATTGTGTGAGCTTTACTTATTTGATATTTAAGAAAAAAAAAAACTTGAATGTCATAGGGCAATACAGCCTGTACCTTGGTGACTGTCCACTGTTAGGAATGCATTCCCCTTCCTGAGTGGAAGACAGCGGGATCTCTCCGTCTCACAGACTACAGACTAGCGGCGGTCTCTGGCTGAAAACAGACAAACAAACAGAAAAAAGTCACCAGTGGCCAAAACAATGGTATATTGGAAACAACAAAGATGGGAAGCAACGTGCGAAGTGGCCATCAATGTGCTATGAACTGCTTCTGTGAAAAGGACCCCCCCCCCAATCACTCTGACTCTCACTCTTTCACATCGACTGAGTTTACTGTCATGGGAAGGCTTGATTTTGGGGTGTGTGTGCTTGTGTGTGTGTGTGCGTGTGTGTGAAATAGAGAGGGTGTGTGAATGAGGAAACACAGGCCATTGGGGAGTCAATCGTGGCTTCCATTTCGTGCCAAGGGCTTAAACCAAGCTGGTGAGCTGCTGAGAACACACACACACTTGGAGCCTCACGTGTCCACAGGTCTGTACGCTGACTAGATGGGCGAGGAGATGACATCTAGGCGGCTTCTAGACGGAGACTGTGTCTGAGGAGCGCTGTCTGTGTGAAAATTGACTTCAGTCCTGAGATGTAGAGTGGAGGGGGCAGGAAAATTAGCTTAGACTCAAAAAGAGTGCAGTAGACGATCTTTGTCAAGCAAGAGGACTTTAATTTCATAATGGAGGGCTATCTGTGACTGTCTGTTTCCAGTAATTCTGTTTTATTTGAAAAACAGTAGAAGTGCCTAAAATCCTTTACACACAGCAACCATCTTAAGCATCTTGAGTAGATGTATCTATGTATCTAAGAAAAAAAATCTCACGATTATTGAAGCAAACTCCCACGTACCAAAATAAGTCACCATACTTTGAAAAGAAGAGATATATGTCTGTGTGTGTGTGTGTGTGTGTGTGTGTGTGTGTGTGTGTGTGTGTGTGTGTGTGTCAAAATATATAGTCAACACAACAACTGCTAACACCACCAAGTGATCACTAATGTGACAAAGAAAAGTAGTCACACCATCTTAGGATGAATGTTTGAATAACGTTATAATCATTTTTTACGGTTTTATTTCATGTTCGGTAGTTACTATTGAGCGGGAAATCCGGAAACGTATTGTGATGTGTTTCATCGTCTGTAATGTGTATATTATATTGAGTGTGTATTCATTGTCACTGAGGTGTACTCTGTGAGGACCTTGTTTGTTTTGTATGTTAAACGTCCAACTAAGATATGTTAAATCAGGACTGTCAGAACAATCGTGGATTTTATGATATTATACAAGATAAATCCCATATATTCTAATATATACATCTATACATTTAAGAACTTTTGTTTTTCATTTTATAGAGTTTGATTTAGAACACACATCCTTCTATCATTAATTTTTTCAGCAAATCATAACCATGACCATAGTTAAATCCTCCATGGCATGATCTCTTGAGCACTTGCTTTCTCCAGTTCATGTCATCCACCAACCTTTGAACCCTATGTCGCCATGGTAATACGGAATGCCATAGAATATCCTGGTTTCCTAAGCTTCACTCAGAGCTCTTTAGGCCACAAAGGAACTAGGAACCAGCCAATCATGTTCACCAAGGTCACCTGCATCTGCCACCATCCTTTTCCTTTCTTTAGTGAGTGTAAGCCTGTGTGACTCTACCTGAATGCATGCATGCATGTGTGTGTGTGTGTGTGTGTGTGTGTGTTTTGCACATGCCTGCATGCATGTGTATCATGATGACTGAACATAATTTCATGGTGCTTGATGAACACAGACAATCCACAGATTTTGTTGGTTCAGCGAGATTGAGACACTGGTCTTAGCTTTTTCTTGGTTTCTTTTGTTCCCCATACATTATGATTTAGTTTTCTTCACAAAAGTTACAGTTTTAATGTAATTTTTGATGTGGAAAGTGATTAAAAATCTATATTTTATTGTTTAATTTTCCTTTGTTTTGTTACTTAGTGGTAATAGAGAAAAAAAAGTGTTGTAACCTATTATGTTTTCAGATGAATGTAATTTATTCAGCTGCGCTAAACTCTGCACAGTTGGTCCTTCAGCTGACCCTCGAAGGGTTAACCACTGAGCACAGAGTGGAGTCTCACAGCCTTCAGCGGCCGCTGGCTTCCCGTCGGTCGCTTTCTCCTCCTGTCAACAGCAGAGGACAGTGTGCTGCAGTCAAGCGAGGCTTTGGATTGCTTGTATTGAAAACAATAGCAGAAACAAATAGTTTATTGTATAGCGGTAAGATTTTATGAGGCAACAACAACAACAAAAAAAGAGTCAATAAGAATTGAAAAAAGTATGATAGTATGGTTTCATAACAATATTAAATTGTTGCTGTGGCAGCCTGAAGTTGTAATGGCTAAAGTTTGTATTTTTGTAAATGATGTAATTGTTCAGTTGGTTTTTTTTTTTAGAACACTGTTCAACATTAGATTGTAAAGCAAATATTGAGACATTTCCTATTGTATGTCAAGATTGTATATCGTAATATTTTTAGTAGCCTTTAAAGACCTCTTTATCAGTGTAACGATAAATGAAATATAGTCAGACAACCTCGTCCAGCCATGACCTATTCAGCTTTTCTCCTTTTTAGATGGTTGACTGAAGGAACTCTTGGTTTTCAGACACTTGTTTGTAAAAATAATTTTAAAAATTGCACTTTCCCCCATATAAGAGTAGAATTATCTCATTTTAAACTAATGTGCAAAGAAAAGCGTTAGATTATTCTTGTTCACCATTAATGTTAAAGATTTAATCAAGCATCTTGCATGACATTTTCACATCAAATTAAAACATAATGTAATGACTATTGTAAGGATATAGTGAATGTTTAAAGAAATACTAAAACATCATATTTAAAACGAAAACTGAGAATAAACCTTTGTTGAAATTTGAGAAACTGACAAAAAAAAAATTGACAAAATAACCTTTACGGCTGTCTGATGGTGTATGTCAAGAAGTCGAAGCACTTTCTGATCAGCGGAATGACTGAGCAGAGACAGCTTATCAAAACATTTTGCCTTATCTTCTGTCCGTTTCTCAAATTCCTATGCTGTGAGAAGTCTTGATACATAAAAAAATGGTTTTTGGTTATAAAACCTGTCTAAAACAACTAAAGCTTTAAAAGAAAAAAGATGGATTTAGATGTATTGTTTCAGGCCGAATGAATGGCGTGCAGCTGAGTGTCCAAGTCATTTCCTGCTACGAGTGTCACACTGATACTGTGGTGGCACTTAGTGCCATGATGAACTTGACTGTGGTCGTATTTACTCTATGTTAACTATGTTAACTGATTTCAGTTGCAGTTGCCCACCTACACTGCGACATAAATTTAAAGAGAAGAGAAATATATATTAACAAACCAGTTCCCTTTTTTTGGACAATATTACTTTTCTTGTAACAATTTTTCAATGTTTTATTTGTGCATATATATACATATTATGTGCTATTTTATGTTCTATAGTCTTTGGTTCCAGTTAAATAGTGTAAAATCTATTAAGGCAAAAGAAATAAAAGTATAAGGATTTTGTGGTGTTTTCTGTTTGACTATTTTGTCATGATTGAAATGTTGACCTTGCGCTGAGAAGGAACAGAATGCACAGGATCTTTGGTCAGTTTGACTTTCATATCTTTAGAAAAGCAGTAGTACATATTTTTAAAAATTGAGCTGTTTGTATTTTCTATACGAATGTTCGTATAATCTAGTGCAATGCAACGCCCTGGCATTTTGGTGGTCTCCTCATCGAAACAAAATCTGGCCCTGGCAAAATGAATGGCGGAAGTGACTGAGGTTTTGGGCCTACATCGGAGTTCAGAAGAAACGTCCTACAACGTTCAGCCCAAGTGTGAGCCTGGACACGCTGACAACGCTAATACATGACGCCAAGTTCTAACTGCTTGTTCAATACGGTTCTAATGACAACTGCCAACAAATATTGTGTTTATTACTGTTCCCGAGATTATTTTGAGCAAGATACCAATATCTTCCTCGTAACTGTCTTGGGATTTAAGGTCAACTATTTTCATGACTACAGAATGGAAATGATTATGTAATTGAGCGGATATCTAACAGTCTGGATTAGAATTTTTGCAGGTGAGAGCTATGTTTTATTAAGTGTATGGGAAACATAACAGTACAGCAATATTACTTCACGCTGAAAAAAAGTCAACCGTAACTGTCATTTGTTTAATGTGTTTTTTATATATTAGTTTGCTTTCTTAAACTAAGCTGTATAATTGATGATTATGAGTAGATTTTTTTTACTTATAATGCTACTGGCAGCAGGTTTGTTTGGTTTATTCACATTACGGCAATGCTAATATATTATGTATATATTCAATTTTCTAAGGTTTAGCCAGTGTTCACTTTTTGCAGTGTAGTATTACGTACACAACCATTAGAGAGTTTAGGATAATTTAGAAATGTTCTTTTTTGGATGGAAAGCAATAGTTGGATTGGACTCTGGTAGCTGGATATGGCTGCTGACATCTGCCTAAATGTAGAAAGGAAAATTCAGCAGCAGCAATTAGTCTGGAACTCCAGTCATTTCCTGCTACTTGCTGTCACTTGAAAATCTTCATTATTTCAGTATAATTTAAAACTGGCCTTCACACTAGTCCAGTATCTCGTGCATTATTACTACATTATTGTTTTTTTCTATTCATATAAAGGACATTTCTAAAGGACCCAAAACTGTAGAGCAGTGGTGGCCAAGCGGGTAAGGAAGCGGACTCATAATCGTTGCCACTGAGGTCCCCTTGATCAAAGCGCGGTCCCCACACACTGCTCCCTGGGCGCCTGTCATGGCTGCCCACTGCGCACCAAGGGTGATGGTTAAAAGCAGAGGAAGCATTTTGTTTTGTGGCGGTGTGCTGTGCTGCAGTGTTTTTCACTTTTACTCCACCGCTGAACGGTAGTCACCATGGATAATATCTGACGTCACATGGACGTTTCATCTATGTTTTGCTATGAACGTACTGCAGTAAAGTATATAAAGCCGTTATTACTGACATCGGTAATTAGACTACATTAAGACTTAGAATAAATCATCTTTGCTTGTGCAGCATCGCCGCGGTGCTCCCTGTTGCCATAGAAACAGCATCCGGGACCGTCAGTCCCCGCCTCCTTGGGACCGTTCCTCGTCTCCGCCTTTGATTGGTGGCAGCGCCGTGGACGCGTCCCTCACCGTCCACAGCGGAAATCCTCCGTGGCGGCCGTGGGCGTGGCCTCCAGTGGGCGGGGAGAACGCCTCTCCATCATCGTCCGCTGTACGGAAGCCGAGCGTCTCCACCCGAGAGTATGGCGGCCGTGGATGTGGCTGGCGTGGGGGGACGGGAATAATCGGGACGCGGTCGCCACATTTTTTAATGACATTTTTTTCCATTGGTCGCCGTCCGCTGGCAGGACCGGGACCGTCCCCCGCCGCCGCAGAATGGAGCGCCCCCTCTCTCCTCGTCCTTTGTCGTGAAACGCAGCGATGCGCGAGTATAAGGTGGTGGTCCTCGGCAGCGGGGGCGTCGGGAAGTCCGCCCTGACCGTGCAGTTCGTCACCGGGACCTTCATTGAGAAGTATGACCCGACGATCGAGGACTTCTACCGCAAGGAGATCGAGGTGGATTCCTCCCCCTCGGTGCTGGAGATCCTGGACACGGCGGGGACGGAGCAGTTCGCCTCCATGCGGGACCTGTACATCAAGAACGGCCAGGGCTTCATCCTGGTCTACAGCCTGGTCAACCAGCAGAGCTTTCAGGACATCAAGCCAATGAGAGATCAGATCATCAGAGTGAAAAGGTGAGTGGAGTGGAGAACCTGCCATCAGCCTTCCTGGTCGTTCCATATGAATCACTGTGCTTTATGAAGCTCATCACTTCTTCTAGAACATCTGCGATGAAATGTCCATGCCATCAGATGTCATAGGAGACAGCAACATCCCATCTGGAAGTGCACTTTGTGTGTGTGTGTGTGTGTGTGTGTGTATGCTGTAAGTAGCAGGGTTTAACACAGTGGAGAATGCAGCATCCCAGCTAAAGCCCGTCATCCTGCACATCTTGGCATGTTCTCCCCCTGGAACGCGGGCCGGAACCCCCCGTTGTCCGGTCCATGCTTCCGACCAGCTGCGTGAATTCGTTTGTACCTGGTTTCTGGGAACATCTGGGCATATCAGTGACCGCATCCCGTCCCCAGCTGAATCTTATCCCCGGCATCTGGTTTTCCACCTCTTATAAAAACCGTTCTTTATTTTATCATTCCAATTTTCCAGCAGGCATGAATGTTGAATTAAAAAAACTTCTATCCATCTGCTGCCAAAGATTTATGCTTCTTTTTATTTAATGAACACAACAAATCGTCAGTAGGAAAAGTTGGGAATTCTTTAAGCAGTGGGGAAACGCGCCTTGTCCCAGCATGCCCGTGTGTGAAGTAGAGTAGTCGGGTGTCAGGTGAGGGTGTTATTGTGCTTCTAAACTATTTTCAGACGTGGGTTGTGTAGTTATTACTCCAAAAAAAGCAATGTGTGTGTGAAATGCTGAGACAGAAAACTTGTCTGGGAATTTACAAATGGAATGTGTGTGTATGTATGCACACACACACACACACTTAAACAGACATATATTTTTCATGCAAAAAGGAGGGGAGTTGAATAAATAAGTGCATGCTTGCTGACACAGCAAGTTGTAATGGACAATGGTGAGATTCGGCCACTCGCTGAAACGTAATGGGATTTAGTTTCGTCTCAAGCCAAGGAAACATCAGGCTTGCATTAATGCGCTATAACCTAAAGCCACGTTTGACTCTTGGCAAAGGAAGCATGGGAAAAGGAAATGGAGGGGGTGTCCAGGAGTGAGGTCATCTGCTCTACATCCCGCTTCTCCTCGCGTAACTGTGGGTAAGCCTCCCCGACTGGCCCGCCTGCTATATGTGCTCGCGTTGAAACATAATGAACATCTGTTAATGAATAATGCATGTTTTATTCACCAGGATGGGGCTTATGAATTACTAATGGTCTTCAACGTATCTTCAGCTTTTTGTACCTACTGGCTCTGGAGCTTGTCTGCTTCATTCCTGAGTGACACTAGTTGCTGTCAGTTGCAAACGAATGATCTTTATTTATGGGTACATTTTCATAAAGAGAACAAATTATCAAACTATGATTAAATGTATGTCATTTCTGCTCCATCGAGGTGTCGCAAAACCATACTTTTCAGTTAATATATTATCATATCTGTCACAACAGATAGAGATCCTGGAGGGTGGGGGGCTGGGGGGTATGTGCAATTTTCCCAATTTTTAAAAAGCATTTATTTGTCCCCCTGGGTCGTCTAACGTGCCACCGAAACTCCTTTCACCCATTGAGGCTTGGCCTCCACTAGGCCGCTGAAGGATTCTATTAGTGTCACGCACTAAGATGTTAGCAACAGGTCCTTCAAGTTGTGAGGATGGGGTTGGTGCCTCCAAACCCTATGGAAGAACAAGTTGGACCGTTCTGAGACCTGCAATGACCAGCAATATGTTTTTTTAAATAGTTATTAGTTGTTGGGCCAGTGTTTTTCCAGCCTTGAACCACTTTTGCTAGGTACTAATAACTACATATCAGGAAAACCTCACTAACATCACAATCTGGTGCTAGTCGTTCAGTTGCAGGTTTATTTTGCTACCTTCAATGGTTTCAAATTTGTTCCTGGTCAATGGAAATGTGACTAACATTGACTAGCTCAAAATGTAAAGCAAGGTCAGTTTATGAAATATGTACATTTCTAATAAAACTTAGCATGGTATATCAGAAGGATCCATACCGAATTTCTCTTTTAGAGTAGAGATCCATTTCATTTAGTGAAGAAATTCATAATGTTTTTTTTACCTTACTGCGCACAGACACTCAGGTCATCCTGGGTCAGCTAGTCTGACAGGGGTCTTATTCAACCCCCATCTTCAGCACGTTACTTCCTTCTCCCATCATGCGTTATACTGTTCCACTGCCGTTATGCTCCACGGCAAGATCCATCACGCAGCAGTAGGCTGCACGCTGGCGTCTTCTGGGGTGTCACATCACTTTAAAGGCCCTGCAGGAGAGGAAGATTTCCCCCTGTGTCAGTCCTGCTATTTATAGGGCCTGTCGCCCCTCCGCCACCAGATGGCATTTCATCTGGGTGGTGCTCAGCTCCCACGCTTATTCGCACCTCACCAACGGGGAGCCTCCAGAACGACTCAAGGTGTTCGGCTCGTGCCGTGCCAGATAAAGGCCGGCACAATGTTTCCTCCTGCAAAAACTGGCTGCGTCCCACACGTCGCATTCAGAAGAACAGGAGGTGTTTGGTTATTGCAGAGTGGCAGTAATAAATAACACGACATTTTTTAATATTCAGAAAACATGGATGCAGTTGGAACAGTGGATTTAAAAAGGGAGATGCCAATGTTTTTTTGGCAGAATGTCTGAAATGAGATGAAGAGAAATCGACATGTCTTGGCCTGATATCAGTCAGAAGGGCAGATTCATCTTGGCTTGAGGTGTCCAGTCATTTGGCCTCTGTTAGAATGGACCATAGCATCCAGTCCCCATCCCCGTCACAGTGGGCCATCCTGGCATGGGCATCATTCATGGGAATCCGCTGCTCTGATGATAGATTGCTCTTTCCTTAATGAGACCAGAACCGAAGTGATAGTTGCCCATTTTCTGCCGCCGCCCCTCCCCTCCGTCTCTGCTGAAATGTCTTTAATCCCCTTTTTCTTTGTAGTGGCCGTCTGGCCTGAACCCATGTTCTCGCTCTGATGAGTCCAGTAACCCAGACCGTCTCCTGTCCAAACAGGAAAAAAATTCCCAGCCATTCTCATTTGTTTCCTCTGGGGTCCTGGCAGATCAATACTTTTGACTTGGAGCACAGAGAGGAGTAATGAATGGCCACTGACAGCCCTTACGGGACGTCCATGAGCATTTGTGGCCCTGGGAACGCTGATAAGACTGTTGGTGCGGGGTGGCAAAATAGGAGAATAAATATCCTGGTGGGTTTTAAAGGCTTTTGCAGGGGCTGTAACATGGCTCAGCTCTCTTTGGGTGTGTAATGGGGACAGCTATGGAGGAAATAGTCCTTGAAACACTCCTCGCGCTTGATGGTCTAAGGAACATGTACCGAATTAAATAAAACATGGCTGTTCCAGATTACTGCCGCAAATAACACCTAGTTTTTCAAGTAATGCATCTCAGTCAGTACTCTGTGTGACCTTTTCCACTGAAATGTCAGTGTCCGTGGTGTTCTTGTTGCGATTTAATCAATCTATGTGTGAATGTTAGATACACAGGTGACAGGGCTAGTGGTGAGGTTACAAATGGCAGCTTTTGGTAGAGCACATTAGAACTGATGTTGAACATCAGCTGTGCTGCATTGGAGCTGCTGGTTCAGTTTAAAAATGCATACGGTATTTGGTCTGTCCATTCTGGACTAGAATAATGCTGGTCTCTGTGGTCATGAACCATGGGAAAATAACCACTTCACAAATAGTCACACTATCCTAATACTCATAGCCATCATAATCTTTTCTGCAGGTTTCATCATTTTGCTATGAGATGGACATTTTTTGCAGACTATTCAAAGCATTTTTGAATTGCACAGGCAACATTACTGCAGCAGCATATATTATAATGTGATGATGAAAAGTGTCCATACACAGCAAGATTTTCGCAAATTTCTGGGAGTAACACGAGATTGACAGTGAAATAAAAGAGGTGTGATTAGGGGTTTACACGTGGCTTGTTCTTCATCCTTTAAAGGCCTTCATCATCTCTTCTCCATGTTTTGAAGGTATGAGAGGGTGCCTGTGATCCTGGTTGGAAACAAGGTGGACCTGGACAACGAGCGGGAGGTGTCGTCCAGCGAAGGCCAGGCATTGGCCGACGAGTGGGGCTGCCCCTTCATTGAGACCTCAGCTAAGAGCAAGACCATGGTGGATGAACTGTTTGCCGAGATCGTGAGGCAGATGGACTACGCCTCGCAACCGGATAAGGAGGAGCCCTGTTGCTCATCCTGCAATATACAATAGCCCCGCCCTCCCCAAGGTCAGGAGATACTGATTGTGGGAGGGGCTAGGGGCTCATGTGGCCCTTTGAAATCACCATTCAACAAAACTACATTCCATGTTCCACAAATTGAAAGAACTCATTTTGCTTTCACTGACCAAAGAAGGGTTAAGGGCAGTGATTTGCAAGGTCTGTATAAACCACCACCACCGGGTTTTAGTCACTGCAGTGAGAAGGCAATCAATCATCATTGTTCATTGCTGCATTTGCAGATATCTGTCAATCAAATGATTGGTATGAATTCATATCTAGGTTTGAGGAGAAGACTGCGGAATATTTAAGCTTGACAGTGATTGGCTGCCTTGGTAACTGTCAAAAATGCCTCCCGAGCCTCAGCGATGGCAGCCTGTCCACTCTGTCACCCCAAGGACATCTGAGGGTCCGTGAGACAGCACTGATTTGAAACATTGATGAGTAATTGATTTCAGTGCTGGGTTTCTCGGGAGAGGAATCCGAGAAGCCCAACTTGGTGCTCAGGGGCTTTTATGTTGATCATCAGGGAAGCATGTTGAATGCTGGAAAGAGCTCCTTTTAATTTCAAATAGATTTTTTTCTCCAAACACCGGGGTGACTGAAGTCCTATCAGAGCCATTGTCCTCTTTAAAGGTCAAGAATGTGAAACTCATTAAGACTTTTCTGTTGCATACACCAAAACTGTCCTCTTTGAATTGTATGAAGAGAGCAAAAAAGAACATACTTCTCTTCCAAAAAAAAATGCTATGTTCCCATCAGTGTCTTTTGCTGTTTGCTATCACAAGGCTCAGACAAGTTCAATAAAGATAGATATGTCTGTATAATGCACCTCTGTGTGTTTAGAATATGCTAAATTACAACGGACAAAAAAAAAAATAGAAACTCCGTTATGTATATTTTTATGGAATATATATAAAGATTTATCGAAGAAGTTGAGTGAATTTCTGAAATATGTGCATGGCCAGTAGAAAACTATGATCATGGTGCAGATGTACACTTCTGGACGAGCCAATGAAGCCAGCTTCCGTGCCACGGCGTGGCCGTATGGATTGCATTTTACCTTTACTGTTTTGTTTTTCACATTTTTATGTGAACACCCCCCTTCCACTCTTAGGGCATTATTTCTCTCGTTCAACATCACAATAAAAGATGATGGAAACCAGCTTCGGCACCGGTCCAGATTCATTACTGAGCCTTCGCGGCGCTTCAGTGTCAGTGATAAGTGAGCGACAGGGGAATGTCTGATGATAAAACAGATTATTTGCTTGCTTGGCCTCTGGATTTCATTTGGATCAGGGCTTCTCAGTCCAAATGACTGAGGGCTATGGGTTTGTGTTTCACTATGAGCCCCAACCACTAGATAAGGACACACAAACAATCAGGTTTTTGTGAGGCAGGATGGAGGCCTCTTAACAGTGTGAGCCGAAAATGGTAGTAAAATTCTGCTAATAAGCATATTGCGTAGAATGTGGTTATAATACAAACTCTGTTTTGCACAAAATATCCCTTCATCTCAGCCATCATGAAACAATTTTCATTATGTGGGTCTACTCTATAAAACCACATACCAGTTTGTCTAATAAGCTGAAGACTGGCAGAAAGTCAGCATTGTTGTTTGGCAGCTCTCTTTCTGAAGAAGGAATATGGCTCCCATGATGATTTATCTCACATGCTGAAACTGGAGCACTACCTGGCAAGAAGCAATCCACATACGAGGAGAAAAGCTGAACGTCAATGTTACCGGGGCCAGTAATCCTCTTTGCCCTGTAAATCAAGAGCTTGGTTACAGTAATGCGACTCTGAATTGTTCATAGGTGTGCATGTGTGCCTGCATACCCTGCCCTGGGTATGACCTCGCCCTGTGCCCAGTGTCCCACTAAGGATAGTTAATGAGTGAGTGAGAGTTTGGCGTGTTGAACATTAGCGAGAACAATTATGATGCAACAGTGTCATAGCTATAATATAAAAAAATCAATATATTTGTCACATAAAATATTGTATGTTTTTGATTGGGAGTCATCCAGAGCATCTAACATACCAAAGGGACCTTGGGAGACAAAAAAGATGTTTCACCGTGGAAGCTCCATCTTGGCTTTTAACGGAGGATATAATTCATGAAAATCAATAATGGAAAAACTTTTAGTTCCGTGCATCTGCCAGCGGCTGCCACTCTATTAGAAAAGTCCTATAATATTCTTTTATACACTTCACCAGTGGGGGTTTGCATTATTGCATACAACTTGCATAAGCAGTGTACCTTCTGTACCAGGGTATATATACAAACCAAGAGGTAAAAAAATATTTATGTATTTATTACTGTTGTTACCTGCTTCTAGATCAATGTTTTAATCATTATTCAGCATTTTTGGGTTGTATTTCCTGCTCCTCTCATCAAAGTATAAAGATTTGTACAAGTAAGAAAGAGCCAGGATGCACAAATTAAAATTCAGATCTGATCAGATTGCAGAAGAGCCCATAATGCAGCAGGCCTAGTGCTGGACGCTTGTGCGGCTCACCCCCGAAAAAACAGCTGGACTTGTCTGGAGTTGTCTGGGTGATTTATTGTTTTTAACTGCGCCTGTATTTATTGCAGTTTTTCCCCAGAGTCATAGAAAGACATTACTTGTGTTAATGAGTTATAACTTTTCCTGCAGATCCAATACGCTTCAAACAAGAAGAGACAAAACATTTATCACTTCCTAATGTTTCATTAGAGCAGTTTAAAAGCTTGATATAATTAGTGCTTTTTTTGCTGTCAGGCTTAATATAATGAGAAGGTGTGTAGATATCTTAAGACTAGTACATTGTCAGATCTCTGTATGCCATAATGTATATGCAGGTACAGTGTATCCCTTTTTCCACATTTTGTTATGTTACAGCCTTATTCCAAAATGGATCAAATGTATTTTTTGGCTCAGAACTTACAACACCTCATAATGACAACATGAAAAAAATTTGCTCACAGCCTCAAGTCTTTCTGAATATGATGCCACAAGTTTGGCACACTTATCATTGGCCAGGTTCACCCAGTCCTCTATGCAGAACCTATCAAGCTCCATCAGGTTGGATTGGAAGCGTTGGTGCACAGACATTTAAAGATCTCTCCAGAGATGTTCAATCGGATTCAAGTCTGTGCTCTGGCTGGGCCACTCTAGAACATTCACAGAGTTGTCTTGAAGCTACTCCTTTGATATCTTGGCTGTGTGCTTAGGGTCGTTGTCCTGTTGAAAGATGAACCATAAAAGAGCGCTCTGGAGCAGGTTTTCATCCAGGATGTCTCTGTACATTACTGCGGTTTTATCTTGACTAGTCTCCCAGTTCCTGCAGCAGAAAAACATCCCCACAGCATGATGCTGCCACCACCATGCTTCACTGTAGTTATGGTATTGGCCTTGTTATGATACCAGCCTGGTTTCCTCCAAATTTGATACCTGCCATACACACCAAAGAGTTAAATCTTTGCCTCACTGTCTGACCTTTGTCTGGCCTCTCTACCATACAGGCCTTATTGGTGGATTGCTGCAGAGATGGATGTCCTCCTAAAATGTTCTTTACTGTCCACAGAGGACTTCTGGAGCTCTGACAAAGTGAGCATTGGGTTCTTGGTCACCTGACTGACACTCTCCCCCAATCGCTCAGTTTCGGTGGCCGGCCAGATCTAGGAAGAGTCCTGGTGGTTTTGAAATTCTTCCACTTACGGATCATGGAGGCCGCTGTGCTCATTGGGATCTTCAAAGCAGATTTTTCTATAACCTTCCTCCGAAAACAACCCTGTCTCAGTGCTCTACAGACAATTCCTCTGACTTCAAGCTTGGTTTGTGCTCTACATGAACTGTCAACTGTGGGGCCTTATACAGAAGGTGTGTGTCTTTCCAAATCAGGTCCAGTCAACTATTTTTTCCACATGGGGACTCCAAGTAAGCTGCAGAAACATCTCAAGGATGATGAGCTTCATGGTAAAGGGTGTGAATACTTGTACATGTGATTTCTCAGTTTTTTTGTTTTTTATAAATTTGCCAAAACCTCAATTAAAGTTTTTTTTTTCGCATTGTCATTATGAAGTGTTGTGAATGGAATTCTGAGGAAAAAAAGAAAATGTAACATAATAAAATGTGGAAAAAGTGATGCGCTGTGAATACCTTCTGGATGCACTGCATACAGCAATTAAATTCAAGAGAAGGCATCATCTGAATTCAGTAGTGAGGTGGTCCCTGGCTGGTGTGTAGGGCTGAAAGGAAGGAAAAGTCATTTTTCAATTTTCATTATTTTATTGCCTTTATCGGAAACCCTTATCCAGAGTGATTTAAAATCAATAGTTACAGGGACAGTCCCTGTAACTATAGTTTTGTGTTACAAACTAGGCTACTACCACAGCAGTGTATAGGACCTAGAGTTTTAAGTCAGTTGTAGCTTAATATCAGTTGTTCAGCAGAGAGAATGGCATGGGAGGTGCTTTCAAAAATACATCTAATTACAACCAATTTCAGCCCTAGAGGTCAGAGCAAGAAATATCATGAGTGCACCCCATAACGCCTACCCGAACACTGCAAAGTGCTGCAAATTGTCTTCTGAGCGGCAGCCCTCCTCTGGGAGCCTTCCATTCAAAATACATGCACACACATCAGCACTTTCCCCCAACATCTACTCATCCCTTCTGTATTTCCTTTTTCAAATGCTGACAGCTTAAGCAGTGGCGCCTCACTCCTTTCTTAACATCCTGGAAATCTTTTTACTTTTAAATTTCTGCATGTTAGTCATGTGGCTGTTCTAACATCCATGCAAAGGACAACAGTAAACACTGATTCTTTGAATTTCAGAATAGTTAATGGCCTATAAGACAGTTAACTTTAACATATGAGCTATATAGGGCAGTGGTGGCCTGGCGGTTAAGTAATCAGAAAGTTGCTGGTTTGGAATAGGAGGCATATTTTTTTTTGTTTTATTTAGGTCTTAGTGGTCTGTGTTCTTAGTGATACTGTATCCAAAGTCTGCAGAATTACAGCCACTTTGAGACAGTCCCACACTAAGATTTCCCCAGGATGCGCCGCTTCCGTGCATGTCGCAAATTCTAATGAGGAGGAGAGAGGCCTATAGAAGTGAGTGGGCATTCAGGTGTGGGGACGCTGCGTTGTTCAGTGGCACCTCAGTGGCACCTTGGCAGATCGGAATTCGAACCGCCAACCTTCTGATTACTGGGCAACTTCCTTAACCGCTAGGCCATCACTGCCCCTGTTTGGCGCAGACAGGACATAGTGTAATCTTTTTTCCAGAGAAAAATAAATTAACCCACTAGATCTTAAGAGTCTCAGGCGACGGAACAAAAAAATTATTTGTGCTCATTTTTACATCCAATCATCGAACAACTGCATTGCTTCACACGTTTTCAAGCCACGACAGTCAGTGGTGTGACATCCCGTTGGTGTGTGGTGCTGTGTCTGTTTCTGTCTCTCTCTTTCTCTCTGTGTATATTCTATGCAGGATTGCAGATGGTCTGCCTGAGCATGGTTGACTCCTCCCACTCCGGTTTGTGATTGGTGACAGGAAACAAGGAGGAAGATTTAAAATGGCCTCGGTTTACATTGAGAAGGGAAGGCGAAGAGGAGACGTCCGCGCTGTCATGTGTACGCCTACAGCCAGCAGGGAATCTGTGCCTTCCGAACCGCTGTGTAGTTTTTATTTAGGTTGTGTTCTTTGTTTAATGTACAATAAATTCTTTAAAATGCTCTTTGTCTTTGACGTGGCTTCTATTTTTGTTGTGTCTCTGTCCCTAGACCCTGGGACATAACAGAGGAGTTCCTTTTTTTTATGGGAGGGGTTGGAAATTCTCTGGGTTGACAAAGCATGAGAAAAGGGAGGTAACCTTTCACCTTATGACGACATAAAGGGACAAATTCCAGATCTGACCGTCTTAGCTGAATGGCAAAGCAGAATGACCAAAACACTCTTTATACATATCGCCATTTCGAGCCACTGCAGGACTATAGACAGGCTAGGGCAACTCGTATTATGTTAAACAAAGTGAAATTTTCATATTAGGGGACCTTTAACCACATACAAAATGTCATCTTCTACCTTTGGTGGCTCATGTTAAGGGTCTCCACAGTGTACCAACTGTCTCCATTTCTTCCTGTCCACTGCGTATACCTTTTCCACACCAAACACATGGTCTCTCACCATATCCATAATCCTCCAACAAGGTTCCTCCTGCCAAACACACACACACACACACGTTTATGCCATTTACTAGATGCCCTTATCCAGAGCGACTTACAATCAGTAGTCCCCCTGGAACAGAGTCACTTAAAATCTTCAAACTCAAGCTAAAAAGCTTCCTTTTTAGGAAATTCTTAGATTCAAATGTTTATTTTGATTTAAAAGTATTTATATAAAATAGTTATAAAAAATCATTTTTTTTTAAATATTAAGCTAATGATATATACAGATTGGATCTTAGTGAATCAAATGAAGCATTTTCAATAACAGACATTTTAAAACTACTGATTATAAGTTGCTCTGGATAAGGGTGTTTGCTAAATGCACTCATGTAAGTCACTCTAGATAAGAGTATCTGCCAAATGCTGTAAACGTAAGTGCCATTTGAAACGGTGACTTTGTGGTCTTCTGGTTTGCTGCTCCAGTGTTTTTAGACCTTTTGGTTGTGACTGCCCTGGTTTGCCATTACACATCAAACTCTGCATCTCTCCCACCTTCATTTGTCATGGCCACGAGTATGGTGTGGTGTTTTTCCGGCGTGGTCCAGCTGGGACATCACAGGGACTCTCCTTGGTTTGACGGTTGCCATGACAGTGGATTTCATGAATGATATGTGCTGTTGGGATTTCAGTTCTGTCTGGTTATGGAGGTGATGAACATGCTGCTCCATTGTGGTGTTTAGGAGTGTCAGGTGAAGTCTTTAGATGTGTCGGGTTTGTTGTTTTGTTACTGTTGTGGCTGGTTGGTTACAACATTTTGTCTCGGTAGCACGTCCATGGTCCATGATGGGTCGCTGTTTGTTCAGGTGCCTGTTTGGTCCAGTGAACTGTAATGCATAAATATCATAACACCACATGGAGACTAAGGGTGAGATTAGTTAGTTGGGTTGGGCAGATAGGGGGATTGTTTGTTTGGCATATTGGCATATTGTTAAGGGGCCGAGCCGGTTCCCCGATCTCTACCCTCTATTATAAATCAACATCGATACAGTACAGAACATAATGACATTGCTTGGTGATTTTCTGGCAGTGTTGTAAAAATTCTTGTTAAAAAGTAGTGGCGGTAGAGACTGTGGCGGCCTGATCTACAGAGTACAGCACCACTCCATATCATATTTACATTTAGGGATTTGGCAGACGTCCTTATCCAGAGCGACTTACAACGTGCTTCAATGAAATGATCAATTCTGGTTCACTAGGACCCCCAACTATGAATACAATCTTATTATTCACTCTTGTTGTAGATTCTGTACACAAGTTAGACAATAGTTCCGGTCCCTGCCTCCCTCAATGACTACCGCCCTGTAGCCCTCACTTCAGTAGTGATGAAGATCTTTGAACGGCAGGTCAGAGACTTCATCATTTCTTCACTACCGGACACACTCGACCCACTAGAGTTTTCTTACCATCCCAACCAATCCACAGACGATGCCATTTCATATCTCCTCCATACATCACTCACCCACCTGGACACTCAGAAGGGAAATTATGTTAAAATGCTTTTCATTGACTACAGTTCAGCATTTAACACAATAATCCCTTCCACACTCACCACCAAGCTGGAGCTCATCTCTCATCTCTCTCTCTCATCTCTCAGCACTGGAGCCCCTCAGGGCTGTGTTTTGAGCCCCCTGCTGTACTCCCTGTACAGATACGACTGTGCAGCCACCACAAACTCCACCACCATCATCAAGTTTGCTGACGACACCATCGTGGTGGGTGTGATCTCTGACAACGATGAGACGGCCTACCAGGAGAAGGTTGGAAATCTGGTGAACTGGTGCCAGAGGAACAATCTCCACCTGAACGTCAGTAAGAGTTAATAGTGGACTTTAGTACCAAACAGGAGAGGACCTACCAGACCCCTGTCATCACTAGGAGCCCATATTTGCATATTGGTTTTCATTGTATACTTGCAACATTTGCAATACTGTGGTCTGTATCAGTCGCAAAAAGCATTTCACTGCATATCATACCGTGTATGACTATGTATGTGACAAATAAAATTTTAATTTGAATTTAAATAAGAAGTTAAGTTAATCTAAATAATCTCTAAAGAGGAAGGTCTTGAGGTGCCGTTTGAAAGTTCTCTGTGACTGAGCTGTTCTGACCTCAAGGGGTTCATTCCACCACCGAGGGGCCAAGACGGAGAAGAGTCTAGATGAGTGTCTTCCTTTTCTGGTCAGAGTTTCACACTGGCACCCAGCGGCCGTGACGTATATTCGTCCAGAATCCATGCGGGCAAGTTTTCTTTCTTCTACTTCAAAACACACATGGGAAAATGGAGGAACAACTAATCTTTTTTTATGCTGAGCCCCGTGGCGAGCGCAGCACGTTTGGTCTGAAAGCGGTCTGTGTTCAGTCGGCTCTCACTGGACGTCTGAACCAGGCAATTTTTTGCCGTTTGTGACTAGTCCCATCAGGGTGATGTGAAATTGGAAGTTTATATTTCAATAAAGGTTTTGACATGTAATTGTTTACCAATTTTTACCTGAATTAATTATAAAAATTATGTTAATAGAAAGGTATTAGATATTAAGTGACTGAACTGTCACTGCATCGCTATTGAGGCACTGATAATCGTAATCGAATCGAATCGTGAGACCAGTGAAGGTTCACATCTCTAGTTGCCGAACAGGAAGTGGACCAGTCCTTAAAAGCATTGATTGATGGGGCCCTTTCTTTAAGTGAGAGTGGGAGTTTGGGTGCTGGATATTTTCTCCCGGATGGAGAAAATATTCTGTGGGGAGGTGGCATTAAGGTCTGTTTTTCAGGTAGTGGTACCAAACGTCTGTCATGATAAGGTCCTGGATGTGTCTCATGATTGAACTGGGCATATGGGTGTGAGGAAGGACTACTATGATATCTTCAGGTATTTTTTGGCCACACATGAAATAAGATGTTACTGTGTATTACGTGCTGTCATACCTGCTGGTTTAAAGGTAAAACTAATAAAACACCTGCACCCTTACAGTCAATAGCTGCAATTAATAAACCATTTGAGTATCTGCTTGTGGACTGTGTAGGTCCTCTACCTCCAGCTAAATCTGGTGATTGGTATCTTGTGACTGTGATGATTCAGGCTACCCATTACCCGGCTGCTTATCCTCTGTGCACCATCACCATTCGCATAGTTGTAAAAACTCTCTCCCAGTTTGTGTCTACTTTGGCATTCCACGAGAGATAGCGTGATCAGGTTTCAAACTTTTCTTTCAACATGTGTGCTCAAGCTCTAAAACACTGTGTGTAAAGCCCACTCAGTCCACCACTTACAATGTGTAAAGTGTGGGGTTACTGGGGAGTTTCCATCAGACGCTTAAGTCCTTGTTCTGAGCTTATTGTGTGCAGATGGACCAGGACTGGGAAGAAGGGTTCAAATTCCGTCCAGAAGTGATTGACGTGACTGACAGTGAAAGTGTCAAGTGAAGGGTTGCCCTTGTTCCAATGATTTGGTGTGATTTTGGTTTAAGACTGTGGACCATAACGCCTCACTATCAAACAAATGACTCTCCCCTGGGTCCTAGAACCTGTCACTACCAGCCAATAAAAAAAAAGGGCCTAGACAACAGCCAATCTGAAAATAGCAGTATTTTTATCTAGGTAAAATACAACACAACAACCAATGAAAAAAGGCATTCTGGAATTATTCACTTTTTCCAATCCATAGGAGCTCCGAGCATCGCTTCAAGCACAGAGTAAGTCATCTTCTGTTTTAATGTTACAACAAATTCACATTTTTTTACACAAGCAATGACAACTTGACTGCTGTTAGAGAATGTTTCCCCGATAATTAGCATCAGTTTTTCAATGCTGACTGTCTATAGCCTGTTCACTGACAACACCTGTTCAGAACAAGTAGTCTAAATTATATTTCGTTATCACAGGATGACTGACATATTCTCACATTTTAATCATACTTCTCTCCAATAGGCCAAATAATTTTACATAATTGTCTGTGCCATGTATCAAATCTTTACTTCCACTTCTGAGTGATTAATAACAACAACACAAAAAATAAAATTATTAATGAAACACCCCCACTCTTATGGCCCACCTGGCCTAACATGATCAAGTTAATATTTTTTAGATTTTTAAGTTTATTTAAACAAAAGAATGTCTAATATAAAACTATTCAGCTTCTTTTGAGCATATCTACACTAGCAGAGGAATTTACTATGATGCAAGGGGGCACCACAAAAAAATCTTGCCAAAGGCTCCAAATTTGCCCTGCTTGCCAACACTAACCTATGTTAACGTGAAGATCACTGAACCGATCTCAGCAGGTCCTTTTGGGGCAGGAAAATTGTCATTTTCATGGCAAAGAGGGACTTTGCAATTAATCTGATCACTCTTCGTAACATTCTGGAGTATATGCAAATTGTCATATTAAAAACGGAAGCAGCAAACTTTGTGAAGAACAGTATTTGTCTTGTTCTCAAAACGTTTGGCCATGACTGTACACCAACACACACACACACACACAGAGCCAACTGAACAAGCAAATTGCCTGGAGGAAGTGCACTGAAATGTGCCGTCATAAATTGGTGATGGCAAATTTGTTATTATGTTCCTAGAACGTCTCCAGCAATGCAAAATGTTACGTGTTATACATTATTGAATTAACCTCACAAGTGCCCCCACATGTCACCAACTGCATTGTTTAATACGTTGCCAGATAAATTATATATGAAGCCCACTTTCCACTGCCATTATGTTATTTAATGGATAACAGTGGGAACTGTTGCTTACTTATCTGTCTCATCTCAAAGTGCCCTCTGTGTATTATGTTCTGTTGCATTTTATGATTGTTGCATTTGTGATATGCCTAATACAAAGATTAACACAAAAAGACATAAATATGTAATATATGTTCTATTGTTTTAGTTAGTCATGTGGTTAGTCCTTCCGGAAGAGCTGTGGGTGCTGTTTGATCTAGAAAACATCACAAGGTGTACTGTTCTCCAAAGCAGGCCCTGAATACAGTCCACAGTTGTTCTGCTGCGCAAAGAGAGAACGTGGAAATAACGCCACAGTGATGAGATACCAATCATCTCCCCTGCATACGCAATGACCCAGAATGCCGGCTGAAAAATCTTCCTGTTCTCTCCAGTCCTCTCCCCCTCTCCCTGCCTCCCACACTCAGAGTGTTCCACTTAGTCTTGGTTTCTCTCCAAAGCACCCCAGAGAGACTGTCCTGTTGCCAAGATGCTATTTCCACATTGCTGTCCCTTACCACAAAGGGCGTGGGAGACCTTTCTCTCCCTGTTTGTGAGCCGCTGTGGTCTGACTAAAATGACTTTTCGGCAGTTTTGGAGCACAAGTGTCACTGCGATATTTTGCTTAGTCCTATATGCTGTGTTCCCATGTGTATGACTGCAACTCTGAATATGTGTGATGAGTAAGACCCAACATAAGTGCTTTAGCATCATTGGGACCACCGGAGCATAAGAACCACACAAGCTGACGCATTCAGTTTAAGCGTTTTGTTTCCATTTTTCCTTCTGAAAACACCCAAGATGCCATTAAAAATGAGCGGTGGACAGCAATGCAGATGCTATCAATTAATCTCAGTGACTATTTGCAATGAGCCTCGAAAGGATTTTATGGGTTAATTGTTCACATTTTGGTCTAGAACGCTATGCTGTACTGCCCTCTTGTGACAAACGTATGTAAAAGTGAGAGTTCAAATAGTTGTAAATTATATTAATAACTTATAATTAATATTTATTATTATATAGATTAATCCATTAAAATATAAACCCTAAAAAGTGTAATTTATGAATTTGTATATTTACTCTATATCATCAACTTCATCTAAGTGCCTTTATACATACACATAGCCTGGATTTTAATATATATATATATATACACACACACACACACACACACACACACACACACACACACACATTAAAATATAAACCCTAAAAAGTGTAATTTATGAATTTGTATATTTACTCTATATCATCAACTTCATCTAAGTGCCTTTATACATACACATAGCCTGGATTTTAATATATATATATATATATATATATATATATATATATATATATATACACACACACACACACACACACACACACACACACACATACATACAGTACAGGCCAAAGGTTTGCACACACCTTCTCATTCAATGTGTTTTCTTTATTTTCATGGCCATTTACATTGGTAGATTCTCACTGAAGGCATCAAAACTATAAATGAACACATGCAGAGTTAAGTACTTAACAAAAAAGGTGAAATAACTGAAAAAATGTTTTATATTCTAGTTTCTTCAAAATAGCCACCCTTTGCTCTGATTACTGCTTTGTACACTCTTGGCATTCTCTCGATGAGCTTCAAGAGGTCGTCACCTGAAATGGTTTTTCAACAGTCTTGAAGGAGTTCCCAGAGGTGTTTAGCCCTTGTTGGCCCCTTTGCATTCACTCTGCGGTCCAGCTCACCTTAAACCATCAGGTCTGGTGACTGTGGAGGCCAGGTCTTCACTTTTTGATGCCTTCAGTGAGAATCTACCAATGTAAATGGTCATGAAAATAAAGAAAACACATTTAATGAGAAGGTGTGTACAAACCTTTGGCCTGTACTGTATATTAACCACAGGGTTGGCCTAGCAGTTAAGGAAGCAGCCCTTTAATCAGAAGGTTGAATACCGGTCCACCAAGGTACCACTGAGGTGCCACTAAGCAAAGCACTGTCCCCACACACTGCTCCCCGGGTGCCTGTCATGGCTGCCCACTGCACACTCAGGGTGATGGTTATAAGAAGAGGACACATTTCCTTGTGTTATTGTGTGCTATACTGCTCCACTGGCACAGACACTTTTTTTTGCATTATGGATGCTATTGCACCTTTCTGCATTTTCCCACACAGCTCAGGTTATCAGGTTAGCTGATATCTTCCTTTGTTTTGTGTTAGTATGTATGTGTGTGGATGCCATGTGTCTGTGTGCCTATGTGTATGTGAAAAGTGAAAGTGATTGTCATTGTGATACACTGCAGCACAGAACATGTGCACACAACAAAATGTGTCCTCTGCTTTTAACCCATGTCTATATAACTACTGGACACAATTATTCTTCAGGAGAAATAAAGTATATATATTTATCAGTCTATAAAGCTAATAGTATATATGTGAATGTTGTAGGCCAAGTACTTTTTTAAATAATTTAGTTTTTCTGTTTGTTTGTTGGACATTAAGTGATATTTATGTAATTATGATGTCTAGGAAAACGCAGCTGTTTTGGGGGGTTTTCATCAGGCGGTTTTCCCCATGCGTGCTAATTTCCCGCGCTTTCGGGTGTAATATTTTAATGACGTCACACGATCTGGCCTATTGAAAGCCCGGCATCACTTTACCCGCGGACTTTCGGCGGAATCCTCCAATAGCTTAACGAGGCCCTGCGTCATTTCCCAATTAAATCACGGCGTGACTGGACGGCGACCCAATCTGCGGCTGACTTTATTAATTTATGCACGGACCAATGGCGTGGCGTGGACGCTTCCGACCGACCAATCAGCGGGCAGCTCTTTTCCCCGCGCCCGCCAATCGCAGGCTTTAGGTCTCCGTGTCCGGCGAGCGCCTGCCGGCTTACCTTCCCTCCTCTCGCGGCGTCCGCTCTCTCTCTGGATCCTGCTGCAATGGCGGAGCAACAGCAGTTCTACCTCCTACTGGGGAACCTGATGAGCCCCGACAACACCGCCCGGAAGCAGTCGGAGGTACGCGAGCCCCGCCGGAGCGGCCGCGTCGCCGTGGCCCGTCCCACGTGTGGAGCCCGTGCACGTTGGTCCCGCAGCCGATGGCCCGCCAGCGCTGTCGGCCGCGGTCAACGCGGCGCGTCTCCCCCCCCGGCTGATCCTCCGGATCGTCTCGCCGCCGCTAAAACGACACGCTTCGCTCCCGCGCCGACACTGCGCGGCCGGCCGCAGTGTTGTGCCGCTAAGCTAGCTAGCTAGCCCGCTAGCCGTTAGCACCTCTGGCGCCTCGTAAACTTGTGCCGTGTTGGTCCTGTTCGTTTAACGCGAACTGCTACGCGACTCGTCGCAATGTTCGCGCCGGTCGCGGCCGGTCTGGAGTGTTTTAGTGCCGCGGAGGTTGTGTGCGTCGGCAGCCTGTTAGCTCGTTAGCCGCCTGGCGGCGTGTTTTTCTAGCGCCACCTTATACCAAAGAAGCGGGTTAAAGTTGTAAAATAAAAATCAGCGCTGCGGCGAGGCTGAACGTTCCTAAACCTCTCGTTATCTCCGCAGGTCGCTGCTACGTTTCTGTAAACGCGTTGAATAGCAGCGCGGTTAAACGAGGGAAGATGTATATTTTTGTCATTATTACTTTAAATCCCCGGCCAGCAGGCCGTGTCCGTCACACCGGATCTTATCGCGCTCATCCCCTGAGCGGTCAGCACTTTCCTTTTATTACCGACAATGAGCGGCTAATGCCCGCCGCAATCCGCGCCCGGCAGACGCGGCGTGAGCAGCGAGCTCATTGACGGGGGAGGATTTGGTCTCTTTGTCTTTTTCTTTTTTTTGTCTCAGTTTTAAAGTTAAACTCTGTAATGTCTATGAATGACACGTCATGCACGATTTGAAGACCCTGGAGCAGACTTTTAAATGTCGTGCTTGATCGCTTGATTGTCATTGTGCAACACAGCGCCCAGTGACACAACGAAATGTGTCCTCTGCTTTTAACAATCACCCTTGGTGAGCAGTGGGCAGCCATGACAGGCGCCCCGCGAGATGTGTGTGGGGACGGTGCATTGCTCAGTGACACCTTGGCCACTCTGTATTCGAACCGGCAACCTTCAGATTACGGGGCCACCTCCTTAACCACTAGACTATTTTACCCCACGTGGCTGCAAGACATTCCTGCAGCATTCCAGAGGTGTCAGCACCAGGATTCCACCGTGTCACCTGCCTTCATGACTGGAGCTGCCACAGAATGTATCCAAACCTGACGTCACTCTCTTCTTTCCTGCAGGAAACCTACGAGAACATCCCGGGTCAGACGAAGATCACGTTCTTGCTCCAGGCGGTCCATGATGCGGCCGCAGCGGAGGAGGTGTGTAGCGTTTGAGAACGCTGCCAAAATCTCGTCTGCTCTTGTGGCGCGTTATCATTTCTCTCTATCATGACATTAAATTTATTCACGAATAATATAAAACGATACGCTGCATTTTATATTTTACCCATTTTTAATAGAAAACGGCTTCTTTTGGCCTCGTCAAGTTTTGTCTGGTGTTTGAGGGTGTAATATTCAGCCCCGCTGTTAACTACTGCCGCATGGCTCTGTCCGCGCGGCGTGAGACTGACTTTGCTCCAGCATCCCTCCAAGCTCCCGGTCCCACCAGCGTTCTGACCTCCGATTATTAATAGATCAGAGAAACAAGAGCAGTGTGTCCTACGTCGAATTCTGCCGCCATGTGTCCCGGAATGCCCCTCAAAGCAGCGTAAAGAATGTGCGGAACACGTTTTCTGGTGGTCTGCACTGCTGAAGCCTCTTAGTTATTTTATTTTGATTGGCTGCTCCAATGCCAGACTTGACTGACTGTTTACCTCGCAGGTCAAACAGATGGCGGCGGTGTTGCTGCGCCGGCTGCTGTCGTCCGCCTTTGACGAAATCTACCCCGGCCTCACCGTGGAGCTCCAGACCGCAATCAAGACGGAGCTGCTGAACTGCATCCAGGCCGAGAACTCCTCCAACATCCGCAAGAAGGTGTGCGACGTCGCCGCTGAGCTGTCCCGCAACCTCATTGGTGAGTACGCATCTAGTCCAGGCGCTGTCACGACCTGTGAGGGTTCTTACACTAACATTTTACAGCTAATTAAACAGTTACTGTTGGTGCTAACCAGGGCTAATTACCTGTCCACATATTAAGTAATAATACATTAATATTTGATTATTTTTCTGTGGTTAGAAATTGATAATGGTGCAGACATTAAAAAGCTTTCAGAGACCCCTGCGTCTTTCCCACCCAAACTGCGGCTGACATTCAATTCTTCTCGTGTCTTTTAACTCAAGACGACGATGGCAACAATCAGTGGCCAGAGGTCCTCAAGTTCCTGTTCGATTCGGTCAACTCTCAGGACGTGGCCCTCAGG
Organism: Denticeps clupeoides; assembly: GCF_900700375.1. NCBI lineage: Eukaryota > Metazoa > Chordata > Actinopteri > Clupeiformes > Denticipitidae > Denticeps > Denticeps clupeoides. Next base: position 9,642,003 of record NC_041711.1, read on the forward strand.
GAGGCGGCCCTGCACATTTTCTGGTAAGTGTCGTGATTCTTTTTGTGTGCGCGCGTGTCAATCGTCTTAATGGGTTTGTATCTTGTATCGTCACGTACAGGAATTTCCCTGGGATCTTCGGCAACCAGCAGCAGCACTACTTGGAAGTGATCAAGCGCATGCTGGTCCAGTGTATGCAGGACCAGGAAAATCCACAGGTATGTTTAAGATTTTTTTTTATTTATTTTTTTTAAAAAAACTACCTATCATGTTAAACCTGATCGACTCCCCCTTTTAATTGCTTTTTACTTCAGATTCGCACCCTTGCTGCTCGTGCTGCCGCGTCCTTCGTCTTGTCCAATGAGAGCAACACCGCCCTGTTGAAGCACTTTTCTGACCTCCTTCCTGGCATTCTACAGGTGTCCTTAGCCTCCTACGTTTAGGGATTCCTTAAAGCCCACTTTTTTTTTTATTTTTATTTTTTTTTTTTTAATAAGTGACATTTTAAAATAATTTTGAACCTTCATCCTTGGTTGTAGGCGGTGAATGAGTCCTGTTACCAAGGTGATGACTCTGTGCTGAAGTCACTAGTGGAGATTGCAGATACGGCACCCAAGTATCTGCGCCCGAACCTTGAGGCTACTCTCCAGCTCAGCTTAAAGGTCAGTCTGTGGTGTCACTTTGTCAGTGGCTGAGGTGGTGTGAAAGATTGAACATTTTTAGATTAGTCAATGCCTGGTGGTTCCTGAAGGCAGCTTTACCGTGCTGATCTTTTGGGTTTTTTGACAAACAGGCTTAAATGAAGCTCTGTCGCTTAATGCATGGTAGCTGCATCACCATGCCGTTATCATAGCCCGGGCACAGAGACATAAGTGTGTGGATGACTGGCAGCCTTCTGTGAGACTCGTGTTATCTGTGGTGGGTCTCATGACCGTTTTTAAGCTGTAGTTGTCTCCTGCAGCTGTGTGCAGACACCAACCTGACCAACATGCAGAGACAGCTTGCTCTCGAGGTCATAGTCACGCTCTCAGAGACTGCTGCTGCCATGCTGAGGAAACACACTGCTATTGTAGCACAGAGTGGTAAGTAGAAGCGGGATTCACAAAGTGGCCTGTAATGCAGCAGCATGATTATTTAATTATAGCTAAAGTTCTGAAACATGCAGTGTTGACTGCATTAGACTGTAGGGATAAACCCAGTCAATTCAGAACTGTGGGTGAACTGCTGGGTGTTGGGTCAATGTTTTATTTTAATTATTTTTAAAGTGCCACAAATGCTGGCCATGATGGTTGATCTGGAAGAGGATGAAGAGTGGGCCATGGCCGATGAGCTGGAGGACGATGACTTCGACAGGTAGGCAAGAAACATTCCCTGCTTCGTGGCAGGGCTCAGCATCTGCTAGTACATACTTATTCTACTGTCCAGTCTTCTAACATCGATTTACTTTGTCCCTTAGTAATGCCGTAGCGGGAGAAAGCGCTCTGGACAGGATTGCTTGTGGGCTGGGAGGCAAGATTGTGCTGCCCATGATCAAACAACACATCATGCAAATGCTGCAGAACCGTGAGTACATACGCAGAACACAGAGCTGGTTTTGCCTGTACCTATTCTGTATGTAGCAAATGAGTGGGCCGTCTCTCCTTTAGCTGACTGGAAGTATCGCCATGCTGGATTAATGGCACTCTCTGCCATTGGAGAAGGCTGCCACCAGCAGATGGAGTCCATCCTGAATGAGATCGTCAACTTTGTGCTGCTTTTCTGCCAGGATCCTGTAAGTGTCCCAATAGATTGTGGTCTTGCTGGATCTAAAGTAGTCTTCATTTGTATAGCTTTGTGTAGGATGTAAATGCATTTGCTAAAGTCTCTTGGCATTTGCTTAACTCTCCTGCATTTTACCCCACACTATGATATAATATGGTCATTGTGGTTATGTAGATACCATTAGCCTGCTTCACTCCCTGCAAATTAATCACAAAGCAATCACTCAATTTTATTTACTTCACGCTTTGTCTAACACACAGATGTCTTAAATCATTTTTATTATTATAAAAACATTATTCCTCCTACTTTTCAGCATCCTAGAGTCCGTTATGCTGCCTGCAACGCCATTGGACAGATGGCCACTGACTTTGCCCCCAATTTTCAGAAGAAGTTTCATGATAAGGTATATTCAGCCCAACATCCCAGTTCTGTCTATTCATCCTTATATGGTTCTCGTTCCAACGTTTCTCCTCCTCCTCCTCGCTGCAATCAGGTGATCTCAGCCCTGCTCCAGACCATGGAGGACCAGACGAACCCCAGGGTCCAGGCTCACGCCGCAGCTGCCCTGATCAATTTCACAGAGGATTGCCCGAAGAACCTGCTCATCCCCTACCTTGAAAACCTGGTCCAGCATCTGCACATCATAATGGTAGCCAAACTGCAAGAGGTGGGTGACTACTTTTTAATTTTATTTATTTTTTTTATTAAACCCTTCTCTTTTAAACCCTTTAAGCCATTCTCTCTTTTTGCAGTTAATTCAAAAGGGCACCAAGCTGGTACTAGAGCAGGTGGTAACCTCCATCGCCTCCGTAGCTGACACAGCGGAGGAGAAGTTTGTGCCCTACTACGACCTCTTCATGCCCTCCCTCAAGCACATTGTGGAGAACGCTGTGCAGAAGGAGCTGCGCCTGCTCCGAGGGAAGACCATTGAGTGCATCAGCTTGATCGGTCTGGCTGTAGGCAAAGAGAAGGTATTCATGCTCTGCTCTGCTCCCAGTGAATAGATGGCCTTAGGTCTTCAAGCAGGCATAGGTAGTTACTAGGGATACTCATATTGACCGTTTAACAGTTAACTGAAAATTAGTTTTGACTGATTATCAATTAAATGGTTTAAATGTTTATATATTTTAAATTATTACTAGTATAAAGTTTTGTGGCATAAATATGCTACACACATGCTATTTAACTCATCATGATATCCCATCAAAGACCTACTATTACCCGTAGAATTGAAGCCTGTTTTGAGGAGAGGGGAAAAATTGCTTGAAACAAAACTCAATTGCACAAAGTTTGTGGCCCTTACGACTGCCTGCTTGACTGCACTTACAATGGAAAGCTCTATAACAATAACTTGCCACTACATAGATGAGAACTGGCATGTTAATTCAGCTGTCCTGCTTACAGAGTATATCAAGCTGAGAACCTTGCAGCTAAAACATATTTTCATTTTGTAATCTTTAAGTTAAAATATTTAGTGTTCTATTTATTTTATTCTTTTTATTTATATTAAATGTTTTTTGTCAAATGCAACAGGTGTGAAATTTGACTGTGAATCCAGATTGTGTTCTTGATATGTTCTTTGTGCTGCTCTTCGCCCATTGCAAAATAACTGGGGGAAAGTTCACATATTTAATCAGACACTCCTCAGTTCTATTTTCATTTAACTCTAATTTGATGTCAACGTGTGTTCCGCTCACTTCTGCTTCCGGGCCGCTGTCTCCTGGTCTGATCTTGCTCCCTCTGGTGGGCTGGAGGTGAGGTTGGCCGTGACCATATTCTCATCTGACCACTTAACGGTTAATGTTTGGTTAAAGAACAGCGGTTGTCGGTTTGGAAAATTTAATCGAAATGAGCATCCCTACTAGTTACCTTTCACTTAATTTGCCATGAGTTGAAATTGCTTGTGGCCTGCACCAGGTTCGGGTCCGTTTGTCGCGTCTTCTCTCCAGTTTTCTGTAGTTGATCCCTTTAAATGTGCTGCTTTCTTTTTCAGTTTATGCCTGATGCCTCTGCAGTCATGCAGTTGCTCCTCAAAACTCAGACTGATTTCAACGACCTGGAGGATGACGACCCACAGGTGAGCTCAATTTTGGAGATGTTTCTAATGGGCTGCCATTTTGTATGAGTTTGCGTTGAGCAAGGTTTTTTTTATTTATTTTATTCTTGCTAATTGGAACTCTGGTAGTTGAGGCATAAAACCTTTAGTGGACCTGCTTCAGTCTCCCTTTCTCTGCAGATCTCATACATGATCTCCGCTTGGGCTCGCATGTGCAAGATTCTGGGTAAAGAGTTCCAGCAGTACCTTCCTGTGGTCATGGGTCCACTCATGAAAACCGCCTCAATCAAGCCTGAAGTGGCCCTCCTAGACAGTGAGTGCAACAGCATAGAATTGTATGATTCTGTGCTTTTGTCTCAAGAAACGTTTCTGAAAGTTCTAGACTGCATTCCGCTCCATGAAAAGCACTGCACTTCAATTGAAGTCCCCTTTGTGTTTTCTCATCAGCCCAAGATATGGAGAACATGTCTGAGGATGATGGCTGGGAGTTTGTGAATTTGGGAGATCAACAGAGCTTTGGCATCAAAACAGCTGGTCTGGAGGAGAAAGCTACAGCCTGTCAGATGTTGGTAAGTTCAATTTAAATGTTCATACTGTTCCTTTAAAGTGGGGTGCTTTTGAAGTCTTAAATTGCTTCCCAAATGTTCTAAGGTGTGTTATGCCAAGGAACTGAAGGAAGGTTTTGTGGAGTACACAGAGCAAGTGGTGAAGCTGATGGTGCCTCTTCTGAAGTTCTACTTTCACGATGATATCCTTGAAAGAATGACTACAAGCTGAAATGAAGGCAATGCAAAGAGCGTTTTGTCTTCCTGCTTTTGTGAACTTTTTATGGTATTTGAACTCCAAGGTTTGAGCGATCATGTCAATTTGTTACTGGTTTTCTTTAACTGTATTCACGTGTGCGAGTGGCTGCTGCAGAGTCCATGCCTCTGCTCCTGGAGTGTGCCCGGGTGCGTGGACCAGAGTACCTCACACAGATGTGGCACTTCATGTGTGACGCCCTCATAAAGGCCATCGGCACAGAGCCAGACTCCGATGTGCTGTCAGAAATCATGCACTCGTTTGCCAAGGTGGTGCATCTTATCAAGTGTTTCTGTGGTTTTTTTTTTGCCTTTTGGTGGTCCCAAAAGCAATTGTTTTTCTCTCCCATCAGTGCATTGAACTAATGGGAGATGGTTGCCTGAACAATGAGCACTTTGAAGAGTTGGGAGGGATTCTGAAGGGCAAGCTGGAGGAGCACTTTAAGAACCAGGAGTTAAGACAAGGTTAGTCTCTTCACAAGTTTTATTTAAAGCATATTTAGTAGGATGTATTTTATTTATTTATTTATTCGTCCCTCTAAGCCAAAAGACAAGATGAAGATTATGATGAGCAAGTGGAGGAAACTTTGCAAGATGAAGTGAGTAGATCTTCAGCCCAGCAGTACTGATTTAGTTCTTCAGCCCAGACTGTCATTTCTGAATAATTTTTTGCGTTCTAGGATGAAAATGATGTGTACATACTCACCAAGGTGTCGGACATCTTGCACTCATTGTTCAGCAGCTACAAAGAAAAGGTTCTGCCCTGGTTTGAGCAGCTTCTGCAGCTCATAGTCAACCTTATTGTGAGTACTCCTCTTGTGACTTAAGTTACTTAAGGTTTCAAAAAGTCTTGGTAATTATTTTTAACCATTGGTGTGGTTTTATGTACCCGTTGGAGGGGTAATAAGCAGTCAGGATCTCTGGTGTACAGACATGGCAGCGAAAAATAAGCAGGTTCTCCCAGTGATCTGACTGTATCTGAGAGGCACAGCAAGCCAAGCAAGGCACTTTAGAGCTCAGTTTGTCATCCTGTAAACCTTGCACGGACAGTCAACCACAAACTTCCGGTCTCAAGTGCCTATTCTTTCGCTGCTTGTGAAAGTTTCACATGTTAATGTTTATGTATGTTTATTTCCTCTGCCACCGTAGTCTGGGTTCATTTTTATTATCGCTAGAGATCCGAAAATGGCTGCTGAGGATGTTGAACATAGAACTCTTGCCCAAAAAGTACAAACTAACTTTTGGTGTGGGCAACAGCCATGGCAGATATTCCACCCCATTGACTAATTTAGTCAAGCAGGGATGGATTACTGAAATACAGGTCTATATTGGTTTTGTTCATCTCATGTCTGAATTCACCAGAATTGATCATTTAAGGGGTTACTTTACTCAAAGGGACACGTACCCCTGCACCATGCTTGCCTATGATCAGTGTTATTATGGGTTAATAAATTTGGGACATTTAAAATCATTAATTCTCCACTATCAGCACTGTTTTTTTTTTTTTTTTTTTTTTTGTATTTATTATAAATACTGCACTGTGTTAACTGCTGTTTTCCTACCCTCAGTGTCCCCACAGGCCATGGGCGGACAGGCAGTGGGGTCTGTGTATTTTTGATGACGTGGTTGAACACTGCAGTCCCTCATCCTTCAAATACGCAGAGTACTTCCTCCAGCCCATGCTTCAGTCCCTGTGCGATTCCAGCCCGGAAGTCCGGCAGGCAGCAGCTTACGGAATTGGAGTCATGGCGCAGTTTGGAGGCGAGAGCTACAGGCCTTTCTGCACAGGTAGTGTACAGGCTAGGCCGGTTTCCCCGCTGGTACTAGGTGCTGTTATTGTGCACACGGCCAGCCAGCTTGGCATTTCATAATTCCACCTGGGGGTGTTATTTAACCTAGACAATGTGCCTGGGTGGGGACACTAGGGGGACCTCTCCAGGTGGTTAGTTCCTGTAACTACTATTGAAAGCTTTTCATTATCACCTCAGTCAACTGGAAGAGAAGACTGAGACTCCTCTTACTGTTGACTGGGTGTTGTCATCGCTCATTAGCCAATTATCACAAGCGGACTCTTAGTTGGTGCACCAGTTGTAAAAATCAACTTTGTCAGGCCTCTTACACACATGTTCTGTCTGTAGAGGCAATCCCGCTGCTAGTGGGAGTGATCCAAGCAGCGGATTCTAGAGCCAAGGAGAACGTCAATGCAACTGAGAACTGCATATCTGCAGTGGGCAAGGTTATGAGGTACCGGCCTGAGTGTGTCAATGTTAACGAAGTCCTTCCCCATTGGCTGTCATGGCTGCCACTCAATGAAGACAAAGAGGAAGCAGTCCATACTTTTAACTTCCTGTGTGACCTGATTGAAAGGTGTGTATTTATTTATTTTTTTCTCCTCTCTGCTGTCACTTCCTCCCCTTCCCTCTTCAGTGTGTAACCTTTATTTCCTCTGTCCTGCTTTTGTATAGCAACAATCCTATTGTACTTGGACCTGACAATACAAACCTGCCCAAGATATTCCTCATCATTGCTGATGGTGTTGCTAATGAGTCTGTCAAAGGAGAAGATGGGTGTAGCAAAAGATTGGCCAATGTTATTCATCAAGTGCAGGTAAATATTTTATATCTACAGTATGCAGAATGTCTTTAATAGTGAATTATTGGGTTGGGGTGTCTATAGACAGCAGATCCATATACAGATGCATTTTGTATGATTTAAGAACTATAGACTATGAACGAACTATACAATATATAGAGGGGTCAGAACAGAATCTGTGCCTTTCCTGTGGGAAGATTGATGTTCTGCTTTGTTGAACACAATTTCGTAACACAAAATATAATCTTATGATTTATGCATTGATTCTTTGCTTGTTATAGCCATACATGCTGCAAAAGTTCTGCATTTTCTAATCAGAATCGTGATTTTTTTTTTTTTTTTTTTTTTTTTTTTTTTTTTTTGAGCTTTGGACCCAGACCAAATATGACTGGTTTTGACATGCCGACAGGACGAAATGTGATATCTAGTGTATATATCTATGGTGTAAATATCTATTAGGGTTGCCATATTTCACCCCAAAATGAGGGACTTTCTTGCAGCAGTGCACATCTCATGATCCATTTAGTTTGCTGCTCAGTCTATGCTTTTGCCCCCTGGTGGTTGGTTTTTAAATTTAATAATGCAGCCAAAATGTGATTGTGCAATTCTGTGTATTACCTTCCCAGTACAACAAAAGAACTGATCATGTTAAACTTTTAAAAAATGGGATCAACTGTGGTTCAAACCCCAGATTCTTAACTGGTTTAGCTTAGTGGGTAACACAAATGAAGTCACAGGTTAAAGCTCCACTTACTACCATTGTGTCCCTGAGTACATGGCTGTGTCTGATTTCAATCAACTGAGCATGCTAAAGGCTTTCACAGACCGTAAGCGTGCAGCATGGTGCTACACTTCAAATGATTGGCGCTACTCTGCAGACACCACGGTCAAAGTTGAAGATTGTTGAACTGTGACCCCTGTGTGTTAAGAATCAAACAAGAAATGAAGCAATTTTTATTAAATACCTTTTCCACCCTCTTTGCAGGTGTCTGGAGAGCTGTGGACACAGTGTGTATCAACGCTTAATGAAGCTCAGCAGAAGGCCATCCAGGACCTGCTCAACACCGCCTGAGAGAAGCCTTATCCTTCTACCACGTATTAATCCTAGTACCTGCGAGGGAAAATTCTTTTAGACTGGCCCTTTCCTCCTCAAACGACGAGCTGAGCTGTAGCGTGTGTTTTTGGACTTCTCTGAAGCTCGGTCCTGGAAGTCTCGATCTCCGTTTCCAGCTGCAGGACCCCCTGCTCCAGTGTGTGCTTGCACGTCCAACCTCTACAGGCCAACCTAACCCCCCCTTCCTCTCACACACTTTTTTTTTTTTTTTTTCTTTTTTTCCCCCCTCCTAAAGGCACCCTTTTTCCTGAGAGGGTCCTTAACATCTTCCTCTTAGTCATAAGTTCAATTTGTTGTGCCTCCTATCAATTATGTAAGTACTCTATTGTGCCGACTGTCTAATACCTGATTTGGACCATTCCCACAACCAAGCAGAACTGGACATGAATGTTGGTGACAGAGCGTAAAGGAGCCCCCTCCAACCACTCTTATTTCTTCGAAGGACAGTGGGGCATCTGAGGAAAATGGCCTTTCTTTTTGTCTGACTTGCATACTCAACCATTAAATAAACGAATGGGAATAGTTTAATTGAGTTTTGGGTGTTTTTAGACACGTTTGTCATCATGGAGAACATTGGAGGCATTCAAGGAAGCCATTTTTTTTCCCCTATTGAAAATGTCAAGTTGACCTGTTATCAACAGTCTCTTGGTCTTTTTCTCAATACGAAGCCTTTTTTGGTTCAGTACTGCTTTCACCTCGGAGGGACAGCAAGCGGGTTTGAGGTTCAGATCCTTTTACCAATAAACCACTTTCTGCAAGTTAATTTGGTCTTCTGTATTTATTTATTTTTTTTAAAAGCCCACTAAGTATATGAAATGCTTCATACAGAGCTCGATAAAAGCATGCGTCGTGTTACGCTTTTTACATTTTTAATGCGTAATAAAACCACCAGGTGGCGCCGAACCGCTTTTTAAACCCCCGTCGACGGCTGGCTCAGATTAGCTGGAGGCGCCGTCCTCCCCCTCATTGTTCCGCCGCCAGTGGCTCCAGCGCGGAGCTTGTGGACTCACCTCTCCGCTCCGCCCGCCATGGCGACGTGGAAGACGGCCGCCGCGCTCGCTTCTGCCCGCTGAGCGGATCTGCGTGTGGAGCTGAAGGTAGGCGGAATTCGGAGCAAGTTTCTCCTGCTCCTCCTCCTCCTCCTTCCTCCTTCCTGACGCCCTTCTTACGCCGAAGGTGCCACGCGGCGCTGCGTGTCCGGACCGCATTTACACACACACACACACACACACACACACACACCTCGCTACGTAAAAGATGCGCTGACCGCTCCGCGCTGCCTATTCTTCCGCCCGGAGCCCGCGTCGGTAAGTACGCCAGAACATTTTATTTTTTTGGAGGGGTAGAGACCACTTGTGCGAGCTGGCGTGGAGTAAACTGGGCGCAGGTCGCTCGCTTGTTCTGGCGGTACCTGCCGACGCCCGGGGTGAAAGGTGAAAGGTCAAAGGATCCAGGCGTCGGGTGGAGCCTGCTGTGACCTGACCGCTGGTGCCGCCCCCGCCCACTTTGGAAATGTGGAAGGACCTCAGGGCATCTTCGGGGTGAATTATCAACCCCGGCGCTGCCGCCTTTGTCCAGGTGTCACCTGCCTGTGTCGGGCTGTGTCACCGTAGCTCCTTCGTTATAGGTGACTGAGGACACACCCTAAACATGATTGTCGCCCATGGGAACTGTCCTTTCTCAGGCGTGCCGGACAAGGACACGTTTGTCACCTGCGAGTGACCGTCATTTCTGGGGCTTTTAATAGACGTCCCACACGGTGAACATGCCACGAGGGCTTTTTAAAATAGTCAGCCGTCATTAAGCCAGGGACCAGGGATTTGGCTCCTTCGGCCGCCGAGGGGGCATAATGGGCCCTGCTTTCCAGACCCTCCCACCCGTCCTTTACCAGCATTTTCACCACAGACACCGGGGCTCACCGGCCGGATTCGTGTCCCCTTCAGAGTCATTTTCCACGGGGGGAAAACTGCATGTTAGAACAGAATCTGCTGCGAGCCGCGTTAACCTTTGACCTCGCGCTGAAGTAGGCTGAAGCTTAAAGGAACAAGTGTGACCGGGCGGAGCTAATCCCGTCGGCCCGCGGCTTGAATGAATCGTGGCATTACCAGGGAGCTGTCTGTGTGTGTGTCGCCTGTCCTTACACGTCTCACCACGGGACAAGCGTCCCCGCCCCCACCCGCATGCCTCTGTGCCGCTCGCCTGCACTTCTGGTTTTCCGGGATGAAGTACAGCGGTGCACGATGTCAGCGGGACCGAAGCAACATCTCTCGTTTTTTACCGTTCTTAATGGAGGTGATTAGACGCCGTTTATAAGTTCACCGCTACGTTTATTTGAACGGTGAGCGACTCTGACGTCCTTGGTCTTGGCCACGGAGCCTGTGGACGGGCGGTACCGCTAATTAGTTTATTACAGGTTGTAATAAAGCTGCCATTGAAGGTAGAGACTGACCCGTTCTTTGTAATTAGTAATTACCCCCCCCCCCCCCCCCCCTCATGGCAGATTTGGCACTTTCTCACTTCCCTGCGGAACATAGAACGTGCGGGAATCTTGCGAATGTGATTTACTGTCCTGTCTCCTCGCAGTCTGATGGGCGCATCAGGTCCTCGTCCTGTAATGCGCCATGACTTTCTCGGGGACGTGGCCGGTCTCCTGTCTCCATGACGACAACGTTTTGTGTAAAAGGCCACAGTTGCCAGAGTGTCACACATCAGGCAGCGGCGTTTTGTTGCAGTGAAGTTTGCACACATCAGGTCACGTGCAGTAGAACCACCAGGAGTGACGACGTCCTTTCTGTCCCCCGCCCCGCAGCCACCATGGTGGAACCCGAGGACAGACCGTCCACTGCAGGCCAGAGGCTGGGGGCGCCTGAGAGTTTGGGCATCAGCACGCTGGAGCCCGGGCGCCGGCCGCCGGCCATGCCGCCCGGGCGCCAGGTCTCCATCCGCGTCCAGATGCTGGACGACACCCAGGAGGTCTTCGATGTGTCGGTGAGTCTCTCGGGTTTCTTTCATTAAGTCCACAGGCTGAAAGTTGTGTGTTCGTGTGTCCTGCGTTATGGCACTTGATTTTAGTTTAGTAACTGAGCTGAACGAGCGCTTTGGTGTGTGATGCGTATATCTCTTCTCTGTGAAATGAGCGTCTGTCGAGTCCTCGCTTCGTCTGGCCGCTGCACGAACAATCGCGGGAAGAGCCCTCCATCTTCCGCTCGGAAGACCCAGACTCCTTCCTGGTCAAGTTCATGTTGGCGGGGTCGGGGTGGTAATGTGAGAAGGCCGCATTGATTGCCACCCGGGGGGGCTGTTGGCCCTTCGGGCCGCCCGTGGAACGGCTCTGAATGGGCCCTTTGTGAGCTGTTGCCTGAAGAGCCATTTGGGGGCCACACGGGAGGCTAATATGATACAAACTGAGGCATCTGCCATCAATCAGCGGGCGGCGGGGAGAAAGCGGCGGCATGGGCGGCAGGATAAATGCCTGTTACTTGATTCGTGTTGGTCTTTGGCCGGGCGGAAAGCGATACGCTCTCGGTGAAGGACCCCCAGGATCAGTACAGCTCCTCCCTCCCGTTGATGTGGCCCACGGCTCTGTGTCCGGGCTTTAATATTCCTGCCGCCGTGCCGTGTCAACGGGCGAAAAAGAAACCGCACGTGTCACTCGCTCGTGCGGAAATCGCTTTAACGGAATAAAAAAACGAGACGAGGGGAACGGCAAATGGTTCCGCTTTGCTTTTAACGCCCTTTTGTGTGATTGTTGAAAAAAGTCTGTGGCCAGCGGGTGGCACAGACCAGAATAGGTTTCATTTATTCTTCCTTATTCTGCACGCACTGTGCAAACGTGCTCCATTAGTGGGGCTGATTCTTCTATTTTCCATTCAAAAAGGACTCCATTTAAAAATGATCCGTCCTTTGTCCGTCATGAAGTCTTTTTTTTTTTTTTTTTGGTGCTGTGGTCTGGGATGGCATGGGCGGGGCTGGCATGAGTGGCTGTAGGAAGACCAGATTCCAGGAGGGTGTTATTGTAGAGGGTGGGTGATGTTTGTTATCTAGATCATGTTGTCTCAGTTGGGTTCCTTCATGTCACAAACCGCCCAGAGGTTAGAGGGATACAGTTCGGCTTCCTGTGGAGCCCCCATAGGATCAGCCCTCTCAGGGAAGGGACCATCTGGTCACAGAGACCTTCTGTGAGAAAGTCTAGTGGCACAAGAGAAAAAAAAATTATGATTCTCAGACTATCATCTTCAGCCTGGCTCGTAGTCCGACATTTTTTCCATGGAACAATTTCCTGTCCCTCTGGGTTATTTCTGTCCTGTTGCAGTTCCATTACAGACAGAATCTGAATTAAATCGGAATTCATCAGTGGACACTGTGTTGGAGCACAGAGAAATGGAATGTCTCTCTGAAGGCAGGAAGTGCAGCGGAACACAGGCTGGAGGGAAGGGCCGGGGTATAAAATAAAAAAATAAAGACATCTAAAAAGGCACGACATTTCATGTAAACCGGATTCCATGTAATTAAAATGTGATTAATCTCACGTTATTTTGCATCTCATGTTGTCTACTGCAGCCGTTCCATCGACGTTATTTCTTGACTTGTGCCAGGAACACGCAATGAGCTGCAGTTTGGATGATCAGATGAACCACCACTGCATCCTGTTCCATCCTGAAATGGCTTCAGTCTTGTTTAGTACTGTTTATCATTGTGTATTTCGGTTATGGATTTTTTTCAGCGCATATGAATTCCATATGAAATGCCATGAAAGGGAAACCCTTTGAAACTCCTGGAAAAGGAGAAGCTTTTGATCAGAATCGATCGCTATCTCCGTGGTTTCATTCGCGCTATGAATCACTTGCTGATGTCAGTGCCAGTTATTGGCGTGGTCGTTAACTCCGGGCCGTCATATACGCCTTCACGTCACGTCGGGAAAGACCTTGCAGTCCTCTGTCCACTTCTTCCTCTAAACACGTTTGCTTTGGTCTGAATCAGTCGATGAGTTTGTAACATTGTGTCAACTTGAGTTGATTCAAACGAACTGAAGCCTGTAGGTGTGTGAAGGCACCCTCAAACCAGGAATGATGGAAAGATTCTGGCCAGAAGCCACAGCGCAGATGCTCTGCTGGTCATTACATTTGCCAGCTTTATTGCCTTCCCCATTTGGCACACAGGTTGCTCCAAGACTTCCGTAGCTGGTGCCCGTCATTACAGGCTCACGAAAACATGCGTTCCGTCGGCTTTTACCCCAAAACAACCAGTTTAAAACTTTCTCAGGATCTAATATGCCTGGTGTAACCAGATTGGAGCAGGAACCCTTCATCATCTAAACGCCATAATAAGCATTTGCAAACATGAGTCTGTTAAAATAAAACACAGCAGTAGTTGCATGTAAATGGTCTCACCCGCAAAATATAGCAATCTGCATTGCATTGATATTATTGATATTATCACTTGACATTTGTATGCAGGATGGGGGTCATCGCACTGTTGGGGGTCCCTTGTTTGTAAGGAATCTTCGTGCTTTGTGTGCATAATTCCTTTGCATGCGCCTATAAAACTTCCCTCGATTCTGAACAGAAGTATAATTATGCATATTCCGGCTGCCTCTTAGGTCAGCTGTAATTGTTGCTGGAATTGGTATCCTGTGCGTACGATGGGTTTCGTGTCATTACGCCTGGGGCGTGTCCACGTCTCTTTCTGGAGTTTCTTTTTTTAGAACTGTACATTTCCCATCATTATTTGCAACGACAGTTGCGTTCGTACTGTCATGCAAGCTCTGCATGGACCTTCATTAAACCTGGGACCACCCCTGATCTGGCAGGACCCATAGTGAGGAAATGCGGATAACGGTTTCCCTTCCATCGCCCCACATTAGCACCGTGCCATCTGTTCACCGGCGCGGCCGCTGATCGACTCCCTCCCACATCCAGACAACGCGCGGAGTCGACAGAGATGACGGGAAGGCTTCCCCACGGTAGTGCCATGATGTGGGACTGTGTACATATTCATTAATCAAATCGAATTTTCACATCATTTCTGGGATCTTGAGGGCCCACCACATGTTTTATACACAGAGTATATATGTTGTAGAGACCAGGGATGTAACGATGCACAGTGAATCGGATCAAAAGGATTAAAACCAGTTGAGATAAAAGTGAATTGCGGTACGAGACCTAGTGTATTTACATAAAGAGCTTTTATTTTAGATCAGCCAATTTCCCTTTTTTTGTTAGAAACTGCAAACTTAGTAAAAGGGAAATGAATTATATTTTGCATTAAGAAAGTAACATGTTCAAATCTAATATGCCTGCAGCTCATTGGGTTAAGTTGAAGTTCAAGTTGAGCTTCATTGTCATTTCAGCTGCATACAAGTTAGACGGTACAGAGTTTCCCTGGAATCTGGTGCTACACGTAACAGTTAAACAATGAAACAAAGTTACATACTGACACAAAGTGCACGTGTGCGACACGGACAAACGGGGCTTCATAAAGTGCAAATGAGATACATGCATTGCAAGAGTAACATTTAACAAAAATTAACATGTAGACAACAATGAGACAGACAGCGCTAAACTAGCAAAATGAATGTGCAAATACTGCTGTGCAAAATGGAGCAGTGCATTAATTAAATGTTAAAAAAAGTGAAACCACGTCATGATTTTAAAACCGAGTTCTGCCGTCGGCCTCCTTTCCTTACGCAAACAAGTTGGGCATCTGGGAAGCGTGAGTACAGGTGCCGTCGGCCGGCCTCCGTTTTGACCTTTTTTACCACGGCCGGCTGCTCCCTTGCTCCCGCTGCCTTATCTGAAAGTAGAAAAGCCAGACGTGCACGACTGTGGTTGTGGCACCAGATGGAAGCGGTTCACGGAGCGAAGTGTCAGAACCCGATAGAGGATCCTCGGATGCTTCCGTGGCGGATGGATGCACGTTATTTGCGGTGGTGGTAAAAATTGTCGGACATGAAGTCCAAAGACGTTCTCTTGTGAATTGTTTATGCCTCTGTTTGTGTCCAGATCGGTATTTTTTGTGGATTTCGGCTCTGGTTTGGCCTCTTTAAAAGCATGCCTGAGTGTGACCCCTCATGAACTGGTAATGAAGCAGCGGTGAATTTTTACGTTCAAAATGCATTTTCAGCCCTGAATATTTCATGCAGCGCCTGTCTGCGCCTGTCCAGTCCGCTCATGTGTTTATATGTCACCGCCGTCCCAACGCTGATACCCACCACGCTGGTAACCGCTGCCATTGTAAATAATTCAGCGGCCGGGAGGCAGAGCTGGTGTTACGTTATTGTGTCGCGTCCCTCTCAGCGAGCAGGAAATAAAGCGGAGTCGTATGAATAATGGACACGTCCTGTCTGATGCCAGTGGCTCGGTCCCAGAGGTGGTACCTGGTCTGGATAATGAGTCTAGTAAGGGAGGTGACGCTTCCTTTGCCGTATGGTGTAATCGGCATCTGTTTATTTAGAGGTGGTAGGAGCCTGGTGGGTAATATACTCGCTAATGAACCAAATCCTACTTACTACCATCGTGTCCCTGACGCTGTCCCTGTAACTACTAGATAAGGGTTGTAAATGTTTATTTGATTTAAGGCCAGTCGACCTGTGAAAGCCACCCAATCGGTTCCTGTTCTGCAATCTGCAACGTAGATTCCAAGACACGGCAGCAATCGAGTTGGTCGTTAATATTTATTTAACTACTGGAATGCCATTTTTGCCAAGTTGTTGCTAGGAAACCAAAGGGTTCAATCCATTTGCAGTTATGACCTTATCACTCATTATGAATGTTATTATCCACGTGGTGCGTTTGATCATTTTGTATTCCCTCCTGGCTGGTGTGAAAGCTTGCATTTTCCTCTTAGCTACGGTGAAGTTCGTAAAAGGAAACGAGTGGCGTTCGTGTTTTAGTGGTGGAAAAGCAGAAGAATCGACACCCTCCCTTTTCTGCGTCCATAAGGTTTTGCATGCAGCTGTATGAAGATTACATTATGTCGCCAGTAGAGTTCTCAGCTGTGGCGCCATAGCCGGTCTATCCAATATATTCTTGTTGCATTTATGTATCCTAGCAACAAGGGCCAAATAGATAGTCCATTGTAAGAATGGACATCGCGGGAGCCTGCTTTGTCTTGCATAACAGATGTCTGCAGGGGGAAGTGTAACATTCCTGTGTCGACGGTTGTGGGTGAAGATTCGACACCCCGGTTTTTACATGTCTTTTGTCCGACGTCAACGTGCGAAGTATCAGCCGTCAGGACCGCCCACCCTCTTTGTCTTCACCAAATGGGAGGCACCGGGGGCGTGACATCAGAAACAACAGGTTCTGATTGGTCAGTGACAACTTCCTGTAGGCCAGTGACAACTTCCTGTAGGCCAGTGACAACTTCCTGTAGGCCAGGGGTATAAATGTCTGCACACATGTGGAAAAGGGACCTCTGAGCTATCTTGCTCAGGGGGGTTTTTCCCTCAGAAGCCGGAAGGCTTCTGGGACTTTTATCTTCCCTTCTCTTTCTCTTCTCCCTCTTTACTCTTTCTTCTCATGTTTACTTTCTCTATAACCTTGGTACCTTTTTACATTCAATATTCACATGTAACTACAATAATTATTTACCGGTGTTAATAAATTAGAAACTGTTCATTTTTAACCTCTGTTGTGCCATGCCTCTTTCTGCCAGGTAACATCAAATTGGAGTGGTTGAATACAGTGCTTTGTGTGGAGGGAGAAAGAGTTTTTTCTACACACTCTATTCTCTTCTCCACGCCACATGGTCTTCGTGTGGTTTTTTACAAATGGTGATCCCGACGTGATACCTTTGCTCGGATGTGGATCTGTGACCGTAAGTCTCTTTTATCTGAATTTTACTGCATAGGGAAGAATAGAATCTATGTGCTTTAATTTAAATAAAAAGGATCTACATATCCTAAAAGCCCGGGACCGTAGAAACCGAGGCATTTCTAAATCCAGATCCACTCCGACAAGGTATAAAATGAACATAGACTAATTACTGTATCACTTACAATGTGGCATGTAGATATGGCTGGCACAATAGATGAACCCACAAACCAAACTGTTAACCAGGATTTGTGACATTTTAGATTACTGGTATTACATTGAACATCATAAACCATGTCCCACGGTGAACAATTTGATAATAACTGATCAGGGATTGGAAATTGCACTGTTAAACTTAAATGTTTTTATTTTAAATTCATGTTCAGTATGATCAACATGTTTAGGATCAGAATTTAAATTTATGTGAAACTGTTTCTCTCTCTGAACACCTCAACAATGCCATAATCTCAAATAATAGCTTTTAGTGATAAAGGTGTAATTCTCTAATCACATGGCAACAAGCGGGATTTTATTTGTGTTTATTTTTCTGGCCACTGTTGTTGATTGAACTTCGTTAAGCCGATGCAAATTCGCAGAGTTATGAATTCCCTAATAAAGGTGTAATTCTCCAATCACATGGCAACAAGCGGGACTTTTTTATTTATTTATTTGTGTTTATTTTTCCGGCCACTGTTGTTGATTGAACTTCGTTAGCCGGTGCAAATCCGCAGAGTTATGAATTCCCTAATAAAGGTGTAATTCTCCAATCACATGGCAACAAGCGGGACTTTTTTATTTATTTATTTGTATTTATTTTTCCGGCCACTGTTGTTGATTAGACTTGATAAGCCAGTGCAAATCTGCGGAGTTATGAATTCCCTGATATCATTTTAAGCCTCACACTATATTTACATGTTTTTTGCATTACAGTATCTGATCATTGTTGTCATTTGTTTTTCTGGTTTGGTTTTAATGTACGATGAACACTGTTTTTCTACATGCACAATCTGTATGCAAACCTCATCACACTCCAGACAAAGAACCCAACCAAGTGTGAAAAGCCCTGGATCCAGTTGAATATTCTATGTATGCTGCTGTGTTTGCCAAGAAGACAGGTTTCCCTACAAGGGTGACCTCAGACGCCTGAGGATCACAAAGAACACAGAACCACAACTATCGGCTACATTTGAATTCCCGACTGACCAGGAAGCAAGCAGATACACAATCATGACCCAATTGTGATCCCCATGGACCCTGAATACTCGAGTGCCCCAGGGGATCAACCGGCCGTCTGTAAGAATGGACATCGCGGGAGCCTGCTTTGTCTTGCATAACAGATGTCTGCAGGGGGAAGTGTAACATTCCTGTGTCGACGGTTGTGGGTGAAGATTCGACACCCCGGTTTTTACATGTCTTTTGTCCGACGTCAACGTGCGAAGTATCAGCCGTCAGGACCGCCCACCCTCTTTGTCTTCACCAAATGGGAGGCACCGGGGGCGTGACATCAGAAACAACAGGTTCTGATTGGTCAGTGACAACTTCCTGTAGGCCAGTGACAACTTCCTGTAGGCCAGTGACAACTTCCTGTAGGCCAGGGGTATAAATGTCTGCACACATGTGGAAAAGGGACCTCTGAGCTATCTTGCTCAGGGGGGTTTTTCCCTCAGAAGCCGGAAGGCTTCTGGGACTTTTATCTTCCCTTCTCTTTCTCTTCTCCCTCTTTACTCTTTCTTCTCATGTTTACTTTCTCTATAACCTTGGTACCTTTTTACATTCAATATTCACATGTAACTACAATAATTATTTACCGGTGTTAATAAATTAGAAACTGTTCATTTTTAACCTCTGTTGTGCCATGCCTCTTTCTGCCAGGTAACATCAAATTGGAGTGGTTGAATACAGTGCTTTGTGTGGAGGGAGAAAGAGTTTTTTCTACACACTCTATTCTCTTCTCCAACACCTCATGGTCTTTTTTACACCATCTTTTTTTTTTTTTTTTTCCTATCTGCCCTTTTATTCCCATTAAGCAGAAGCAGCAGACAGTACACATTTACACACACAAAAAAAGTGTTGACCAGACCTTTGTCAAGTTGGAGCTACAACTCACAGCATTTACATTTTGTGCTAATGGCACTTCTAGATGGTTCCTGATTGCTCACCTGTGAGCTGTTCTTTGGCAAATTAGATTTAGAGAAATATCTGGCAACGCCAGCCCCGGGGCCCATAAAGGTTTTTGTGTGTGTGTGTGTGGATGTTGTGGAGATCTGAGGTGAGGCGTATGATTAGTGTGGGATTGAGGGCACTACCAGCGTCCCCTCACCCCATTTATTCCCCCAGAAGTCTGGGCTCCAGCCCATCAGTGGAAAGGCCCAGTAGGCGGGTCACATCACCGCAGTGTGACAAAGGATCATTTTCAGCGTGACATGTTAACGGATGGCACTCCCCTGCCTGCCGGGGACTCATTTTTGACAACATGGGTCCAGATGCTTCGGTAACAGTAAGATTAAAAAAATGTTTAAGCATAGCGCTCAGGTTTAGGGACAATAGATTACTGAAACATCATGCTCTGTTTTGGTGGATCAGTTTATAATTACTGATGTACCACTAACCTCTAGCCTCTAGGGTCATTACGGCAAAAACCAGCCGGCATGAATGTCCCACAATGCATTTTTCTTTAGTGCATGCAGGAAAAGCTTGATTTTGACTAATCCTCTATACATGCTGCAGCAGCACGGTCCATGAGCGCAGTAATAATCCTACAATGGAGAAAGGGAGGCGCAGAGGTCGCCCTCCATTGCCCTGGTAATCCTCTCAGCGGCCCCACAGTACCGCATGTTGCCTCCCGTTCCGCCATTTGATTGGACGAGTGGTGAGGTGGTATTGTTTATGCACGCGAGAGCGTGAGTTATGTGCATACTAGAGGTCCTAACCCACAGTTATGCAGCTACTGTAACTTTTTGCAAACAAGTTTGTTCTTGTTTGCAATTTTATTTTATTTTTATTATGCTAATTATTGCTCCGAATCACATGTCCTCCTGTAATAGATTTCTGTTAAATGCCAGTAAAACAATAGCTTTTCCTCCACTGTACTAGTTAAGACCACTGTATGTGTGTGTATTTAGGTTTGTACCTTTCTATATCCCACACAGACAATAGGACCCCACTGTCCTCATGATCTGTTTCTCCTTATTATCTTTTCTTTAAAAAAGCGAAGTGATTGTCATTGTGATACACAGCACACGGCAACTCATCGAAATGTGTCCTCTGCTTTTAACCATCACCCTTGGTGAACAAGGGCAGCCATGACAGGTGGCACCTCAGTCGGGCGTTCTGTCAAGCCACTTAAGGTTAATATTTTCTAGTTAGACATGTTCTTTCCTCCAGTCACTTCTTAATTCACAGATGAGATGCATTCAGTATTTCGTAACTGTACACTAAAGGTTACACAATCAATCTTAGTTGCTTGTGTTGTTCAGTACTCTCTGGTTGGGCTGTGAAGGTGCATATTATTTTATCGACTCCTCCATCATCCATGGCAGGGTTGTGGGAAAGCTGGAGTCTGTCCCCTGCAGTCTGTATAATGGCATTTATCACAGGTTCAGCGTCAGTGACTCCAGAAATGTCCCCTAAGGAGTGTGTGCTACTCATGTGGTAGACTCCGCCCTGCGATGAAGGTGCTGCAGCCGCTCTCCTGCAGCCCAATGGTGCCGTCACAACGGGGCAGCGGTGGCTTAGTGGGTAAGGAAGCGGTCTTGAGACCAAAATCCTGAACCATCAATGGGTTTGGGGTCCCCTTTAGCAAGGTACCGTCCCCACACATTGCACCATGTGCTGTGCATCACAATGACAAAAAACAAATAATTCACTTTCGCTTCATTCCCAAGTGCTCTTATGCATCAATAGACTAAAAAAAATCGTTCTCTGGAAGAGATATCAGATTACTGTAGATAAAAAAGATGACGTGGTTAAAAAACAGACCCACAAGTGTTTGCGTTTCCTCTGTAAACTCCCTGTTATGTGAATAACACATAATAACATCTGTGCACATCTGTGGACTGCCTGCCAAGCTGAGTGTGGGTTGCCATGGAGACGGAGCAGGAAGTCTCCAGGTGACCGCGTCCAAATGACTGTTCTCTCCTGATGCCACGTCCCACATCGTGGCATGTAACCTGCCAGGCTGATTATGCACCGGCTAGAAATATCCTTCAGTACGCTGTCTGATATTTATATACAGCTCCGCTGATCGACTCCCTCCCACATCCAGACAACGCGCGGAGTCGACAGAGATGACGGGAAGGCTTCCCCACGGTAGTGCCATGATGTGGGACTGTGTACATATTCATTAATCAAATCGAATTTTCACATCATTTCTGGGATCTTGAGGGCCCACCACATGTTTTATACACAGAGTATATATGTTGTAGAGACCAGGGATGTAACGATGCACAGTGAATCGGATCAAAAGGATTAAAACCAGTTGAGATAAAAGTGAATTGCGGTACGAGACCTAGTGTATTTACATAAAGAGCTTTTATTTTAGATCAGCCAATTTCCCTTTTTTTGTTAGAAACTGCAAACTTAGTAAAAGGGAAATGAATTATATTTTGCATTAAGAAAGTAACATGTTCAAATCTAATATGCCTGCAGCTCATTGGGTTAAGTTGAAGTTCAAGTTGAGCTTCATTGTCATTTCAGCTGCATACAAGTTAGACGGTACAGAGTTTCCCTGGAATCTGGTGCTACACGTAACAGTTAAACAATGAAACAAAGTTACACGCCACATGGTCTTCGTGTGGTTTTTTACAAATGGTGATCCCGACGTGATACCTTTGCTCGGATGTGGATCTGTGACCGTAAGTCTCTTTTATCTGAATTTTACTGCATAGGGAAGAATAGAATCTATGTGCTTTAATTTAAATAAAAAGGATCTACATATCCTAAAAGCCCGGGACCGTAGAAACCGAGGCATTTCTAAATCCAGATCCACTCCGACAAGGTATAAAATGAACATAGACTAATTACTGTATCACTTACAATGTGGCATGTAGATATGGCTGGCACAATAGATGAACCCACAAACCAAACTGTTAACCAGGATTTGTGACATTTTAGATTACTGGTATTACATTGAACATCATAAACCATGTCCCACGGTGAACAATTTGATAATAACTGATCAGGGATTGGAAATTGCACTGTTAAACTTAAATGTTTTTATTTTAAATTCATGTTCAGTATGATCAACATGTTTAGGATCAGAATTTAAATTTATGTGAAACTGTTTCTCTCTCTGAACACCTCAACAATGCCATAATCTCAAATAATAGCTTTTAGTGATAAAGGTGTAATTCTCTAATCACATGGCAACAAGCGGGATTTTATTTGTGTTTATTTTTCTGGCCACTGTTGTTGATTGAACTTCGTTAAGCCGATGCAAATTCGCAGAGTTATGAATTCCCTAATAAAGGTGTAATTCTCCAATCACATGGCAACAAGCGGGACTTTTTTATTTATTTATTTGTGTTTATTTTTCCGGCCACTGTTGTTGATTGAACTTCGTTAGCCGGTGCAAATCCGCAGAGTTATGAATTCCCTAATAAAGGTGTAATTCTCCAATCACATGGCAACAAGCGGGACTTTTTTATTTATTTATTTGTATTTATTTTTCCGGCCACTGTTGTTGATTAGACTTGATAAGCCAGTGCAAATCTGCGGAGTTATGAATTCCCTGATATCATTTTAAGCCTCCCACTATATTTACATGTTTTTTGCATTACAGTATCTGATCATTGTTGTCATTTGTTTTTCTGGTTTGGTTTTAATGTACGATGAACACTGTTTTTCTACATGCACAATCTGTATGCAAACCTCATCACACTCCAGACAAAGAACCCAACCAAGTGTGAAAAGCCCTGGATCCAGTTGAATATTCTATGTATGCTGCTGTGTTTGCCAAGAAGACAGGTTTCCCTACAAGGGTGACCTCAGACGCCTGAGGATCACAAAGAACACAGAACCACAACTATCGGCTACATTTGAATTCCCGACTGACCAGGAAGCAAGCAGATACACAATCATGACCCAATTGTGATCCCCATGGACCCTGAATACTCGAGTGCCCCAGGGGATCAACCGGCCGTCTGTAAGAATGGACATCGCGGGAGCCTGCTTTGTCTTGCATAACAGATGTCTGCAGGGGGAAGTGTAACATTCCTGTGTCGACGGTTGTGGGTGAAGATTCGACACCCCGGTTTTTACATGTCTTTTGTCCGACGTCAACGTGCGAAGTATCAGCCGTCAGGACCGCCCACCCTCTTTGTCTTCACCAAATGGGAGGCACCGGGGGCGTGACATCAGAAACAACAGGTTCTGATTGGTCAGTGACAACTTCCTGTAGGCCAGTGACAACTTCCTGTAGGCCAGTGACAACTTCCTGTAGGCCAGGGGTATAAATGTCTGCACACATGTGGAAAAGGGACCTCTGAGCTATCTTGCTCAGGGGGGTTTTTCCCTCAGAAGCCGGAAGGCTTCTGGGACTTTTATCTTCCCTTCTCTTTCTCTTCTCCCTCTTTACTCTTTCTTCTCATGTTTACTTTCTCTATAACCTTGGTACCTTTTTACATTCAATATTCACATGTAACTACAATAATTATTTACCGGTGTTAATAAATTAGAAACTGTTCATTTTTAACCTCTGTTGTGCCATGCCTCTTTCTGCCAGGTAACATCAAATTGGAGTGGTTGAATACAGTGCTTTGTGTGGAGGGAGAAAGAGTTTTTTCTACACACTCTATTCTCTTCTCCAACACCTCATGGTCTTTTTTACACCATCTTTTTTTTTTTTTTTTTCCTATCTGCCCTTTTATTCCCATTAAGCAGAAGCAGCAGACAGTACACATTTACACACACAAAAAAAGTGTTGACCAGACCTTTGTCAAGTTGGAGCTACAACTCACAGCATTTACATTTTGTGCTAATGGCACTTCTAGATGGTTCCTGATTGCTCACCTGTGAGCTGTTCTTTGGCAAATTAGATTTAGAGAAATATCTGGCAACGCCAGCCCCGGGGCCCATAAAGGTTTTTGTGTGTGTGTGTGTGGATGTTGTGGAGATCTGAGGTGAGGCGTATGATTAGTGTGGGATTGAGGGCACTACCAGCGTCCCCTCACCCCATTTATTCCCCCAGAAGTCTGGGCTCCAGCCCATCAGTGGAAAGGCCCAGTAGGCGGGTCACATCACCGCAGTGTGACAAAGGATCATTTTCAGCGTGACATGTTAACGGATGGCACTCCCCTGCCTGCCGGGGACTCATTTTTGACAACATGGGTCCAGATGCTTCGGTAACAGTAAGATTAAAAAAATGTTTAAGCATAGCGCTCAGGTTTAGGGACAATAGATTACTGAAACATCATGCTCTGTTTTGGTGGATCAGTTTATAA
Organism: Denticeps clupeoides; assembly: GCF_900700375.1. Lineage (NCBI taxonomy): Eukaryota > Metazoa > Chordata > Actinopteri > Clupeiformes > Denticipitidae > Denticeps > Denticeps clupeoides. The sequence continues at coordinate 9,666,557 of NC_041711.1, forward strand.
TTACTGATGTACCACTAACCTCTAGCCTCTAGGGTCATTACGGCAAAAACCAGCCGGCATGAATGTCCCACAATGCATTTTTCTTTAGTGCATGCAGGAAAAGCTTGATTTTGACTAATCCTCTATACATGCTGCAGCAGCACGGTCCATGAGCGCAGTAATAATCCTACAATGGAGAAAGGGAGGCGCAGAGGTCGCCCTCCATTGCCCTGGTAATCCTCTCAGCGGCCCCACAGTACCGCATGTTGCCTCCCGTTCCGCCATTTGATTGGACGAGTGGTGAGGTGGTATTGTTTATGCACGCGAGAGCGTGAGTTATGTGCATACTAGAGGTCCTAACCCACAGTTATGCAGCTACTGTAACTTTTTGCAAACAAGTTTGTTCTTGTTTGCAATTTTATTTTATTTTTATTATGCTAATTATTGCTCCGAATCACATGTCCTCCTGTAATAGATTTCTGTTAAATGCCAGTAAAACAATAGCTTTTCCTCCACTGTACTAGTTAAGACCACTGTATGTGTGTGTATTTAGGTTTGTACCTTTCTATATCCCACACAGACAATAGGACCCCACTGTCCTCATGATCTGTTTCTCCTTATTATCTTTTCTTTAAAAAAGCGAAGTGATTGTCATTGTGATACACAGCACACGGCAACTCATCGAAATGTGTCCTCTGCTTTTAACCATCACCCTTGGTGAACAAGGGCAGCCATGACAGGTGGCACCTCAGTCGGGCGTTCTGTCAAGCCACTTAAGGTTAATATTTTCTAGTTAGACATGTTCTTTCCTCCAGTCACTTCTTAATTCACAGATGAGATGCATTCAGTATTTCGTAACTGTACACTAAAGGTTACACAATCAATCTTAGTTGCTTGTGTTGTTCAGTACTCTCTGGTTGGGCTGTGAAGGTGCATATTATTTTATCGACTCCTCCATCATCCATGGCAGGGTTGTGGGAAAGCTGGAGTCTGTCCCCTGCAGTCTGTATAATGGCATTTATCACAGGTTCAGCGTCAGTGACTCCAGAAATGTCCCCTAAGGAGTGTGTGCTACTCATGTGGTAGACTCCGCCCTGCGATGAAGGTGCTGCAGCCGCTCTCCTGCAGCCCAATGGTGCCGTCACAACGGGGCAGCGGTGGCTTAGTGGGTAAGGAAGCGGTCTTGAGACCAAAATCCTGAACCATCAATGGGTTTGGGGTCCCCTTTAGCAAGGTACCGTCCCCACACATTGCACCATGTGCTGTGCATCACAATGACAAAAAACAAATAATTCACTTTCGCTTCATTCCCAAGTGCTCTTATGCATCAATAGACTAAAAAAAATCGTTCTCTGGAAGAGATATCAGATTACTGTAGATAAAAAAGATGACGTGGTTAAAAAACAGACCCACAAGTGTTTGCGTTTCCTCTGTAAACTCCCTGTTATGTGAATAACACATAATAACATCTGTGCACATCTGTGGACTGCCTGCCAAGCTGAGTGTGGGTTGCCATGGAGACGGAGCAGGAAGTCTCCAGGTGACCGCGTCCAAATGACTGTTCTCTCCTGATGCCACGTCCCACATCGTGGCATGTAACCTGCCAGGCTGATTATGCACCGGCTAGAAATATCCTTCAGTACGCTGTCTGATATTTATATACAGCTCATTATTGTTTGCACATTATCTGATTGCTTAATAGTAGCTATTAACCTGTCTTGTTAGTTGTTTAGCATTATTTGTTTTGGTATTTTTTAATATGACCTAATATGAAAAGTTGGAATTTATTGCTCATTAGTTAATAGACAAATATGATGAACAAGTTCCATAAACTGAGAAAAAAATTGGAAAATGTTTGTAATGTGTTCTCTGAATTACACACTTAATCTTCATCATTTTACCTCAGACCTTTCTCAGGACTGCCCTTTTGTGGTAAAGTCTGCATTCATCCCCTTGAGTGAGTTTTACGCTGTGACCGCGTTAATGAAATTCTCTGTCGCTGGAGTCTGGGCCGGAGACCTTTACTGGCGCTCAGTGAACGAAGACGTCTGAAAGGCCCATAGCCTCCCTATCGCAGCTCATAAAGCAGCCTTATTCATCAGCAGGAAATTACTTTCCCGCAAGACCCTGGCATTAGCATGCATGAATGTGTTTGGGTCGCGCTGTGCATGCGTTCTCGCCTCTCTTTTCTCTTTTCCCTCCCTGTCCGGCGCTGGGTGCGAAGCATTCTGCTAAAGACACGAAGCGGACGTTCGCGTGTGGCCGACGAGGTTCCAAATTTAATTCTCCCTCGACTGTAAGCTGCTCTTTAACTCTGAGTTTTTTTTCCTCGCAAGGCACCAACTTCCTTTCCAGCTTCAACAAAATGTTGGTTTTTGTGGTGGTTGATCCCAGGACAGAAATAACTTTCTCTTCATGGCAGGTTGAATCCATCGGGGCCCATAAAGCCGAACGTTAGTAGCTCCCACCTGGCTGCAGGGGTGCGGAGGAGCCATAAAACTGTGTGAAGAGCCCTTGTGGCGCATTATTGAGAGGGCAGTAAAAAAACACAACGTTCCAGAATAGCGTTCCAGACAACTGGCAGCAGGTGTTCCACAATCCGGGTCGGGATTCCGTTTGATTATTAAATTAATTCCCTATAAGCCTGCGGTGCTTGTAGTGAGTGGGTAGAATAACAATGTGTGACACGTCGAGCTCCCGTCAACTTCGTAACAGAACGTGTCCTCCCTGACTCCCTGTACCGAGGAGGGAGGGCTGTTCCTATGGCAACAGGATATTCTTCCTCCTTCTACATTACCTTTCCCTGTATCAGATACCCATAATTGTCTGTGTGTGTGTGTGTGTTTTCTTATGTTAATGTGTTGTTAACAGTTGGAGGTGGTGGCACCAGTTCCAGACCTGGATGTCCCCAGGGGGACATTTTCTTCTCAGGTGGCCCGGCGCTTTCAGCTCCCCCGGGGCCTGCTGTCTGCAGCGTCTTTGAGCTCAGGTGTTCTAATGAGCATGGGTCTCTCTCTCTCTCTCTCTCTCTTTCTGTGTGTAATACCCAATGGCCAGGAGCTTCTTTTTTTATTTATTTCCTTTTGTTTACATAGGGATCACTGTCTTTTTTTTCTCCGTGTAAAATTTGTGGTTTTGTGTGTCTTCCGTTTGACTCCCAAGGTGTGGAGTGTGAGCTGTAAACACACAACCAAATGTCACTGACAGATGTCTCATAAAGCAATTCACACCCACCTGGTTACCCTGTGTTGTCCCCGAATTCCACCTCAGTTTGTCATAAAAAACAGGAGCGGACATCATTATGATGCTTTTGTGGCTCGCCTCAGCTTCCTTGATACCGTAGATTGGCGCTGTTGGCGGCAGGGTGGCGCAGCGTCGAACACCCTCTTTTCATTCACTACTTTTTATCTCTCCCTCTGCATTAATTATGAATGGTTCCACAAGGTCACTGTGCTAATTAACGTTCTGCAGTCGGTTCATATGTGCAGGGCGTGTGTGTGTGTGTGTGTGTGTCTCACGAGCAGATAAACGTCGTGCAGGGCAGGTGTGATTCACCAAAACACAATGTGTCTGCTGTTCACTCCAGTACATTTCCGCAGCGGTCCCGCTCAGGAATGTGAGGGCGGAGGTCCCAGCGTGGCCGTCTGGTGCACGATGGTGAGCTCAGCCCGGGAGCCCCACCAGGAAACCTGATGACACGGCCCCACAAAGGGGTCCTTCAGTCGTGCATCCCAGCTTCTGGCTCTCACTTTGCCTGATCCAGGGGTGAGGACTACTTTGGCTGTGTGACATTTTGGCCAAAATTGAGATATACTTATCGAAAGAAAGCTCTAGGTCAGCTCTTTCTAATGAAAGTAAAAAGTGAAAAAAGTGAAGTGATTGTCATTGAAGCACAGCAAGCACAGCACACGGTGACACAATTATATCTAACACAAGATCTAACGCACCAATCAGACGTAGCAACAATAATCACATGACACCATTTGACCAATCAGAAGTAGCCATGCAGTCACATGACCACACACAATGAAAATATCAGATCCGACTGTCCAGGGCTAAAACCAAATGTTGCAGTAAGAATACAGAATCCCAGTCTTTAACATTGACCCTTTTAGCATTTGTAAACGTTTTGTTAAATGGTGCCATAAGCTAAGTAGACCGCTAGGAATTATTGTTTCATCATTTAGCTGTAGATATAATTAGCATATAAAAGTTTGTATGTTCAGGTTTAGTCCATTAATTACTAAAGATACTAAAATCATACTTTAACAAGATATTAATATTATTATCACATATTTTTTCAGAATGCATAGTTTCAAAAAAATAAATGCGAGATTAAATTCAAACAGTTACTCAGTACTCAGTATTATAACCACGTACCTTTGTACTCTTACTTTTTATTAGTACTTGAGTATTATTATTTTGGAGTAACGCTACTTGAGCGGAGCCTTACCTTAGTTCCACAAAGGCACTAATGTTACTCACTTTTATACCACCATTGGAAGATTTTAATTTCTCATCCTATGGTACCTTTTCTGCAGATGAAGTTGTTGTCAGTTAACTAAAGTGATGATTTCTCATAGAGCTTCAGGTGTCTGGCACACGAATCGGTTTCCAACTGAGCTGGAAACAAAACAAAATTGTTATGCAACCCTTAATGGACTAATCATGAAGGGCTGTGAATCTGAGGCCGTCGGGGGTAGAACATTTTCCCTTTGGGCTGCCAGAGTCTTGGTGTTCCCCTGACTGGCACCCTTTGTTTGAGGGGCATTGACGGTCAGGGACTTCCTCCCCTTCTCCTTCGACTGTACAGTCTGTGAGGACCCAGTGAATTGAAAATGGACCAGAGCCACTGGAAATCGCCAAGGTTACATAACAACCGCCCCTCCGCAATCATCACGCCATTTGGTTCTGGATTGTGTTGACCCACTCTATATTTCAGTGGTATATTCCATCCATACTCAAGAGATACAACCCTGTAGCTGAAGATGCTGGTAGGAAATTGGATGATGGTAACTGTGGGATTTAATTTAGTGCTTCCTCTTGATTTGCTTTGTCCAACGCGTCTTTGTTTAGTTGTATTTAACATTTACTATTGACTGTCATGCAATAAAGTACAAAATAACAATTAAGACCATAAAAACATATTTAAGGAACTTGACCATGTTCAAAGATGAGTTAGTAGAACTTTGGATTCTTCTTTTGGAACTTTGGGGTTCAGGGGCACGCAGTGGTGTGCAATAAGGACAGAAGCAAAGCACCATGGTACAGTCGCGCCAGTGCGACAAGACACTTGCTCAAAGAAGCGCAGACAATACAACGCAAGTCACAAGCGTTTACAGTGCGCACACACTCAGAGCGGGCGTGCTTCAGGATGTCTCAGACCAAAAAACACGAGTCCATTACTAATCAGGACCGGAGAGACTTGAGGCCAGGACAAGACCTCCATTTTCTATGCTCGTGGGAGAAAGTCAAGACTGTTGCAGGAGTCTCGACTGCCACAACACCAGGATTGAGTTGTTTTTGGTGTTGCCGTAACTCCGCAGATTTACGAGTTACTGTGGGAAGTTGAAAAGCAGAAGCTGCGACGGCAGCGGGGGATTCCGGGCTTTAAAGGAAAACTGCAGTCTCCCGTCGCAGTCGGCACTCGTCCAGCTGCTCCGGCGTTCAACTTCACACCGGGGAGGTGAAGGGCTGCTCCCCGCCGCGCCGCTGTCTCCTTCCATTTGTGCACTCGGGCAAGCGATGCAGACACGTGTGTGAGAGCGAGAGTGGGACTTTTCCTTCTCTTCCATCTTCTTCTTCCAAACAAGACTTTGTCTTTATTTATGTCTGGCATGCCTCCACGCTCAGAGTGCACGAATCCGCAGCTCTCCGCCGTGGTGTTGTGGGCCTGTGGGCAACAAGTTTACTGTGGTGCTGTGATGGGTGCGTGCCTGAGATCTCAAAAGCCCGGGGCGCTCATAACCCCTCCCAACCGCAGAAAAAGATTCCAGCGTCCTCTCATCTCTGTCTTGGGCCTCTGCTTCGCTCGTAAATCTGCCACGAGTGATTCTGCTTAGCAGGCTAGAACTCTGACTTTGGTCTGACTTTATGACCCGGTGGGCAGCTTCAGTTATTGAGAGGATCTCTTTTATTCAGGAAAGTCCAGGTAAACATGCCTGGTGGGATAATAACCAGAAACTTTTCTTAATGTTTTTATGCCGCATTGGTGGGAGAATCCCCTACAACAGCGGCCCGAAGAGAAAAATGGATCTATTCGTTTATTCACTTGTTTATTCATGCTTATATGTTTGTGTGTAGGAGTAGGCAGTAGAGTATTTTATGGCTCTTTTATTGCCCATTGAAAATACAACCTTAAGACCTACGTGCAGAAAAAAAGAACTTTAGATTATCTGAACGAACATGTGTTCGTTCTCAGCTTTGCTTTTGTTTCAGGCAGCCGATTTTCCTGTTTCCTGCAGTTTATCATTGACAGTTGAACATGACGTATGTTCTGAGATTATTTATGTTACTCTGGGAGTAACAGTGGAGTATTCAAGAAGTTATTGCCTGGAGAAAACAACATTGTATGTTAATATAACACAATAATCCTTTGAGTAATGACACCATATTTCTTGTGAAAAAAGGGAAGCCGCATTCCTCTCGTCATTCATGCCCACAAATGTATTTATGGCTTGTGGGTAATAAACACCCTCTGTATTATACGAGACAAAGCACATAAATTAAACGAGAGAGTCTGGACGAGTGGGGGATGCATGTAGGTGTAAAAACTCCCCCCACCGGTTGCAAGTCTGAGGTTTGGCTGTTGGTCACACCGGTCCCCAACCTCTAGCCCGATCCACTCAGCCCAAAGATGGGCCTTGGCTCTGCTTGGCTTTCACCCAGTGGAGAATAACTGGATCTCTTGCGATGGAGGCTAAGCGGTTTAAGCGTAATCCGGGGGAAGGTGAATCGATTGGTCTGCCCTGGTGGCTTGAGGGAGGGATGTGGCAGGGATTAGAGGAGGAGCGATGGGTGCCGTGATCTTCACTCAAGTCTGCTGACACTTCATGTCCTTTAACCGCTAATCTAGGCTGGATGCTTTGGCTGTGGTGCTATTTAGGATGTTTGTTGGAACAATTACGTTCCTGGTCCCCAAGATGGGGATCTTCAACTTGGCAGAAGATCATCAGGGAGAAAAATCTGATGTACACGCCCATACACAAATGTCCCTGTTTTACTCTTTTCCTTGGTGAGGAGCAAGTGTCTGTGCTAAATTGTCCTGCAAGGCTTGACTGAAGATATTAGGTTATTCGTCCCGAGTTAATGGTGGCAAGTTCTGCTGAGAAACCAAGAAGTGTGTAAGATGCTTTTCGCGCACAGCTTCTATAGCTGGTGCTATAGCACAGCCATTTTTTATATAAACACGGACTAATGAAGTCCCACATCATTTTGAATTAATGGATTTAATAGCCCCATGGCTAATTGTAACGCCCCTGCAGTGATATCTAATTTTCCCCTGAGACAAATATGCAAAACATAGCATCCTAATTTCCCGCTTGATGCTGTCCTTCCATGATGATTCTCATCAGTAGTACCCTGGGTCTAGGAGTTCTGTGGCGGCCATCTAATTTGATGGTGATTAGTCTTTCCTGTCAGCAGCAACACGAGTGTCGCCTGGCCCCTACGTATATCTGTGGGTACAAGCTACATGTACCGCTCCTCTGTTCCTTCATTAGCTCTCATTTGTACATGACGTGATTAGTGTAGCCTCTGAGCAGCGAGGATGGATTCTGCATTTTAATTGGAGTCCTGCGCTGTTCCATGCACAAACTGTGAAGGTTTCTGCTAGACCAGGATGGACTGGTGAGTAGACACTTTACCACACGTTGCTTTAGAGCTCAGGTTTCCTGCTGTAAATTTCACGGCCAAATTGGACACGCACCAGTTGCTGGTCCAGTTGTGTATCGCCGATCGCAGTGTTGAGACGGAGGAAAGTCTCTGGGGGGATCAAGGTGCCCCTTGCCATGGCTTCTCAAAACAGTTACGGAATCCTTTAATCCCACACAGCCATTGCTTAATCTGTACAGCAACAGTCTGGTCAACTCATGCAACGTTATCTTTTTTTTGACTCAGAACATGTGAGGTTAATGGGTCATGAGTATAAATATAGGTCAGGGTCAAACATGGAAGACTGAAGGCCTTGCTTTCAACCTGGCACTTGGCACAGCATGAGAATTGTAGAGAAAACAATTAAGTTATCTGAAGCTTGAAGATGAGAAACAAAATACCCTTTTTCCATATATAATTATTTCTGACACCCAGAATATGGGTGGAGTCTGTAGCGATAATCGATAGTTCTCATGCTAGCTTCTTCCTTATTGTAAATACATCACATGCACAAAATTAGTTTCTCTTCCTCAAAATACAGGAATCTTCCAAGTGGTTGGTAGGACGCCTCTGAAATCACCCCAACGAACAGTGCCAGTCTATCGTCTAGTGCCAGTTTGAGTAAGGTTCCCAGCATTTTATGTTCAAAACAACTCTGGGAAGAAAAACCAGTGAAGAAATCTGCTTAGTTCTGATGTTAATCACTGCTTTAAGCCTCTTTATTTCACTCCCCAGTAATCCCTCCATTTAGCATCAATCTTACATTTAACCCTGAAGTAACACAAGTGAAATTTGTGCATTCCCCATCATACTGATGTTTTAGTGCCGTTGCCAGGTTCAGAGATGAGTCTCTTCACCTTTTCGCTGCCTCGATTTGGATAAGCAGTGGAAAATTTTCCACCCCTGCTGTGCCCGTGTTGCTGACCCTGGATGAACACAGCTGCCTGTTTGTCATTAACAGTAACTGACGGCCTTCTAGGTCACCGGTTCACTCACCACTGCTTTGCTTGGATGGCGTGTTTGCCCACAATGGTTAACAATCCTGGAGCTCGCGTTATCATGGCCAGTTAGGCATTGATGGAATCTTTCTCTCCTTGCTTCGCCCCTCGGCTGTCATGTATGCGAACTTCATCACAGAATCGTGTTTGTTGTTGCTCACATCAAAGCGCCGACTCCGCCCTTAGATGAATGGATAGCAAGGCTGTTCCGCAATCAAAGCTCAGGTCCACGTGAGTCAGCGTGGCCATTGGATCCGCGTGCGTCCCGTTAGATACGAAGAACCGCTGCGCTGGGAGAGGCCCGCTGAAGGAAAGATGAATAGGCCGATTGTCATTCTGAGATGGGGCCAGAACTGCCCTTGCCCCAATCCAGGCTGTAAAGAGCTGGCCAAGCTGGTCAATACTGCAAGTACTGTTCTGTTTCCAAGAGCTGTCCTCATCAGACTAAAAAAAAGCCTTTAGTCAAATCAAATTTATTTTCTGACCTTCATCTTGGATTCCTCACTGCATTATAACTTTATATAACTTTCTAACCGGCCCCTCTACACTTACTCCTCTCCTCTTCCAAGCCCGAGCCCACCTATGGTAGATAATCCACAGCCATGGAATATGAATATAACATGGTGCAGGAGTGTCGGTGGAATGCTAGAACAGTGTAGAAACTGTGGACTGGCTGAGGGCCCTGTGCACTGGGTTTGGAAGACGAAGGATCTTTTTTTTTTAGTATGACCCTCATTCTTGTCATCTCTCTAAAAACTATGACTGAGGTCAAGAGAGGGGGGTCATGGGAACGGAAAGCAGACAGTTGCATTTTTTTCCTCATTGGTAGGTATGCAACTGTAACACTGAACAGCCTGAATGAGTTACAGCCCCCCCTCCCCCCAATTGGGTTATGCCTGCCCTAATGTACCGCCCCTACCAGATGAATCATAAATAACCATGAATACAATTGTTCAGATTGATTTACTTCATATATTTATTTGATTTGTGGTTTCTGTGACTCACACTGTACGACATGTAGAATTGTAGAACTATCAAACATATAGAGTCATATTTTAGGTAGGCTGTTCTATATCTACATAACTGTGAGTTAACAGTAGCCTGTAGCTGCGGTGTCATGTTATGATTATGTCTATTTAAAAGATACACATGAAAATATATTTTAAGAAGCCTAACCAGTGATTTGTGTTTAAACACAAAACTCAACCACAATGCCACAATAGTGTTTACCTTTTATCATCTGGCAGTCCATTGGACCACATACATAAAAAGGGGCACAAAAAAAAAAGTTGAGGTCCATTCACTGAAATTCTAGGTCCAATAAGCTCTCAGCATCACTGAGACTTAGGCCAGGGATCAATCTCAAAAGAGGATCAAGTGGGTTTGCCTATTGATCTAAAGCATTGGTACACTGTGCTTAGTGATGTTTGTGTCATTATACAAATTAATAAAATGGGAATGGTTGGTGATGTTAATGTCCTGTTTGTGGCACATTAGTATATGTGAGGGGGCACACTTTTCAAGATGGGTGGTGACCATAGTGGCCATTTTTAAGTCGGCCATCTTGGATCCAACTTTTGTTTTTTCAATAGGAATAGGGTCATGTGACACATCAAATTTATTGGTAATTTCATGGTTTTATTGTAACTTTATTATTTCATGAGTTATTTACAAGTTTCTGACCACTTATAAAATGTGTTCAATGTCACCAGCCATTCCCATTTTATTAAGGTGTATCCATATAAATGGCCCACCCTGTATATTGGATTGAATGGTAAAATGACGAATGTCTTTCTGGGATTATCAAACTTCACTTTCTTGTCGTCTACAGTAATGAAACAGCTATATGGGATACATAGTCTAAATGTGTTTTATAGGATCCTCAGTATTTAGGATCCAAAGTATTTTGTTTTGTGCTCCTTGTTCAGGCCCAGGCTTCTGAAAAACAGGCAGCAATAGCTGTAATCTTAACCTACAACAGTTTCCGCTTGATGTGGGCTCAGAGTCAAACAAACGTTTTTTTCCTGCGTTGAAAATATGAGTGTTTGTAATTACTGCCACATAGATGTCAGCCTCTGCAGTAAATCATCCGAACGGCTCAGACGAGTGAATCGTACGTCTAGCCAGTGTCAGTCTTATGTGTGTCTTTCATGCTACATGTTCTTCTTTTCCCCCTATTTTTTGGAAATCGCACAGTACTTGGGGAAATCCGAGCACTGATTTGTTTTAGCGGTTCATAGGAAGGTAAGCGGGTGCTCGGGGCTCCCTGCAGTTCTTCCGAACGCATCTGGTTTCAATGAGAGCACCACGTGGACGGCCCAAACCCTGGGGCGCGTTCGCTAGCGCTCCGGTCTTCACTTATGCAGTGTGAGCTTTGGACATGAGAGCCTCGCTCTCCATTTTTCTTGCCCGACCTCTGCCAGGGCTGACACTATTTTTCTGTGGCTCTGCATGAGTTCAGGATGCAGCATGTCCTACCAATGTCCATGCCAATTTATCTTGCATGCATACGTTCTACTGCGCAAGCAAAAATTTCATAGATTTGTTTGAATGGAGCAGATGGTTTTGTTGCTGTTTACTCTTCCAGTAATAAGAGCAGTGGTCTAGATAAGATGATGAAGCATGCCTACTTTCACCGAAACTAAAATGCTAAACGCGTTTATGGAAATTCCAGATTGCAGGGTTTTATTTGGTTTTAAACTGCTGTGCAGCAGAACTACTGTCCGCTGCCCTTCTCTGCCAGACCTTGAGAAATGAGTTCATTTCCTCTGCAGCTTCATCAGCCACCCACTGCACTGTAATTGCTTTCAGTGCTTATCTGGGCTTATGTATTCCAAGACCGTTTCAATAATATTTATGTTTAGGTGTGTGAGAAGTTCAAGGCTATAACCATAGTTTTTATCTCTCTCTCTCGTAAATGTCATATTGCAATTTCTATCACTATGGATATATTTTGTGCATATCCCTGAACCCTGTGTGGTCCGAAGTGGACTGTTCAGTGACTGATGAACAGACAGCTTTTGCCTCCACCTGGTGCCTGTGGTCAGGGCAGAGTGCTGGGGCATGGCGTGGTGCCACACTCCCCCTGAAACAACCTCTATGGTGGAATTCGGCAGCACCAGCGATCCGGAGGGCACTGGATCTGGCAGGGCTCCTGGTATGCCTCCTCCAGTCCTGCTACTTGCTTAAGGTATTGAAACAGCAGGTTTGCCTTCTTGCACGTTCCAGTGAGACCCTGAGGAGCTGCGCTGTGGGGCTTCATCACTTGGACCATTAAAGGCTTGTCAGTGATGCCTTTTGTTAGTGATAAAGTGACCTTCTGATTCTAAATGTTCCCCATACACATATCAATGCTCAACAATTTAAATATAAAATAATGTTCCTTAGATTTGTCCTGGGTAGTGTATACATTTGATTGATTACTTAACTGCGATACAGTTACAGTTGTCACTTGCTTCTCCAACCTTTGCTACGTTGCCATTTTACTTTTTTACAGGTTACTTTTTCATTTTTGCACATGTTTGTCTTGTGTGTCCTGTTTGTAATATCCAACATATCCACTTACAAGCATCCTACATGATGTTGTCCTGTTTTTCCTGTTTGTCCTGTTCATTGTACAGAAAGGTTTTACTTTTCTCATATAGAGGTATGTACAGTATTTAAGCTTTAGTTTTAGTTAGTATAGTTTAGTTTAGTGTGTATATAACTTTTATATTTTGCTTTTATTATTGCACTATGCTGAGGTCTGTGTGAAACATTATTTCAATACACCGTATACTGTGTATACTGTTGTACTGACAATAAACCAATCTTGAATCTTGAATCATCTGCTGCTCACTGCAGTCAGTGTCATAACATCAGTGGCAGTTATTATAGTGTGATGTCGGTGTTGTGTTGGCACTAATCGATTCTCAGATACTTATTAATACTAAAAGGTAGTATCGATTTCAATATCAATTAGCACAGGTTTTGAAAACTGGAATTTTGCATCTGTTGGTTCAACTACAACAATTTTCAACAGGCATTGCAGCCGGCAGCCACCCCCCTTGGGCCAGCCTTTATGGTTCTGGACCAAACCCTTTATGAGACAGACAATAAATTAATTATCTTTACACAAACATAAAAACAAATTCATTATAATCAATACTGTGCATTAATGAAATAGTAAACTCATAAACATTTGAAAACATTTGAATTTCACAATAATTCATTTATAAATCATTTATAATGATAAATAATCTTTTATACCCCCTCTGCCTCAATGCCACCTTGGTACCTTTTCCAGCACCCTGGAAACATTTAAAACTCCCCAACTAAACAACCTGGTCAGGGCAAGAACTAAACATCAGTAACAATAGTTACCACTACATGGCTGTTCAGAGTGTTGTTACTGTTGTTAACAGGCGCCTCACACTTAGATAGACACACACACACCTGCACATCCTTAGTATCTGTATTGGGTTTGAAATTTCAGTATCGTGACCGGAGTATCAGTATCGTGATCTTAGGTGTCAGTTGTGCAGAATTGGATAAATGAGTCACTGCAATCATAATAATTATAATAAAGTGACCAGTTAATACGATGCATTATAAGTTCCCACAGGTCGAGCCTCATGCTCTTTTGGCATGCTCCACATCTTTGGCTTGGATCTAGATTTTCGTTGCTATTACCTTGCCAGCTTTTCTTGCTTGGTGGGCTAGATTTGACAGATGCTACACCGATGCCAGTCTACCCCTGGGCATCGCCATCCTTGCCCATTTTGCAATGATATGGAGCAGAAATGTCTTAACCAGACAGCAGTGTGTCTGCCAGGGTTTAGATGGGGTCATGTCCTCTGATTCCTAGAAGATTCCTCAGCTTGTGCTCATATATTTTTTAATAGTATTTTGATTTGAATTATTTTGCGGTCATAATTATGATTGCATACAGCCGTTCTCCTTAAATGGCTCTGGATTTTGCCTAAGAAGATTTCCTTAAATGTGCATGAGATCTTTTTTATTTATTTATCCTCATTCATTCTTCAGGGCCTGCGCTTCAAATAAAAACAAATAGGGCACACTTGTCTCTCTCAGCCTGTTTCCATATGTGATTTACATTACAAGTTTCTCTGGAACAGCCGTCCCTTTGAAGGTGGGGTGGCTCCCCGACGACAGTTCCTCCCAAGGGATGTTCGCTGGCCCTGGCCGGGCTGGTTGGCGTCACCGTAAACACACACACAGGCCGGGCACAGGAAAATGGCTGGCAGGAATGCCGCCTGGTCTGCTTCCCCCATGCTGGTAGTGGGCTGATAGTGGAGGGAGATGAGGCTTTGGTTATGTTGAGCTTTATTGTCGTTTCAGCTACACACACGTTAGACAGTACATAGTGAAACCGGAATCTGGTGCTACATACTGACATAAAATGCTGTGACATCGACAAACTGGCTACCAACTCCCAAGACAACCGGAATGTGTCTTTGGAGTCTCCCGAATGTAGTTTAAGGTAAATATATAAATAGCATTTGTACGCGATGGTCAGGATATGGTAATTTACTGTATTTATTTAATTATGGCCGCATGGACGTTCAGTGACCCTTACTGCATCAGTGTGTCTCTTTCTGTTGGCAACAAAATACAGCTCTGTCCATCAGCCTCGCCTTGGCTCATTACTAGATGCCCCTTGCACAGGCTGCTCTCTGAGGTGCTTGTTACAGCCTTGAATGGCGAGCGATGCCCCTGGTGGTGTTGTGCCATCTGCTGTGGTATGCGCAGTTAGCCGGACAGTTCGTCACTTCTGGACGATGTGGTGGCCTATGGTGTCCATACATCATTAGTTGTGTATATTTTTACAACCTCAGTATTACATGGGTGGCTATGAAATGACCTACAGTCGTTGGCTTAAACCAGTACCAATACCTTACAATAGAGCATATAACTATGATTAGAGTACAGTTTACACATGACTAACAATTAAACAGCATGTTTAAAAACAGATTTTTAAGGTGGTGTAGATCACAATATTCAAAGTGGGGCTAATCACAAAGTTTATGATCTTTTCTACAGCCACGGGCTACGGGGAAGGTGCTCTTTGACCTGGCGTGCTCTCACCTGAACCTCATTGAGGGCGATTACTTTGGCCTGGAATTCCAGGACCACCGGCGAATGATGGTGAGTAGGAACCCACATCTGTAATAACAGCTCGTCACTCAGAAACATTAGCGGATGAACATTAGTTTCCGTGACACAATGTCTGCTGGGGGTGGAGGTTCAGCTGCAGCAGGCCATGCTCCACAAGGGCAGAGCTTTACGAGAAAGAGGTGAAGCTGCTGAAACCATCTGTTCAAGGCCCACAGAGGACCGGCACTGGAGCGTCTTTTCCTTTCTGGATGCTTTACTGCTGCTACTCCATAAATACCATTAATATGTGCATGTTGTCCTGAATTACCAGTTTACATTTTACAAAGAGCATGGTGGTATCAATCAATCTAATTTTATTTATAAAGTGCATTTTACAATGTACATAATATTTCTCCCGACAGATAGTAATGTATTTAACACCAACGACTGAAAGCCTGTATAGTATTGTCTCACCCCAGCATTGTGTGAGGAGATTAGATAACATCAGAAGACTAAACCTCGACATGGCCCCGCAGTAAAACCCTGTAATCTGCGTCCGTGCCGAAACCTTAGATCAGCTGCGATGAGATGGCAGCACCTGCACACTATTGTGTTTCTACTAAGAAAAAGGACGGTGTGACGTGCTATTGACCCTGTTTCCTTTTGAATGTGTCTGCAGGTGTGGCTGGACCTTCTGAAGCCAGTGATGAAACAGATCAGACGTACGTAAACGAGCACAGTGCAGCATGAGAATCCTAGGCCACTAGCACAATTTAATGGCATCGTATTTAATATTTAATACACTTTTTATTTTCATCTGTTTGTACTTATGTACTTTGTACTTATAATTGGCTCAAATAAATAAGCAAATGAACGGACTCATCTTCTTTTACCTGAACTTTCACACATCCAGAACTTTCTAGGTTCTTATTTTTATTATTTTCAGATGAAATGATTGTACTGTGAAATGCTAAGAATGAATTTAAATTACACATCACTATCCCATTTAAAAGTTTTTTTTTTTTTTTTTTTTTGCTTCAGAGCCAAAAAATACAATCCTGAAGTTTGTGGTGAAGTTTTTCCCTCCCGATCATACACAGCTGATGGAAGAATTGACCAGGTAAGTGTTTTTTAATGAGTTTCATGTCACAACAAACCGTTGGTGACTGTCAGGGTTGTTTGACCTCTCGCTACACTACAGCACATCCAGAGCATTTAAATAAGTAGTGACATGCCAAAAAAGAAGATTTTCGAAGAGCAGAGAACGTAGGAGAACAGGCGAGAGTCCCAGAGGAAGAGGTCTGATGCCATCTTCCTTTGTTTTGTTGTGGCCTGTAAGATTTCCTGAAGGCGCTCCAAGTCCTTGCTGTGCCTGCTGAATTTACAGGCCATCATTTCTTTTCTTGTTATTATGATGATTATAATAAAGCAAACTGCTCTCTGATGAGGCAAAGCTTTTTTTTTTTTTTAGAAACATGCATCGTGTTTATCTGAGTTGAGCGCCAATCAATGGTAAACTGAATGGTAATTTGAGCAGCAGTGCAGCACCATTCAGGCGTAAGTCGTTGCGGGTGTAGGGTTGCCAGGTTAAATTTCCATGCTCTGGCCTTTTTAAAATGCATGACTGCCTTTCTCGTCATAATGAATGATTTTTTTTTTTTTTCTTTAATGGTTTCGGAGGCGGGCCTAACATTCAGCCAGAAGCCATTAGCTGCTCTCTTCCTGTGTCAGGTCACACACCGCCCCAAAGAGGGTCTGCACAACCATTTCACTGTCGGCCGGTCCGCCAACGCAGGGCCGCATTATGCATGCCAAAGAACCGTTCTACTCCATTTGTCGTTTTCATTACTATGATTTGTCGCTCATATGTTTTCCTGGCTGTGAAGAAATATGGAATTAAGAGCTGCGAGAGCTGTTTCATGTGATGCGTGTAAAATAGGGTCATTTTGGTGTAAAATGCGCTGATGCTAAAATATTGATGTTCCGTCATAACACGCTTGCCTGCAATATTAATGTCTTGTTTATGTTTCCATTTTAGTGCACAGTACGACACAGTCTTGTTGTTTTCTGTTCATAACTCGGAACGTAAATGAATAATTATTGCTTTCACCACAGTTTTTGATTAGCTTTGAGGGATTATTAGATTAGCAATATCACTATTGATGCATCTGTTTAAGTGTAATTCATCCTTTGCCCATTTGATTAGGATGTGACTGTATGATGTCGCTTATATGGCCAGTGGTGGTCTAGCGGTTAAACAGACTCGTAACCAAAAGGTTACAGGTTCAAATCCTGAAAAGCCAAGGTGCCACTGAGGTCCCCTTGATCAAGGTACACTTCATGCTGCCCACTGCTAACCAAGGGTAATGCAGGGTGAAATGCAGAGGACACATTTTTTTGTGTGCAGCATGTGATGTGCTGTGAATCATGATGACAAAAAAGTGTCTGAATCAGAGCTTCATAATTGAGCGGCACAAGTGGGCAGTGACGTATTTTTGCACAACCAATAGAATAGAAGTTTTCTTTCTGCCGCTTCGAAACACAGATCTTTCTCTGACTGTCTGGAGATCTACAACAAGCACGCAGTTATTGATCAGGTGACATGTCCTGTCCCATTTTATGAATGATCTTTTTGTAAGCCGGTACACTGAACATGGTATGCCACAAGGGTCACGTTAACAGCCATTATGCAAATTCTGCAGAGTCAGGTTTAAAACCATCTCGAGCAGCAAACCATTTAAAAATTCTAATAATAAAAAAATGATTAGCTCATAATTGTTGCTAGTAATGACTGCTGTACAGCAGTGAGGTTTCCCATGATGGGGCCTGTAATTGGGACTGAGTGAAGGCTGACATGCTTTTGCAGGCATTGAGAGTCACTCAGCCAATGGCTCTTGTTGCACTCATGCATTCTGTGTGAATTAACCATTGTTCTTGCCAAACATCTGACAAATATATACATTTTGTCATCTGGAGCTGGTTTTCATCCAGATTGTCTCTGTACAATGCTGCAGTCATCTTACCTGCCAAGTCTCCCAGTTCCTGCAGCTGAGAAACATCCCCACAGCATGATGCTGCCACCACCATGCTTCACTGTAGGGATGGTGTTGGCCTGGTGATGAGCACTGCCTGGTTTCCTCCAAACGTGACACCTGGTATTAATTCCAAAGACTTCAATCTTCATCTCATCAGACGAGAGAATTTTGTCCTTTAAGTACCTTTTGGCAAACTCCACATTAAATGCCACATGCCTTTTGCGTGGCTTCTGTCTGGCCACTTTACCATACAGGCTTGATTGGTGGATTGCTGCAGAGATAGTTGTCCTTCTAGAAGGTTTTCCCCTGTCCACAGAAGACCTCTGGACAGGGTGACCATTGGGTTCTTGGTCACCTTGCTGACTTGGTGGTTTTGAACTTTTTCCACTTAGGAGATCCTCATTGGGATTTTCAAAGCAGCAGAAATGTTTCTGTAACTTTCCCTGGATTTGTGCCTCTAGACAATCCTGTCTTTGAGGTCTGTAGACAATTCCTTCATGTTTGGTTTGTGCTCTGACATGAACTGTCAACTGTGGCACCTTATATAGACAGGTGTGTCTTTCCAAAAATTTGCCCAAAGATTCTGGTTATTATACCTAAAGGCATTACCCCAGTAACACAATTTTGACGTTTGACCCAGTGGAGAAAAGAGGCCATGCTATAAAAGATCCCTGGCTGGCCTGTACACAATCTTTAGTTTTTTTGGGACCACTTAGAGACTAGAATACTGCACTGTACTTTGGCAGAAGAAAAGAGAGACAATGAATACTACAAAATGTCTCCCATATTGCTTTATTGATGGGATTATGCATATTTAAATTAATTCCTTTATCTGATAAAAAAAAAAACTTTAGAAGCTAAATAACATCCATATGATTTTTTCAGTAAAAATGCATATTCTTTTATGTTGGATTGAAACGTGTGAAAAGATCATCTCATGCAGACAAATAGTATGTTTTCTACTGTCCTTCACCATTCCTTCTGCCTTTTATTCTCTTCAGGTACCTGTTTGCATTGCAGATCAAGCATGACCTTGCCTGTGGACGGCTGACCTGCAATGAAACCAGCGCTGCCCTGATGGTGTCTCACATTGTTCAGTGTAAGGAGCTGATTTCCTCTCTCTAAATTTCAAAATTGTTAATTGAACTGCTTCAGGCATTGGATCACAATTTACATGGTTGCTTGTGTACGTGTCATGTTATTAAAATGATGGATAATACATCATGAATGAATGACTGAATTTGCTGAATGTGTGTTTATTTTGTAGTGAACTGCTTTCCCTGGACTCTGATGCAGTTTTTAATACAGATGCTGAGAATGGCATGAACTATCACCAGCTACAAATTTATTAAATGGCTACAGACGCATAGGTGGGGCAGATTTAGGTTTTGGGATATCACTCTCACTGAGCAGTCTCCCAGTGGTGTCCGCTGTACCATGCAACAAATTGCAAATCACTTGGTTGCTATGGAGACTGGGCAGCCTTTCACCTTGGTGAAATGTTTAATGGCAATACGGAAAGGCTTACAGGAGACAAGGCAGACACTTAGTGAAAGTCATTTTGTGGCCAGTATGACCAAACCAACGTGAACCTTTGACAGCTGAATACACATCATGTCCTTGCTACCTCATTCTGACCCTGGGACAGCCGGCTGTGCGTAATGGTGTGTAAAGCTCATATTACTGTAATGTGGGAACACACAGAAAGTGCTAATAGAATGAGCTTGAGCTAATAAAGGCTGTTCTTCCATGGTCTACTTGCCTTAAATATGCATCTGTTACCATCCTGAGTGCTGACTCAGTGATGTTGCCTAGCAACAACACCAACAGCTGGATCCTAAACAGCAGTATTTCAACCAGAGAACCGAATATAAAGTTAGTTGCTGGGGAGGAAATATATATATATGTGTGTGTGTGTGTGTGTGTGTATATGTATATCAATGTATATAACATTTTATATATATTCTTTATTTTTTTGCCAGAAGGAGGTTGTTGGGCTATCAACTTGTATTATTTCTGTCATTTGTAATCGTTTTGACTATATATATTGTATATTGTTGTTGTATTATACTTTTGTGCTTGTGAGACACCATTGGCTGTAATCAAATTCCACTCACATACTTGGTCAATAAATGCAATTCTGATTTGATTAAGTCAACTGTCAAGGTCCCGCCATTCCATTTGGCAATGCTGTGCTTTTTCTGAATCGTGAAAGAGACCCGTTAACATGTAGTTTTATGCAACAGCGGAGATTGGGGACTTTGAAGAAGCCCAGTGTCGGCAGCACCTGCTCAACAATAAATACATCTCAGAGCAAGATGCCTTGATGGACAAGATCGTGGACTTCCACCGCAAGCACGTGTGAGTAGCATGTGTGCCATTTCTGGGCATTTCTGGCTTTTTTTATGGTTTTCCATGATCACTGTTGTGGATGTTAATGATGAAGTAACTGCTGTGGCCGTATTAGAGTGATTAGTTCCATGTGCAAAATTACAAAGAAGTGCAGTCAGAACCTGTGTGGGTGATACAGAAACACACCCAACATTTCTAGTCTCAAGGTACTGTTTTTTTTTTAAATGTGGTTTCTTCGAGGTTTCTGTCCAGTGGAACCAGAATAGTCTAACATCTACACAACATTAATTTGTAAATTATGCTGAAGTGGCTGTTGTGACTGATAAAGTTCATTTTTCCTCAATCGTCTTGTGACTGGTGCCAGCTACTATTTCACCAAGCAGAGGAAGGAAGTGCTAATTAAAATGCCCATACAGGAAACAGGAAGTCATTTTCTGAGATCTGATATGAACTTTTTTTTTCTTTTTCAGAAATGTTGCATCTTAGCCTCAAATACACTTGATTTGTGTTTTTTTGTGTGTACATATTTATTATGTTAACTTAAATCTTTCTAAAGCAAGACTTACTTGCTTAATAAATGACTGCAGGATCTGATTTCTTCCTTCAATATTTTTCTTTTTTGCAGAGGTCAGACGCCAGCTGAGTCAGACTTCCAGCTGCTGGAGGTTGCACGCAAGCTGGAGATGTACGGGATTCGGCTCCATCCAGCCAAGGACCGGGAAGGCAGCAGACTCAGCCTGGCTGTAGCCCACACCGGCGTCCTGGTCTTCCAGGTGAGCAGCGAGGAACGTTCGTCTTGTGCTAGACTGTAGCCATTGGGGGAAACCACGTGACCTGACCACTCATCATCTTGGGCTGATTGAGGGTATTTGGGTTCAACATTTCCAATTTCTGGGAAATGTTGGACATGACTGATTTAATGGCCTGTGTTGAATTTGGAAAAGTTGTAATATGCTCCACCTGTTTAATATTAGGAGACCAGATGGAAGACCAGAAGTGTGTGTGTGTGTCTGTTTTCCTTTCTTCATTCTTAAAATAAATTTTTCATTCTACCTCAGATGAAGACATGCTCAGGGGTTTAACCACTTATACCTTTCATAGGGACATACCAAAATCAATGCATTCAACTGGTCAAAGGTACGGAAGCTGAGCTTCAAGAGGAAACGATTTCTCATTAAACTGAGGCCAGACATAAATGTAAGTCATGTAAGCTTCTGTATGTTGTGTTTATCTATCAAACACTCATCTTTCAGTTCATGATGGGCTATTTTTCTCATTTCATAGCAGAGTAACTGCCAAGACACCCTGGAGTTCTTGATGGGCAGCCGTGACTGCTGCAAGGTATTTTGGAAGATTTGCGTAGAGTACCATGCCTTTTTCCGCCTTTTTGAGGAGCCCAAGCCCAAGCCCAAGCCGGTGCTTTTCACCCGTGGATCCTCTTTCAGGTTTAGGTAAGTGGATACTGAACATTCACCAGCAAACTCATGGCATTAAATGCAGAGAGTGAATTGAAGCACTGAAGCATTTTTGAAGCATTTACCAAAAGAAAATGATTTCATCACGCTAAGTTTCCTTCTTCTTTCCCTTTCAGTGGTCGCACACAGAGGCAGATCATAGATTACGTCAAAGACTCAGAATTCAAGAAGATTCCATTTGAAAGGTGGGTCTTTTTTTGAAACCACTGAAGGGTTAAAGCTGCAGTCAGTGAACATCAGTCATCCTGTCAGCAGTAAGCCGACGCTTGAGCTGGAAGCTGCAAGGCTCTCATTCTTAGATCTATAATTCAGTCAGTTTCCTCTCCACCCAGCATTTACAAAGCAGTTTACAAAGATTCTGCATCTAGAATGCGCAGCGTTTGTTATTCTTTTCCTGCCATTTTCTCCTTTTTTTGCCGTCTCCCAGAAAACACAGCAGGATCCAGTTCAGCAGCAGCCAGACTTCTCTGCCCACGCACCTGACCTCTGAAGGCCCAAGAGAGGTCAGTGTCACCCTGCTATACGGTTTCCTATACCAAGTTAGGAATTGTTGCTATTTAGGGTTTCTGGCTACATAGCAGTAACTCTACCACTGTTATAAAGTACATATTGAGATAATATATGTATTTAAATATTCTTTTGATATATGCGTACATCAGCTTGTGCTTCAATCTAGCACCATTTTGAAGAATGTACATATCATTTCAGATGCACCTTTGGAAATTGTTCCCTCTATTAACTGGAAATTAAATGTGTTGTTCCTGCTGTTTATTTGAGAAGTGATTGTCATTGTGATACACTGCAGCACAGCACACTGTGAAATTTGTCCTCTGCATTTAACCAATCACCCTTGGTGAACAGTGGGCAGCCATGACAGGCGCCCCGGGGAGCAGTGTGTGGGGACGGTGCTTTGCTCAGTGGTACCACAGTGCCACCTTGGCGGATCGGGATTTGAACCGGCAACCTTTTGATTATGGGGCCACTTCCTTAACTGCTAGTCCACCACTGCCCTATTATTGGTTTTGTGCTATGAATTTGAAATAAACTTAATGACCATGAAAGCCAGTTTGCCATTTTAATGTCTTTTCAGAGACACAGGGCGAGCAGCACTTCCGGGGACCAGACCGACACCCCACTCAGACCAGGCTCCACTCAGGCCGTAGTGGAGAACCCCCGAGGAGGCCCAGCCACACAGCCCAACGGACGCCACGAGGGGTTACACCCCTCCCCTCCCCGGCCTCGGACGCAGCAGCCGCCCGAGACCATCAGCACAGGTCCAGCCTCACGCGCCGCCAAGGGCAGCAGCTCATCCATTCCATACATAGACGGCAGTGACATAGATAGCGAGTATGACTTGCTAATGGGCCATGTGAACAGGTCACGCTCCCACACGTATGACAATGATGAGGATGAACCAGTGGTCCAAGGGGGTAGGCGTGGCATGATAAATGGGGTGCACCATGGTGACAGGGTGGGTCAGGGGTCAGGGAAAAATTGCCCCGTCACAAACCGCGAGTTCAGAGATGGAGATCTGTCCGTATCGTACGGGAACGGGTCCATTCCCACACCTCTACACAGTACTTTTGTGGACGACCTGTTCCGCAGTGGAGATAGGCGCGGTCTTATGAGGAGCCACGCGAAGGGCACTCGGAGCTCAGGCTCCAGCCCGATAGTGAGCAGCTTTTACCGGACGAGCTCGCTGAGCCACGCTGGGCACAACGGTCACAGTGGCCGCTCATCTCACTGGGACGACAGTAGCCGCTACCTGAGCAACGTCCGCCCGGGGCTAGACGCAGCGCATTATGCCAGCTACTCCCCCGTCACCAACCGCCCAGCGCACCCGCAGAAACTCCAGAACGGCCTGCGCAATCGCTCTGACACCGATCCCATCATCCTCAGTCAGATTAGCTCTACCTCGTCAGAGTCTCCGCCATTCGTGTCCAGGGCTGAGCGCATGGCAGCTCTGGAGCGCCGCATGGCCACCAGTGGGCTCACGGTGCCAAACCAGGCCAAGTCCAGCAGCATCCAGAGGCAGTATAACAGTCGATTGGGTGCCAACGACAGGCCGGGGTGCGTGCAGATGATCGATGGCTCCACCAGCAGCGGGACGGAGTCTAGTGACACCGAGTCGGATGCCGGGAGCAGCTCGTACAGGCAACCGCTGGTGTACGGGAACCCCGGGGCAGCCAACTCCTCCCCCATTTCCAGGAGCAATTTCTCCTTCGGCAGCTTGCAGCTGGACGAAGAGATGGATGTGGGGGAAGAAGAGGATGGTGCCCGGGTGTTCAGCTGCTAGACCGTGAGCTATACCCTCGTTTAATAATTGGCTAACTGGGTTAATTGCATTAAGTGTATTTAAAGCAAGAAACAGAGACGGCTTAACTGCTCTCTGCTGTTCCACAGTGCACTGTGGCACACTTCAGGCCGTCGCTTCCTGAGCGCTTCTGTAATTCTGTAATGCGAGAAGCGTCTGCAGATCTGTTTGCAATTTGCGCTGAGCTCATGTCTTTGGCTTTATGTCTCTTTCTGCTTGGAGGAAGTTTAAAAGAAAAAAATATATATATAAATATAAAAAAAGAGAGGGCTTCTCACAAAGTGCCAAGAGTCGCAACGTCCCTGTCTAGTCTGCGCTGTATAAAACTGGGGTTAATTAGCGCGCCCTTTAATATTCGGTTATGCGTTTGCTTTGACACGTATGTTTATTCTGTGCAGACTGGGAAGGATTAAATTAGCATAACAAGTTAACAAAATGAAAAAGTAGCTCTTACAGATCAACACTGACAACAGCTGCACACACACACACACACACACACACCATGCTTGAATGATTATCAGTAAGTGTTTACTTTTTACTTGTATGTAGTGACAAATGAAATGAAGTCACAAATGAAAATCAATGTAGCTTGTAATTGGAATTATAATGCATGTGCCCTTTCCTTTCAAATCTAAATGTGTATTTTTACACCCCCTAGAAGATTTGTAGTTGTTGACAGATTTTACATAGCTTCCTCCTTTACACACACATTTATTAAAAATGCACACACTTCTTTAGATCTTGCTTTTAGTCCAGCGTCTTCCCTTGTTTGAGTGATGCCGCACGCTGTAGTTGAGGAGCTTTCACTCATTGGTCAGTAGGTGATATTGTGTAGGTCTGTTGAGGGAAACCATAAAACATCTTTGATCCTTAGTCTCCTGTATGTATGTACAGTTATGCATATATATAAATAAAACTTTATGCCATATTGCCCAGTACTACCTAAACACACCATCTCACAGCACTACTCAACACCACCACTAGTGCCTGGCATGTTTTCGTAATGTCTTCTTATTTCCCAGCATGCGTTGTGAACAATCTTTTGCATTTTATTTTATTATAATTTTTTATTCATAATGTTTTTTTTTAATGCTGGAGAATGCCCACTGATTTCATTTTCATCATTGTCATATGTTTGGCCAGTCATGGGCTGTGCTATGCATTTGCTGAGGAAAGAAAGGAAGAGTGTGTCTCCGATGTAAGCGCTGTCCTGTAAGCATGTATTGTACTTGTGGAATGCTGATTTCCTCTGTTTCTCTCCTCTGCCGGACGCGTTGCTGCGCTGTCAGTGTTATCCCACTGGGCACATTGGGTCCTCACTAAAAACGGTTTTAACACGATTCCTGCAAGCATGTAATCAAAGACGTGCTTTTCTCTCAATGTCTTGCTTTAATGTCTTTTTGACCATATTTTTCCAACTTGTGCCACAGTGAGACGTTTGTCTTACATTTCATGACAGGACAGGATGTGCATGGTTCGTATGGGTTCCCTTTATTGCACTCGTCTTGTTAACTGATGGAAACAGGGTTTCAGCATGCTGTAAATGATCCTAAAGTTGAGGGACAAAATGAAAGTGCATTGAGGAAAAAAACGAAGGTACCATATGTGGGCGTTTTAAGGCCCTTTTATTTTTTAATATTCATTATTTTCATCTGTTTTTTTTTTTGTTTTGTTTTATAAACCTTCTGTCACAAAAACACAGCACAGTTTATATTACAGTTGCATAGTTCAGAATGAAGGATAAATTCTTAGACTACCTTTTTTTTCTGGTGTAGCAATTGAAAATAATTGTTTGTAAGTGTGTATACCACAGTAATACCATTGTCATTGTATTGTGTTCTACTGTGGTGTAGAACACACAGGGTGTGTTACGGGGTAGGTGAGAAGTTGCTGGACAGCCTCTTTTCTGAAGGAAGTCAGGTCACGCGAACTGATGGGGGACGGACCACTGGTTCGGTGTCTCCCTCGTCTTATGTCCTGGCACCATGGCTGTGAACCTGCCACCACTGTGTCTACTGATGTACAAACCTGTCATGCCCTGCATGATTTATGTTTGCAGGTTACCCCTCTATTGTCCATCCAGCACAGGATTAATTAGGACCACACTGCAAAAACATGCAAAAGCGCATTTTTGCTGCCTAACTAGACAATGTGACCTGTAAAGCTGGCTGTGAATGTTCTACTTTCTGTTCCACTGTGTCTTTACACCGATGGCCCACTTCGCCCGCTATTGGACTAATTAAATAAGGGCCAGAAATATGAACTGGGACTATTCACACTGTGTAAGAAACTCTCTAGTGGCTGTAATGTACGAGATGTTGTGTTGTAGATAGACTTCAGTGGGCTCCCCATCATTTGTGTTGCTGTAACCGTGCACTAGTGGGAATAAAGTTCACCTTCATGGAGCAGGACTCCTGTTTTCATTGCTGGCTGGACGTTGTCCTGTGGTTCCCCCCCTTTTAGGCTGTAGCGTCCCTTCCTTGTCTTGTGATTGTGGTAGGGTAGCGGTGGTGGTAGTTAGTGTATTTTTTGTGTACTGCTAGGTATGTATGAGTTTGTGTGTGTGTGTTTGTGTGAAATTTTAATTTTTTTTGTGTTCGGGTTTGTGCTACTTCCGCAACTCTCCTGCCTGCTAAATCCATCCTCATGGAAGCACGCATGAGCACTCATGCCCTGGTTCTGTGCATCGGCCGCCACGTGCGGTGAACTGTCCGGGGCAAGTATCTTGACATTGTAGTGACGTAGTGTCTGTGTAGTGATGTAGTTGTAGTAACTGTCTTGTTTTAATGTCAGTTTTTCACCTGGATGTGTTGAGTAAGTACAGTCAGATTCTGAATTTGAGTCGGAATGGCCAGCACCGGACCCCCAAACTCTCACCATCGTAACGCTCCAGCCATTCAACTGTTTGTTGGCTCTGGAGGGATTTCTGGAATTAATTGGTCCACGTCTCCCCGTCCTGCTTCCTCCAGGTCCCGTCAGGAGCAGCCCGCGTCTGGACGACTCCCCGGTGGTGAACGGCCAGACCCCCCTTCAGGGACGGAGCCCAGATGGCCGGCAGCCCTCCCCCCTCACCAGCCCCCTGCTGACAGACGCCGGCTTCGTCCGCACGGACGACGAGGATGAGGTTCGGAGGAAGGTTTGTCTTTCGGGGAGGGAGGCATCAGCTGTGTTTCAGGGTGGGGTGGGGAGGCAGTAAGCTGGGACAGCAGCCATTTTTTTCTTATTTCATAGCCCCTGTGGGCTGCTTAGAATAGAAAAAGACCCAGAAACGGCAGCCTGAATTCCCACGTATTTGGGACTGAGGCGGATACGTACGCACGCACGGGGAACAGAAGCCTTGTTTGTCCTTGGCTGTTGCCCCATTTAACTCATTTCAATTGTTTCTTTTTCCACAAGACTGGATTTTATTAGGCACACCGAATACCAAAACCAGACTTCGGACTCCCCAGACGAGTCCCTCTACTGAGGTAAAGTTCTAGATCACGTGGACTTACTCTTCCCTTGTATTCACTCCAGCGGTTTCCCACTGACAAGGCTTACTTCATTGCCAAAGAACTCCTGATGACGGAGCGGACATATCTGAAGGACCTGGAGGTCATCACTGTGGTAAGTTCCGGTGTTGACTCTGTAAACACCGGCCCATTTACTCACCACCAGACATGAGCGCCTTGTGGTCACTGGGTCAGCAGTAAACACTTCGCTGAGAGCACAGCTGAGTAATATGGACGTGGGCTTCACCCAGAACGTGCTTTTTTTTTTTACCATTTTCCTCCTGTGCGTTAAAAAACGGGAATATGTAATCACTTATGAAGCTGGTACTGGAAGGGGGCATGGGGGAACGAGGGATTTATTCTCAAGAACAAACAGAACCCGCCCGTTCTCTTGTTCCTCTGTCGTTTCTTCTGTACCCAGCTTGGCTTCTCCAGCCCCTTTCATGTGGGGATGTGGTGGAGTGTGTGCGTGCGCCCGTGTGTCGGAGGGCCTGATGCTTTTACACGTCTCATAAATATTTTCCTTGGCCCCTGGATCTGAACGCCCCTGCAGGAAACCCTGCGGCGCCCCGCCCGAACCAGTGTTGCCCAACAGCTGCGCTGCACCTTCAGCTCCTGCTTCCACCCATCCGCCCCAGCTGCTTCCAGTAGCCCTGGATCTCCATAAACCATTCAGCATCTTGCTTCTGAAAATCTCTCCCTCAGTAGTACTGAACGGGAGAGAAATACATGTTTTCAAAGACTGCAATATAAATATATATATAAAAAAAATCTGCAGGGACACTGTGGCCTCTGTATATGGCAAGCATCGGGCCGTTTTATAAAATATTCATGCCTTTGCTTGTGCAGTCTTTAGTCTCCTCACTCTCTGAAATCTGTGAATAATCGTTGTGCTGAATCTATGCAGGAAGCTCTTTGCAGTGCCCTGCTGTCAGGTGTTAATTTTAGAGCCTGAAATGTTCTGTGACAGATGTTCTGTGTCCGTTCCTCTCTTCTCAGTCCTTCCAGAAATCCATGGGGAAAGAAGAGGCTTTGCCAGACTCCCTGAAGAATTTGATATTTGCCAATTTTGAGCCTGTCTACAAGTTCCATGAGGCGTTTCTGAAGGAGGTGGAACAGAGGCTGGCCCAGTGGTATGTGTGTGTGTGTGTGTGTGTGTGTGTGCCTTGCAGTTCTGAGTCCAGGTGATGCATGAGTTTCTTTCATGTCCAACTCAAAACAGCAATTACACAGCGTCCGATATCCCTGGACTGAGGCGTACATTATCCCCCTTTGTCTAGATGAGCCGGTGTTGAGTATCTTTAAAGCCAGGATGTATACAGACCACATCACAGCAGGTTAATAATGATCCACTCCATCTGGCTCGGATCATGGTCCGTCATTCCCTAGAACCTTTCTGGGTTTATCAGTTTTAGTCCTAGTACAGTCCCAGGTACAGTGGTACTGATACATGTTAAAAGGGAATTATATCCTGATAATCAAAACCTTTCAGCACAATCTGGTCTGCTAGAGAAGACTGAGATCTGTGTCTTTGAGTCTTTGCATTAAACTACAATGAGGAGAATCCTTCACACTAGGCTCCAGGGCTCATTCTTTCTGATCTGTCTGCTGTCAGAGCATGTCCTGCCTGATTCATCCCCTCAGAACACATGGGTCCTGTGGTAGTCATGGCAACCCTAGGGCGCAGATCATTTCCCCTCCGTATTGTTGCAAGTCGCTTCCACAGAAAGAGATTATTCTGAGCCTCAGATGCCCTGTGGATGGTGGCGACATTGGGTGGGTTGTACCCACCTTGAACCCATGCAGCGCCTGCCTGTCAGTCAGATTCCTCCTTCTCCTAGAATCCAGAGCATCCTTTAATGTGGACGCTCATCAATGCGGTCACTTTCTAAACAGGCTGGGGCTTGTCTGGCATTTGGAGACCTGAGCAGTAATGAAATCTGAACGTGAGTGGTCTTGAACCGGTTGCCTCTGCTGCCCATTTGCTGATCATGCTCAGAAATGCCGATTTGTCGATGGTGCGGTAGCACGGTGAGGAGGATATTTTCTGGACAACTCTGGATCGATGCAACTGAGGACTGACTGACGACTGACGCACCTCTGGTGCTCTGACAGTTGAGGGCGATGGGGTGAATTTTTCCAGGGATTACACAGTGGCTGACAGACTATACTCAAACGTGCGTAGGACCTGTTGGTCTGAAGAGACATCTACTGGCCAAACAGGGAAAATGCAATTTATTTAATAACTTTTATAAACTTGTGGCTTGTGTATTAAATTTATTTGCAATTTATTTGCAATTACTTTCCATGGCTCTTGCAACAAAAGTAAAAACATACACTTATAGGTTGTAGGTTACATGATTATATAATTCAACAGAATAGATTCCCATGGAGCTAGATTTTTTACTTATCTCATTTCTTAAAGTACAATTTTATATTTTGTATCATATTTGTATGATCTTTTGTATAATATCAGTATATACACTATCTTTCTCCTTTTTAAACTCTTCTTATTATATATTTATAGATACCTCTCCGGCTCAGGGACGACACCTAATTGTGTTGTACTGTTTTGTTACAGTGACAGAAAAGATATTCGGATGATTCTGATTCAGACTTGGCAGAGCTCTACTTTCCATAGAAATAGGCATTTAGAGATTGAATAATATGCTGTTACTAGTCCCAGCCAAAAACAAGTTCTTAGCAGTCGTCTCTTAAATGGTCTGAGAACATAAGTGTGCAAGAACATTAGAAACAACCACGTTTCCTTACCTTTTACCACAGGGAAGGTCGTTCTAATGCCCACATCAAAGGAGACTACCAGCGCATCGGGGACATCATGCTGAAAAACATCCATGGCCTAAAGGTTGGAATGTTGTATTAACTTTACCCCAGAATAGTTCAGACTGCTAATTATATGTTGCTGGTGTCGCTATAGTGCCGCATGTCTGAAGAAACATTGTTTCATAGTCCTGGATTATGTAGTCTGACAAAGAAAAAGTAAGCAAGTAAGCAGTATACATGACTCTGGAAGAATATTGACTAAAGAACGTGTAAAAATTGTTTATAAAATGGTCTAGACTGGTTCATCTAAGCCATGTAATGAATGGCTTGGTCTTGTCTGTATTAAACTAAATTAATAAAAAAAAAAACAATCAGACTTTAGTGACATTTTGACCCAAACGGAAATGTTTTTATTACATCAAATTTTTTTGTTTTTTTTTCTGTACTCTAAATTGAGGTGTGTGGGAGTAAGTGACAATTTTTATTAATTTATATTTAGCAATGTAGGGTTCAGAGTAGCTTACAATATAAACAAATGTCATGTCTCCTGGTGAAGACCTGGATGTGGATCAACCTGGTCCCTGTTTCCTGTGTTGTCTCTCTCAGCTGCTGACACCTCACCTCCACAAGCACTCAGAGGCTCTGCTGGAGCTGGAACAGACTTGCCGGAGCTCGCGGAAGCTGGATGGACTCTGCCGGGACTTTGAGCTACAGAAGGTCTGCTACCTGCCCCTCAACATCTTCTTCCTGCGCCCCATGCATCGCCTCATGCACTATAAGCAGATCCTGGAGCGCCTGTGCAAACATTACCCACCGACACACGAAGACTTCAGGGATTCCAGAGGTAACATGCTCGATGGACACGCTAGTGACTGTTAAAGCAACTCTAAAACTGTTGAAATTAATATTGTTAAAAAAAATTGTCTGTCTGAAGTTTGTTTCAAATGAATAGGAAGGGGTCATGGTTAGAAATAAAAAAATGGCATAAAATACCTATGCCAAACCCTGTTTCGGTTACAGCTGCACTTGCAGACATATCCGAGATGATCTCCCAACTCCATGGTACCATGATCAAGATGGAGAACTTCCAGAAACTTCTGGAGCTGAAGAAAGACTTGACTGGCATCGACAATCTTGCAATTCCCGGGCGGGTGAGGGGTCTCTCTGAAGGCCGCTGAACATGGTGAAATCAGGTGTGCAGATCATCTGCATTTCACAATTTTTCCCCTCTTGGCAGGAATTCATCAGGCTTGGGTGTCTCAGTAAGCTGTCTGGAAAAGGCCTGCAGCAAAGGATGTTCTTCCTGGTAATGTTTGCTTTCTTTAGATCTGCACCTTTATTTATCTTGTACTTTATGACAACATTCCTTGCCGTTAATGTGTATTAATAAGATGTAGATACTTGATAATAGATAATACAAGCTCTCTACGCAGCTGATTCTTGAGGCGGAAGAGCAGTAGCGCATGGTCCCTACAGGATTGAGAAGCTGTTAAAGGTCCCTTATCATGACTTTCATCACTTCACTTCACTTTTATTTAACATTAATACGAGTTCCCCTAGCCTGTCTATGGTCCTGCAGTGGATAGAAATGGCGATATGTATAAAGTGCGCTTTGTTAATTCTGCTTTGCTGTTCAGAGAGCGGCAGCTCAGGTGTTCAGGTCTGGAATTGGTCCCCTTATGACGACATAAGGGGAAAGGTTACCTCCCATTTTTCATGCTTTGTCCACACACAGAATTTCCCACCCCTCCCATACCGCCATGGCTTCCAAATATGCAACGCATTACAGTTGCTTGGTGATTTGATGTAAAAATTAAAACGCAGACACAATTGACTGCGCCAAACATGAATGGTGTTGATGATGAATGTCCCCTCAGTTCTGATAGGTCGCTCTCCTCCTTGTCCCGCCTCTCTCCTCCTCATTTGCATTTAAAGCTACAGGCACAGAAACATTGCATCCTGGGAAATGTTATTGTGGGACTGGATCAAAGTGGCTGTAACTCTGCACCAAGGCTGAATTTCATAAAAAGAGACTTCAGATACAGTATTAGGGGACCAACAAGACTGATAGAGAAAAAAAATTCATGTCAGGGGACCTTATAGGCAGTAGTGGCTGGTGAATATTGTCTCTTCTTGATCCTTTTTAGTTCAGTGATGTGCTTCTCTACACAAGTCGCGGAATGACCACGTCCAATCAGTTTAAAGTACATGGACAGCTACCCCTGTATGGCATAACGGTAAGTCTCACCATAAACGTAAATGCACTTTGGATCTTAATGATATTTCTGATCATACACTGGCCATGAAGTGATGAGCTGGGATTATCTCCCTTTCCATTGTTTCTTTTTTTAATCATTGTGTCGTGTGAAGTTAAATCTTTGCTTAGTGCCTAACATACAATGAATGGATTTTAATGGTTTTCAGATTTTTATAGCTGTAGTTCTAAAATTGAATACAGAACAAGCATTCTGTCAAAAAGCAACACCATACCGAACCGATTTTATAATGTATTGCGTAAACATTGTGTTACAGAGCGGGAATTGACCTCAACTATTTGTTTTGTAGATCAGAGAGAGTGAGGATGAATGGGGAGTTCCTCACTCCTTCACTCTGTCTGGAAACCGGCAGTCGGTGGTGGTAGCAGCCAGGTATGTTCTTGCCTTGGATTCATCGGTTTTGTTGAGACGGATTTCATAGAGGAAATGAAATCCTCATGTTTTCCCCTGCCGTGTCAAATTCTATAAGAAGTACGTCACTTCATTTACTAATTGCATCACCTACTGCATTTCTATATTAGCTCAGCGGCAGAGATGGAGAAGTGGGTGGATGACATCAGGATGGCTATTGAACTCACCGACAAGTGCAACGGTCCTTCCCCCGAGATCCTGGCCAGCAGTCTGACTGACAGCAGTAGGTTCATGTGTCCTTTCCTTCTCATGTATTCTGTGTGAATGGATGCTGATTTGATCATTTGACACGTCCCTTCACTAAGTGTTAATGTCACCATCTAAACATGGTTGTTCCTGCTGATGTAACGCTACTACTATGTCTCATGGACATTAATTTTATCCTGGTTCTGCTAGCTGTAGAAGTTGAATGCCCAGAATCTTTGTTTGATAAAAGGCACAGTTTTAAAATTATATGAAATAGACTATAGATAACTTAATTTATTATTGATCTCTATTGCCCTTTATCTTAGCATTTTCTTAATTGTGCTTTAATTTAAACCTATTCAGTTGTCATAATTGCACACATATTTTATTTGTTTTCGATTTGGCTAAATTACGCTTTATAACTTTTTATTTAATTTACTGTTACTGTATCTGTAAAATAGGTGCTATGTAAATTATAATATCTTCCCATTTCTTAACCTTACAGAATCCCTGGAGGAACCAAGCATGGATCAAGAGTCAGAGGATGACCTGAGCGCCTCACGTACCTCCCTGGAAAGACAGACGCCTCACCGCGGCAACACTACCGTGCACGTGTGCTGGCACCGGAACACCAGCGTGTCCATGGTGGACTTCAGCGTGGCTGTGGAGGTACCAGACTTCCATGCTCACGTGCTTCTTCTGTCTTCTGTCATTGAATCTTTTATTCTTTTATTGAATGAGTGTTATTACAGGATTTTCTCACTAACATCATTCACTCTGTCAATGTAAATGTCTCAGCTTGTTGAAAGTGGTGACCTGCATGTGTGGGTGCTCCTTCTTTTTCTTTGATGTGGCATTTTTCCCAGTTCAGTTTTTATGTTGTTCATCACTTGACAAAAATGCCTTTGAAGGATTTCTAAATAATACTAAATGCAATTAAATGTATACTGTGCATGAGAACAATGTACAGTGGTTCCATTATTATAGGCTCCCTTGTAGAAAAAGAAGAACACAGTGGCGTTAAATATGATCACGAAAACCTCGTTATGGTTTTTAATCAATAAATTCTAAATGGCCCAGCGCTGTTTTTCTTTTAAGAAGACATTTTTTGTGTGAATGACCATCAACATTTTCTCCCCTGGATACTCTCTCTGATCGTCTCCTGTTTTCCATTTTCTGTCTCTCGTCCTTCCATCCTCGTATCTCTGGCCATCATTCCATTTGCTTGTCCCATCTCTGTGTATTCTGTTCATCTGTGCTAGAGGACCCTTGTCCAACATAAGGCTCAGTGGCCTCACTTGTGCCTAGATGACAGGGCCCAGTGTCTCTCTCTGTTGTCTGCTGGTACCGGATATTCAGCCTCTTCCTCACTGACCCCTTCAGGAGTGGAGAGGTAACCTCGGAGTTCAGAGAAGTGGCTCTAGCTCACTTATGCGAACATAGTCCTACACCAGTGGTTCTCAAACTTTTCCTATTATGCCACACTATTATTCCAATATTTTAATGCCTCACTTTGAGTGGGGTAGGGTGATGTAATGCGCTGTCTAACTGAGTCATGGGCCCATCACTCTGCATTTTTTTTTGTGTGGCACAAATGCAAGCCAGTTTATGGCAAGTTAAGCTGGCTGTGTTGTCACCAGTCAGAAATAATGATTGATTGCCACTCCGTTCCTGAAACGGGCAGGTAAGGCGGGCCCTCCTGAACAGTGAATTTGAGCTAGGAGGGCTATTTGAGCGTCCAGGGCTATTTAACTTAAACGTAAAAAACGGGGTGCACAGTGATGGCCACGCCTTTTTTTAACCACGGCCACTTTTTGCAGTGAACCCTGATGCATGATCAGCGCTTTCACTCCAATTACTGCAGTTACATTAATGCTAAACATTAGTTCAGCATGACTTTGGCCCACGTTGCTTGTGCCACACCTGTCATGATTCTGCGTCCCACACTTGTTCATACTGTGTGGTTCCACCAACCATGTTCTCTTGATTTCATTTGACATACCAGACACTTGACACTTTGCTATTAGAAAATTCAATGCTTAGATGGCAGATTCTGAAACCCTTATGCATTAAAATAACATGCTTATTTATTTCCCCACATTTTGATTGAAGTTGGAAAGGGAAATATTAGGTGTCACTGCCATCTATTGGCCAAACTGAGGAAGTTTGACAAAGTTTCATCATCAAGTGATGAAATCCTTTCACTACATAGACTGTTCTCTGTTTGAACTATTTGTTGAACCTCTCTCTCAGAACCAGCTGTCTGGGAATCTGCTGAGAAAGTTTAAGAACAGCAATGGCTGGCAGAAACTCTGGGTCGTCTTCACCAACTTCAGCCTCTTCTTCTACAAAACACATCAGGTGAGGAGCTGTGAAGCAGCACTGAACAGGAAGTCGCTTCTGATGCCACATCCGCCTCTAACAGGACCTTGATGAGTTTGTTCTTAATTTAGGATGACTACCCACTGGCCAGCCTACCCCTGCTTGGCTACTCCATCACCATGCCATCGGAGTCGGAAAACATACACAAGGACTACGTTTTCAAACTTCACTTCAAATCCCATGTCTACTACTTCAGATCAGAGAGTGAATACACTTTTGAGAGGTGAGATTTCAACATAATTCAAGTTTCTTAGGGTTTCCATAGTAATTTATTATTTTTCTTAAACTTTCTTTTTAGCTAGCTCAAGGAATTGAGGTGAAAGTGGAACATGGCAGAGGGTGTTATAGATTAATTTGAAAGATTTATATGTGGATTATGTATTGTACAGTGCCGCATAGACAGGAAACATCAGGACATCGTCCTTCTGATCTTTGTCTGGATGGATCCTTATAACAAACACATTTATTGAAAACCAGCAGCTTTCTCAAGTCGACTCCACACCGGGTCGCTATTTACAAAGGCTGTTGAGTGCCAAACTTCTGGGACAGAAGAAAAACATGGACTGGCTGAGATCCTTAAGGATCAGAATAAGAACCATGAATACCAACGATTTACTGTTTTCCATGGAGATTTTATATCCACAAGCATCTAATTAGACTACAAATTAGTCTTTAACCCAAAATAATGAATTTATGCATACATAAAAAGGGACAAACCTAATGTATAATCTGATCCCCTTTCATACTGACAGAAACATAGCAAGTCATTTACTTTAGATCAATACTTTAACTTTACTTGACTTTAAGTTTGTGTTTATGGATTTGGATTCAATTAAAATGAAATTAAAAGTTTTATGTCTTCATTTACATTCTGCAAGTGTAGATGACTGACTTGGGACTGTTATGGTCGTGCTGTGTCTGTGCATTTACAGCAAGTTCTCAAATGAAATTGATGGGTCATTAAATTTTAAAATATATTGGGGCATTTGCATGGTTATAAAAAAATATATATATATATGTACATGAAAGCTTTAGAATTTACTTATATTCTCTTATATTCTATTTAATTATTTTAATTTCATCTTCTTAGAATCATAATGTCAATATTATACCCCAAACATTTAGTTTTTTTTGGTGATAGATCAAAAAGGGTGGACCACCCTAAACCACATCCCTGGTCAGGATGGAGTGCTGACGTTCGTCTTCCGGTTCTTTGCCCGCAGGTGGATGGAGGTCATCCGAAGTGCCACCACGTCCTCCAGCCGCGTCCACCTGCCAAGCCGGAAAGAGCTGTACCCCTACTGACCAAAGAAGCTGGTGGCAACGGAGCCATCGACTGGTCCCACCTCCAGCCCCATCGCTCACATATCACATAGTCTTCTCTGTGTTAAAAGGCTTCATTTACCGGTGTCTATGCACAACTGAGCTTTTTAATATTTCAGAAGTGGCCCTCAGCTGGTCTAAGACTACCACAGACATCAATTTTCCCCCCTTTTATATAGGATGTCTTTTATACATTTTTTAAAATGTCGACTGTGAACCACGTAATTATGGTTTGTTGGCTTCTCAGTCTTCAGTGGATGATCGGCGTCTTGACTCTTAATGTGAGCCTGCTCCAGTGCCAAATTATTATTAGTTTTATTATTTTTCTGAACTGTCTTTGCCTTTATGTAATTTTAATATGTTTTATGTTTACAAAGAACAGTTCTTTCCCGTCGGAATACAAATTAAGTAATATACCTTAAAGGACAATGGAATACATGTACGTTGATATGTTCACAATAAATGTCATTGTATAACGTAGGATATCATGTGCTTCACTCTGTAGGAGCTTCATTTGATCAGGATGATTTATATAAAATGCAACAAAAGCTTTGCATTACATTCCCAGTTAATCTCATTCTACACTATTGAGGTCATTTTGGCTTGCAGAGTATTTTGAAATGCTGAGAAAATCAAAAATTCAAATGTAAGATATTTTTTCTGATTGGCTGGGATTCAT
This sequence comes from Denticeps clupeoides, assembly GCF_900700375.1. Lineage (NCBI taxonomy): Eukaryota > Metazoa > Chordata > Actinopteri > Clupeiformes > Denticipitidae > Denticeps > Denticeps clupeoides. The sequence continues at coordinate 9,704,210 of NC_041711.1, forward strand.
CATTTGAAGGGGAAACCCTTTTAGAGGCATAAAAATCATTGTCAGGTAGCGGTAAAGCCGCACGTTTCATTAATATTTTATGGTTTTTCATTTAACAGTGTAGTTTGTCTGCTGGCTAGAAGTAAAGTAATTCCCTGAAGTGATGAAACATTAACAGTGGGATTAAATGGACCCTGTTTAAGGTATGTCTACCTGAGAGAGAAGTTGCTTCAAATTATAAAATTGTGCTTCTGAGCTCTAATCATCTCTGGCCTCACGGGTGACATATTCCAGGCCATGGTCACCATACGAGTCGTAATTCTCAAAAGTCTGCAGATTAACCCATTCAGGTTTATAAGTGGTTGTGCTGTAGAGGTAGGCCTCGACGGTGGTCCCTGCGGCCGGGGCGTGGCCACATGATCCAGGCGTCTCCTCCACCTGGAGCTGGATGAGCGTGCGCTGGTACATGTCTGGCACGCTCTCGAAGTGGTCCAGGTACCGCAACATCTGGTCGTCGACGGAGTAGATCTCGCCCTGAATGTGGTGGCCCTGGCCGGGGATGTTCAGGAGGAATGGGATGTTGAACTGGCCTGCGATGACCAGTGGGTATTTGTCTACGGTGCGGGCATTAGTACAGAAGATGGCCTTCCCCTTGGCTGGGTCCAGCATTCTGTAGTTATTGGGCTGGCCCTTCTTCAGGGTGCCGTAGACAAAGATGCGAGTCATCTGGACCGCAGGGAGCATGATGGTGAAGAAGGGTCTGCGAAGAAGATGACACAATCTTACATTCAGAGTCATCATTAAATACAAACCTGCTCTCATGGACAAACCTGAGAAACCTGCTGCTGACGAAGAATTCAGCAGTAGAGTGAGGTACTGAAGGTGTCAAGAACTGAGAGCCCAGCCTACAAACCACACCCAAGAGCTTTCAATGGTCACGCACAGAAATGGATTCCCCAACATTCACCATTCACCTATTTGTCAAGCTAGATCCTGTGAATGCTTCACGTTTACCTGTTAACTACTCATTTTCCCCCCCAAGTTATTGAGTTATTGAAGTGATGAAATCTGCCTAACTTTGAAAAACATTTAACTTTTTTCCTTCATTGCAGAGGTTTAGTGAATAAATTAAAAGATGTGCCAGTATTGTGCACTCACTTTAATATGGAGTAATAGTGTGTAAGCCCTCTCATCATGCTGAGAAGACCCTCCTTACAACCAAGTGTCATGCTGTGCTTATGTTTATCATCAATAAAAACTGAGAAAGATAGATACCACAATTTTTTGAGTCTTCTAGTGATGTAAGAGCAGGCTGGAGGTTAATTTCCCAGCAGGACGACGACCCTAAATACACTCCAGTGCTTTAAGAAGAAACAGTCAAAGCTCAGGCCGCAATCCAACTGAGAACCTCTGGCATGTAAACAAGGCACGTCCATCCAGCTTGAAGGAACATCAGCAGGTCTGCCATGCAGAATGGGAGAAATCCCACTGGGTATAGGTGGGAAGCTCAGTGCAGCTACTTCTCCGTTGAGCTCTAATAACAGAACACAAACGGGGAGGGGCCGTAAAAAGGGGCGGGGCCTGGGCGGGGCAGCCTCTTCCTTTCGAGTAGATGTATGACTTTAAATGACCGTAGGTTAGTAGTAGTTGAGAACATTTTCATTTTTATTCTCCTCACGACCTGTACAGACAGTCACAGCCATACCGTGTTAGTTCACATTAGTTCACGTCGCGACGACTCTAATCACACCAAACAGATCTGGTTACGAACGTCGCGTCCTGACTTTGAAGCATATGTAGATATTAAATGTAGATATTCTGCAAAAATAATATAAAATGTAGATATTCTGTCTGTGCAATGTTACGCGATCCAAATGAAACGACTTGACGGCGACGCGCAACAGCGTCACTGCCGTCGCCATGGCATTATGCCACGTCACGGCACCACCGTTCTCTGTCACGAATTAAACGGTGTTCTGGCAATAATTATCATAAAAAAACAGTTCACTGCAATGCTAACGTTTTTTTATGTGTACTCGAAAGGTAAAATAATCTAATAGTCCCCCTCCTCCCTTTTTAAATGATGTTAACATTCTGAATGTCGACCTCAAAATTCATTGGCTTCTCCACAACGTAACTCTGGGCTCAACAAGTGGCTCCATTAACCATCAATTAACCGGTATAATTCTGACATCAGTCGTAGCGTTGAATTTTCAGACCAATGTTCTGAATGGAGAACTTCCGGGTGTTTTCTGATTGGCTGAGCGGCCGGCGACAGTCCATATTTCTTATGAATACATATTTATTAAACAGAAAGCGGTTACGTTTCCCAAATATGAATGGGGGAAAAAAAAACACCCGACGCGTGACTTACGGGAATGAAGAGCTCCTTTAACTCTCATTCCGCTTCTGTCTCTTTAGAGAACAACTCAGCGGCGACGCGTTCACTGTGAGAATTGCTGATAAAATGCTGATAAAATAGAAGACTTACGACAGACGACGTGTCTGAAATGCTTGAGGCGGCCGCTCTGATTTAGTCAGCACCGGGACCCTGGCTGTCCTCAGCTGCGTTATCGCTGACCATTTGGCGACCGCAGATTCGACAACTGTCAAAAGAAATATATAAGGTATTAAATCTGCTAAAATGTACAACAAACAAAATAAGTTACCTTTATCGCTAAACTGTCTAAGAAAGTCGAAACAGTTGAATAAAATGTTGTATTTGCGTCATTTTTGACAGGTACTCATTTCAACTGGTGTGTAGCATCATACATTGACGAATCTGCAACATATCTGGTCTTGGTCTGCATTAACTGCAATTCAAGATTCTTAATGTTCACATGGTTCATATCAGTACAACACGCAGTGAAATGCGTCCTGAACCACCCTGTTTTGACTATGCATAGTTAAGTAAAGGTTATATAATTACGTAAAATAGAGTAAAATAAAAGGAGAGCAAGGCTAGTAAAAAAAAAGGAGGCAAGCTATAACGCAGTGTGCATGGATGTGCAATATGAACCCTTTTCACTATTTCACCTACACTAGCAGGTGATACTAATTTCATGCAAACAAACTTTTTGTGAATGGCAACAAAAATTTGTATGTAAGGAACTTATTTCATAAAGATTTTAAAATGGGACATTACAGTGAGGTAGAAATGTGATACATAAAGTATGTATCACACACATGAAACTTTTGGTCTCTAACATAATAAAATAAAATGACAAAAAAAAAACAATATAGAATACAAAATAGAAGATATAGAAGATATATTTTGTTTTTAAATGCATGTAGACAAAGAAGATTAGAATATGTCTATTTTATGATATATATATAGTATTCAGATTAGTTTTGTGTGTGTGGGGGGGGGTTGTTCTTTTATTAACTGGTTATTAAAGATGGATAGCTGTGTTGTTTGACACTCATTTCATATATATATATATGCAAATGTGTTTTATCACCGACCTGCAGATTAACTTTGTTATTCATTGAACCACAGAAAGCCAGACTATTTTATCGAGAAGGCTGTACGCTACGTCACCTCGTTCAGCTCTCACTCCTGCCTGGATTACGATTACATTTCCAGCAGTGAATAGTACAGGGTCGTGATGACCCTGTAGTTAACCCTGCATCAGAGGGTGTACCATTCTCGTCACCTGAACGGTGCCTACCTGCTGCATGGTTCGTGTCGCTGTTACGGGGTGGCAGTGTCGGTGTGTCACTCCTGCCTTAAGATGGCTGGGGTGGTGAAGGGGAGCTGGGGAATTGCTGTGGAAATGACAGTTTCGTCATGTGCAACGTGCTGTGGCGCCGTCTGAGGAGGCATTAGTGACACATTTCATGCGTAGCTTCCAGGCCACCCAGGTGAGCCCTGCGAGGCTGTAAAAGCCGAAGTGTATAATCAGATCAGACAGCCCCATTATGACCTGTCCTACGCTCCTTTCACATGCTGCCTCTATGGATGGGGGACTTCTGGGGTGACGGAAGAGGGCCACATGTCTGTTTTGCCAACATGTCTCTTCGTTGTCTCGCTTCTTCGTAGATGTGTGGCAAAGGGATGATGTTAAGAAGTTCAGGGCCCAGAACAGGGAGAGACAGAGATGATTCAGGAATTAAATCTTTCAGACAATTATAAAGACTGTGGCAAATATTTAAAACACAAATACGTGTCGGCTTAGGAGCTGAAAAAGATGATTTATTCTGATCTCTGTCTCAAACAAACAAAAACACATTTCTTCACCAGAAGATCTCTCACACCATCTGGCAATATTTTACTGCCAGGGAGGGGCAGGGTGATGTGGTGAGTTGGCCTTTCCTGCCAGACATCTTGGCACATTATTACAGACAGACGGCAGATATCTAGACAGAGAGCTGCTTCCCGATGGCATGGATCACTGCCTGCCTTCTGTTTATTGAATAAAGAAAAATTATCACGAAGGATTATTTTCATCGGAAAAGTGTATGTTTCATCTAATGTATTTTCCTTTTATTTGTATTACACTCAGTCACTGACTCACTCACTATTCAAACCTGCTGAATCTGAGTGGGGTGCCAGGCCATGCGCACTCTCACCCTCACACCTAGCTGGAGGAAACCTCATAACCTTGGAGGTGTGAGGCCATGACACCAGTCGCTGTGCCCACATGTTGCCGAGGACAAATGAACATTTTGTTTCCAAGAGTTCAGGAACTATTCTTTTATATTTTAATATGCCAAAAATTACTATCTTTTTAAAGCTCCTCTTTTAGTCATAAAAAATACAAGTAGGATGACCATTGGTTGTACAAAATATGGCCAGATTAAAAGTGAAAATGTGACGATGGCTGGACATGGCGAGGAAGAAGGACGCATACACATGACGTCACAAAATGGGGGTTTAATACATGGTGGACAAGACAAGGGGAACATCACCAAACAATGACCCGCAGCGAACAGACACGAACAGGGCAGCTTTACACATTCATACACATGTGATGACAATAAGGAAACATTACACAAGACTAACATGAATCTCCAGTTCGAACTTTGAACCCGGAGTGGCCCCTGCCGGACCGGCTCATGACAGAAATATTTTACATCCCGATCCCACTTCTAATCAGACGTTCTTATCGCCATTCAAATCCCAATGAAATTAGAAGCCTGCGCAATGGATTTTTAGCCAATTTACAATTTTACCCCCCCCCCAACACACACACACACACACTTTCAGCATTGTTTGGCTCTTCATGACAACTTTCAGTCTGGAACCTTCTAAATAAGAATTCATGAATGAATGAACAAAGAAATGTTGAGTTACGGATATGATCTGGTAACAGAGGAGACCTGTGATCAAACCCGCCATGAATGTAACGACAAAGAAGTGCATTTACCATGGAATCATAACTCTGATCTTCTGGGTCTAATCTACCTTTCTCTGTATCTCAAGGTGCCATGTGTTCGGCACAGAGGGAATTCAACATCTGCTGCCCCGATAACAGCGTGATAAGCGCTGCATGAACAGGATTGATGACATCGGGATTAGTTCTGCCCTTATCACCGATCATCTATTGGTTATGAAATATAAGACAGGGCGAAATGTGGCGTCTAGAGATTAGCTGGCGAGCCCCCAAATGGCCTGCTTCTCTCAAAGGCACATGCGCCGCCACCATTATGACAAACTCAGCAGCCAGACCTCCCGGACTGATCAAGTCCACGTATGAGAGTCTGCTAAGACGGTGGCTCATCAGCTCAGCCGCCGAGGAAGCTGATGGCCCTCTGAATGAACGGCGCCATTGATTTTTATTAATGAAGTGTGCGCCACACTCCACTAGACAAACAGGTCGATGCTTATCAGTCGAGCATGGGAGAGCTCTTGTGAAGGAGTGATCCATTACAGAAGCGATGATGGACGAGATTAGAGAAGGTCCGTCATTCCAGAAAAACAAATGAACAAACAAACAATTTAAATACGTGTGGATAAATGTAAAGTTGATCATTTCCATATTCATATCCACAATTTCCAGCCAACTGCATTGGAAAGAAAGAAAGAAGGAAACAAACATACAATTAATTGCTTCAGTTCAGTTCAGAGCTGTAAACAGAACTCAAACAGGATATGATTATTTCACATCAAATGTTTTGCCCTATAAAAGAAATTAAAAAAGGGAGCACATCACAGAAACTGTAAACGCAATTTGTTTTCCAGCGCTTTCAGAGTTGTTGCTCCTCCTCATTTTGCATTTCTATGAATATCTAAACAGCTTCCACGCAAATGCTGCATACATTAAACCACGCAGTGCAGTTATTGCTCCGGCCACTAGGTGATGCTACGTCCCTGTGGGTGCAGCTTCGTCGAGGGAGGGCGCACCTGTCGCAGGAAGAGACAGAGAATAAAAACCACAACAACAACACCATATTAATTAAAGAGTAAGTTTTCCCCGGGGGAGCAGGTAAACAAGAAAAAGTGATCTGCCACAGAAAAATGCAACTAGGCTCTGCGGTGGCGAAATTACGTTGACTGCGACGGTGACTGATTTAATTTGTGGAACTTTACAAGTTGAAGTGAGAGAGAAAATGAAGAATTATGAATCCACCAGATCCTGTAGGATCACCGTTATCCATCAGCAAGGCACTGAGGATCGTGGCTAAATAGCAAAAGGGGAGAGCTGGAGGTCGACGGCATCACCGCCCTCTGGATGCAACTGCAAACGTCAGGCCCTGCCCGGCCGACCCCCATAATGTATCGCTGGAAAAACACGACCAATCAGCACGTTCATTATCATCCTGGCCTGCAGCCACCGTGAGATGTGGCGCTCCACAGTAGGTGGAAACGTGCTTCACCGTAAGCCAACTTTATTCACGGTTCGGGTTAAGGGTTAAGGTTAGGTTTAGAGTGGGGGGTCACGTGTCTCCGGCTACTGTGGAGCTCCACACCTCACAGCGGCTGCAGCCAGACCCGCCTCCGGTGTTTTGCCCCTAAAGACTCATCTGTGACGATGGCTGAGTTTCTGCACTGGCCGCCCAGGGAGGACGGCAAGTCAGCCACCTGACAGACTTGGATTGCAACTAAATCAGAATAGATGAAAACTGAGCAATATGTAACACGAGGTTTTATTTTGCCAGACAAGCAAGGTCTTTCTCATTTCGGTAAAAAACAGAGGCTGAGCAAGTCTCCAGCTACCACAGTGGGGGCTCGGGGGCAATAACTCATAAAAATGCCTGATAAAGAATGCTGAAAAAACAAAGTTCCAGCATAGATTACTGTCCTATACAAACTCCAGTACTCAGGTAAATGCTACAAGCAAAACGTGAGTTATTACACACACACACACACACACACACACACACACACACACACACACACACACATAAAAACAGGTAGTTTCTCTTAATAAGTTCTCCTTACAAACACTGTATGAGCAGAATTTACACAAAGGCAATGAAGCAATTCCAATACAGGCCAGATTTCCAGCTTGTTCAACTGGAGCGCAATAAAAAAATTCACAACAATGCCTTCCTCTACTGTTACTCACGGCTTCCTCGTAAAACCTAACAGACAAAGATTTTTATTTCCTCGGCAAACAGAATTTACCATGAAGTTAGGAACGACCAGGGAAGTCATGAGGTTTCCTGAATGACTGTGAACTGTTGTTCTGATATGGAACTAATGTAGGTTCCAGCATCTGAACACCTGAATAGTGGCATGTACGGCTTAGCTGTGATCATGTCCTATAACCTGTGAACTTTCTATCTACAGGCATGTCTTCATAAACCGGTATGTCTTCATTATCCTGTACTCCTGTAAAGGGAGGGTCACCTGGGAATATGACATATTAAGAGCAATTGGTATAAATTGTTCCTGTCAGCTCCTTCCTATATAAACATTGTTCAAAAAACCTTATGATGTTTTATTTGGTACATTTTCTGGATTTTATCACTCAAAAAATTACACACAAACAATAAAGGTCCAGAAGCATGATTAGTTCCTCCTCTGCAGGACACGCATCAAGTAGCCCTTTGTCCTTTTTATCTTATTTCTGTAAATCTAGAAATACAAACCCAGAGAAAATATGACCCAGGGGGCTTTGTTCCCTGAACCCTCCAAACTCTGAGAAGACACGTTTAAGAGTCTATTGTGTCACAAACGTCTGTTCCCCATTGCTCAAATCCAGGCGCATTCGTTTGCAGCAGAGTCAGTTGTAGAATGTTTAATTGACGTAAGACGCCCAGTGGGGGGAGTATTTAATTAGTCACCCTGGGAACAGGTACACGTAAATAATCAGGAAAACAGATGCATATTGTCTCACGTTGTCAGTCGACTCCAGAGTAGCCAGTCGCGCTCTTTCACGAAGCACCTTGAAGGCAAAGTCACCCTATAGCCATCTGTGTGATGGCGCAGCATTGACCTCTTATTAGAATGCAGGTGGGGAGAGCCCCAGAGTTTAAAGAACAGTCCCAAATTAGATCTGTTTGCTTTTCACTCGCACCTCCCTCTAGGTCTGGCCTGAGCTCGCTAATGCACTTTGTATTGATGCAGATTAGAAGTCTGAACCCGTCGGGAGGAGGATCTGAATAATTGGTGTGGGATTTGCCCGCAAACTATCTGTACTCCCTTCCTCCCAGTGGCTTTGTGTCAGCAAAGCCTTCTACACAATGCAATGCCACAGACAGGCCAAGGAGCGAGGTGGCTGCCTTTCCTTGGCTTCTTAACCTTATGCACCACTATAACGGCCATGGTTTAGGAGAAACCCACCTGACCCTCGTAGCCTGCTTCTGTCCACTCCATGTTCTGAAAGCTGATCCCAACAGAATGAGGTGTGTGGACTAATCCGAATGCCTCCATTTTAGCATGTGGTGCTCAGATTCGTCCAAAATGCGCTACAAAAATATGCACTCCAACTAAACTGCAGTGTTCACCCACTTCAGCTCTTTCAGGATCCTTCTCTGCAGTTTGTGTACAGCGTCTACAGCTTCTTCTATATTCAGAACGCTGCACCCACAAAACAAAGACACTTTTGTTCAAAAGTGCTGCAATCAAGCCACTAATCTCTTATGTTGGACAAACAGGCTTTTCTTTTTTCCCTGTTCATATACAGTCTCCTGCTGGGTGTGGAGTATAAAAGATCCCAATAATAAAAACCTGTACGCCTCTCACGCTCCCTTTGGGAAATCACATAGCAGCTCTGCCAAAGATAAATCTCCACAATTTTCTTGTCGTGAAAAATACCGGCACCTGTAGGAGGGCAATCATCAAGTGAAATCGGGAGATAAGGGAGTATATAAGAAGACCCTTGTTGATTTGGGAAGGGTCAGAATGAAGAACATTTCATCAAATTCGCCTATCCAGCCACCTGTGACCTGAGCTGAGAGTTCAGCACTACGCAGAGTTTAGTAGGTACAGTACACGTCAAAAGTTTGCACACACCTTCTCATTCAATGTGTTTTCTTTATTTTCCTGACCATTTACATGAAATGGTCATAGATTCTCACTGAAGGCATCAAAACTATGAATGAACACATGCGGAGTTATGTACTTAACCAAAAAGGTGAAATAACTGAAAACATGTTTTATATTCTAGTTTCTTTGCTTTGATTACTGCTTTGTACACTCTTGGCATTCTCTCGATGAGCTTCAAGACGTCGTCACCAGAAATGGTTTTCTAACAGTCTTGAAGGAGTTCCCAGAGGTGTTTAGCACTTGTTGGCCCCTTTGCCTTCACTCTGCGGTCCAGCTCACCTTAAACCATCTCGATTGGGTTCAGGTCCGGTGACTGTGGAGCCCAGGTCTCCACTTTTTGTTAAGTACGTAACTCCACATGTGTTCATTCATAGTTTTGATGCCTTCAGTGAGAATCTACCAACGTAAATGGTCATGAAAATAAATAAAACATTGAATGTCCAAACTTTTGGCATGTACTGTATATCTCTGAAGCATTATTTAAAACATTGAATGTGACATTGGATGTGTTCAACAATGTCAGATTCATTAGTTTGCAATCGACATTCTTTAATAAAAGTGCTGAGAATCTTTCGCCATTACTTTCAGCTGATGAACAAACAAGTTTTATTATTTACATTTACAGCATTTATCAGACGCCCTTATCCAGAGCGACTTACAATCAGTAGTTACAGGGACAGTCTCCCTGGAGCAACTTAGGGTTAAGTGTCTTGCTCAGGGACACAATGGTAGTAAGCGGGATTCGAACCCGGGTCTTCTGGTTCATAGGCGAGTGTGTTACCCACTAGGCTACTACCACCCTGCAGCTGTGCAAAGATGAGCAGAGAAACAAAGAAAATAGGAGGAGGAAGGAGACATTGCCATGTGCTCAGTGAAGTGAAGTGATTGTCATTGTGATGCACTGTAGCACAGCTCATTGTGACAACTAAATGTGTCCTCTGCCTTTAACAATCACCCTTGGTGAGCAGTGGCCACTATGACAGGCACCCGGGGAGCAGTGTGTGGGGACGGAACTGCGCTCAGTGGTACCTTGGAGGTTCAGGGTTTCTTGTGATTCTTCTGATTCTGGCATCCTTCTGATTACAGGTTTTGCTTCTGTGTATTTGAGATATTGCTTGATGAGAATTGGTACTGAGGAACTCAGTTCTTATTCACGCATATAGTTGTGGTAGTTAAATTGTTTTCTGGTGATTTTGAGCTTAAAGTATCAAGGATCTGGCAACATTGATGTTTCTTGTTTTAATCTGTTTATTCATGTAAATCCAGAGAAGGTCTTACGCTAACAAACACATCCCACATGCAACGTCTATTAGAGCTAACATTAGTCTCAAATTTGTTGTGAGATTCTCCATAAATGACAGTTTTTGTGTAACCAGTGATCCAAAGTTTAATGTGTTGTTCTTTGGTCCATCTTGTACCTGTTCTCCAAGTTCCATGGAAATTAATCTTGTGTGTGTATACACACAAACAGACAACCTGCACAGGTACCATAACCTGCATGGCAAAGGTGGATAGAATTTGCTAGCAGTTCAAGACATAAAGTGACAGAAAGAAAGCTGAGATCTCACCACCCTAACAACAGTTCTTGCCTGCTGAGCAACACCTTCATAAAGCACGCTGCAAAATAAACGCTCTCTCGCCAGCCGAGACCACACACAGAGGCTAAAAAGAACACATTTGCACTGATTTTATTTTACCCACCAAGCCTGCTTTTCATGCAGCCGAAAATCCCAGCATGCACCAACTCCTCTGATGCCCTCTGAAAAAGTAACTACTGCAAAGTTCACTAAGCTAATCAAGGATGACAACCAGCCTCAAGCCGGCAACGCTTTTTAGTGTTCCTGTTGCAGCACGTCGTACAGTTCACTCCTACAGGCCACTTTTCAGTGTTGTCACTCAGCTGAAAAATATGCAGACAAGCAAAATAATATTAACAAAGCACGCATGAGGCCACCAAGAAAATAAATATGCTTGACCCGTGTAATTGAATCAATGCAATGATGAAAGTCCCTGCAACTCCATCGTTGCACTACGCAATTGCCGGACTTGCTTGTCCATTCCCAGGCTGTGTTGTATGTAAAGAGCTTCAGGTGTGTGAGGTGCAGTCCACCCCAATTGTTCTCAATGTGCCTCGATGCTTAATCTTTCACATGCACTTCAGTTGTGATTGCAGGAATTTGCCTTCAGGGGAAATACACTGCTTTTAAATCTGTGCAGATTCTCGAATATGGAAATTCTCCCTCTTTTCACCGGTTTCCACTGTTTTACATGCTTAATCATAGATGTTTTCCACATCGAACACTTTTTCCACACAGCTGTATATTTATCTTACTTTAGAGTACAAACCAACCCAGCAGGAACGTTCATGATAGTTTATCTATAGACAAGATGCAGAAGTGGAGGGGGGCCTATGAAAGATCCTTAACACCACCCGTCTGTGATTGCGTTCTCTACTTTTTTACATCACTGGGTTGCTACACAGTTGGACACTGAGGCAAAGCCTAAGGTTGCCATGGTTGCTTGGCAGGAGGGCTTCCATTGTAATCATGCTTTTCACAAATAAGCTGTTGACTTAATGTTGTGTAAGTTTGTTTTAAACCAGATTGTTTCTCTGCTGCCCTGCCCACGAAATTATCGTGGAGTGGATTTCAGGAGTGACGGGTGTAATGCCGTCACCACATATCCTGAGTATAGGCCCACACCTCAGACAGTAACAGCACACAGCAGACTAAAATGACTGCTGTTTTGAGGCTGAAATCCAGGGCTCAGAAATACTGCATACACCCAACATTGAAATGGAAGTTTGAGGTCAATGTGCTTTAAACAGAAGATGGCACTAGACCAGACTCTTAATTATAAGTTCAGAACAGGCACTATGAGCGGGTCAGTACAAATCCATAATCCAAATTCAGGCATGATTCCAAAGCCAAGGAAACAACACGAGCAAAGTAAAGATTAGTGCAATAATCAAGGTGACTGTCAAACTGTCTAGGGGAATCAAAAAGACAACAATGCTCACTGACACATTTCTATTTGCTCTGACACATTAACAGGGACTTGGAGCTGAATGAAGACCAAGGTTGTGCTCTAAAAATGGAAAGTTGATATCAAAGGAAACAAAGTGAGAACATGAATTCAATTTTTAGGCAGAATAATCATGCAGGGCACATAATCCTTTTCATTATCACTTATGGCCCCGGATCACCCCCCTCTCCTGAGCAGAAGGGGAGACCTTATTCTTGTTAAATGATTGAACAGCCTTAACAGTGATAATCCCTTCCTGAATCAATAAGTAAAGGGCACAGCACTGGGTAAAGACTGATAATTTAGTGTGAATAATGTCTAGAAAGTTTTACCCCCTTTTCCCCATCTGTAAAAGGGGAAGAGGTTGGGGAAATGATAGACCTCACATTGAACTTCAGCTAGAGCTGCCATTCACTTAAATATAAATCCTTATAGTGATGTTATGTACAGTTACATGCATAATTGATGTGTGCATAGGTGGCCTAGTGGTTAAGGAAGCGGCCCCGTAAACATAAGGTTGCCGGTTTGAATCCCGATCCGCCAAGGTGCCATTGAGGTGCCACTGAGCAAAGCACCGTCCCCACACACTGCTCCCCGGGCGCCTGTCATGGCTGCCCACTGCTCACACAGGGTGATGGTTTCACTGTGTGCTGTGCATCACATGTGACAATCACTTCACTTTCATTTCAGACATTAACTGATATATTTCAGACATTAACTGATATGATACTCATATTTTTAATACATTAATAAAACAATTTTCAAAACTGTGGGAAATAAAGGAGTGAATTAAGAAATAAAAAATGAAATATTTATTCAGTATTTCATTGCCAAGTTGAGATATTTTTTTTTTAGTCCTTTCATATGTTAACAGAGTTCCGTCACGCCAACCCCTGTGGATCCACCTGTTCTCAAGGGATGCAGTAGCACAGAAAACAAAAGGGAGCGTGTGCCTTTGTGTAGATTGCTGATTGAGAAAAACAGGAAGTTCATATACCGAATATAATTATAGACTGGATCAGGCGCCTCGTTACTCATGGATGAGTTGGGAGTTCAGAAAAGGGATATGAACTGATCACAGAGGGGATCCTCTGAGGGTTTGTTGACAGAGATTAATGAATGAATTTGCTACTGAAGGCCTACATGGGCATCAGGGCACAAGCTTGTGACAACTTATTGTCATAGTTCGACACAGGGGCACAAACATCTCAAATACATTTGGGTAGTGACAAGAAATAACATCGTTAAGTTCAATTACTTGTAGAACAAAAAATATTGTTGATGCATCCAGTGGGTCGATCCTTACACTTTAGATTCAATATGCACATTGGTAATAGATTTGAACTCAAATAGGAAATTATCTGCAGGACAGACCATCCAATTTAACTGGATGGCCATTTGGCCACAGGCCTGGTCAGAAGACAATGGTCTGCTCACTTTTTGACATTCAGTGGCAGATGCACACTGAATGTCCCCCCTTGTTTACTATGCTGCACTTATCTGATTGGATAGAAGAAAATTATGTGACACCTAGACACATTCATGAAGCAGTATTCCTGTATTCAACTATGAGAAAAGGCCCATATTTCCTTAATGAGACTAGTGCCATGGAATGGATCAAAATATTTACACCATCCAACACCGAGTGACAGTATAGCCCATAGTAGAGTAGAATGAGTCTCTAACAGGGGGGGAATAGCCCGTGCCTCAGCACACATAAAATTTAATTGAAAAGTTACTGCTCTTTTTTCTTCAAAGCATATGTGGAGGCATGACGTTAACACAAAATTGCCAGCCGAAAGCACAGCCATTACTGCTGCAAGAATTGTTTAAGTGCTATTTTCTTCTGCTCAGAGGAATCAAATAATTCAATGCAACAGTGTGTGGCTGTCTCTCAGACCTTAATGGAAAGCTTTTGTGGAGTCGCACCCGGCGTGGCGAGTAAGTGTCGCCGGAATCTGCATTCAAAGTGCATCTGGGCTGCGCTTGAAAATAATTACGGAGTTTGGCCAATGGCATGTCCGCCGACCGTCATCCAGGATTGACTGTGATTCAAAACATCTCAATCAACGTCACAACCTCACAGTGGGCCCGCGAAAATAATTCCTGGCTGCCGGGCATCTCTGTGGAATCGGTCTGTGTAAGTTGCCTGGGCTGTGAAAGGCAAACTGTAATAAAAGGAACGGAGCTTTGATCCCGTATTTAAAGAAGTGTGGCAACTGTATGCAGTTGCCTTTACTCTCCTTGAAGTTCCCCTTCCAACGGGAGCCGAGGGAGTTGTGCTTCCCAAATCTAATCAGCCGGGAGCACATTTAATTTCCTCCTACACAAGTGAATTAGGACAGTCTGAACATCAGCACAAAGGAGAACATCATAATAGATAACTGCCTGTAAAATGACAAAAAAATGGCAGAGGCAATTTACAACAATATGGTTGCCCAAGTAATCTGCTTAATAAACTTTCAGGTTCAACTTTCTTGAATTGCCTTTCAAAATTGACTAAACATGAGCAGCCATCAAACTTGGAAATGCATTTTGGCGCCCGAGGAATTGGTGAGGAAAAGGATAATCTATGCTATCAATCCACTTAATACATCTTTAAAAAAAAAAATTGTATCCAAATGGAGTGTTAAAAATTCATAAGGGTCTAATTAAATCCATAAAGAGGTGAGTTGCATGAGGTGAAAGATTAACATAAAACACGTGCATGCAATATGAGTGTGTGGCCCAGCTAGTCAGCGCTTTACAACCTTTTCCTTCCCTTTGAAAAGCTCCCCACCCCGCCCGACTTCAAAGCACACACAAGGCGGCGCAAAGCGAGCCGGTGTCAGGTAATTATCCCGAGGTGGAGTCCGGGTAGGCGTGGCGGAGCCCCAGTCGGAGGCCTACGCGTCGAAATGACACTTGATGGCGCCGACGAAGCGTGTCATCCTAAAGCTCCAGCACAGCGAGGGTTGACATCAACGATTAAGCAAATGGTGCTCAACCAACGGCCTGGGCGAGGGACGAAGACCCCCCCCCTTCCTGAGTCCCAGTCACTCCCACTTTGAGTTCCTTTTGCATCGGTGTGTAAACAGCAAGAATCAAGACAGCAACAAGTAAACTAATTACCGCGCATCACCCCACAGCTAATGGCGGCTCTGACGAGCCGTCTGAGGACTTGCTGAAAACATTAACATTTAGGAAGGAGTTAATAAATTATTAATTCAACACAGCCAGTGAGGAAGTTGGAAGAAATGAAATCAAATGAAAATACATAAATTAGCTCCATGCACAGACAGTGATAAATGATTGCATTACTGGTAAATATTTTTTATTTGGTAAATATTTGGTAATTTCTCATGTTCAATTATGAAACCTGGATTCTGGAAAAATCCATTAATTCCAACAAAACAGTCAAATTTTCTGCCTTGCGTCACATCCTTCGCCATCCCACCTCCAGCATCTCTCCATTCTTGCTTGGGAAGTACCTTCAGTAAAAACTCAAAAATGTGGAAAAGCTGTTTGAAAGGATAAATTTCCCAGGGGGATCAAGAAAGTGTCCATCTAAATAAATCCATACGCTAAGTGTATGTGTTAAATTAATGCTACCCCGTAACTGTATTTATCACAGGAAAATAAACACTTTCTTGTGTCTCTGTTGAAATAAATTAAATATTAACACAATATTTAATTAGATGTTTGGTGTCTTACTGTTGCATTACTGTATAATGCATTTTGATATAAAAGGAAAAACAAATAGCTTACACAGATTATGAATTCTTAATTCTTAATAAAGAATCATAATTAAACAATGTGCGCTGCTCCTGTAGGAAAATGGCAGAAATGTTTCTTCAGACATCTCTCTCCTGAATAGGGCAGCAATTGCAATGGTCCACAGTGAGTTTACGTTACATCAATAAGACTTTATCAGAAAAAGGATGTGAACAGAACAGAATGGAAAACAATCTTCTCTAAAAACCTGATGGAGATACATTTATAGCAATTCCTGCTTGGGAGTAAACCATTGGGAGCATCTTTTCTTTCATAAATGCTAATTCTCTAGTCATGACATAGCTGCCATTGGCCTGGAACAATTATATGATGTCCAACTTGGGCACAAAACGAGTTAATTCTTCAGCAACAAACAAACAAACAACTAAAAAAAAAAATCATTTGGAAGACATCCTTCACAGACATAAAACTCAGACTAGGAAAAAATCTCTAAATGATGTATTTCTTATAGCATGTGTATTAGCTAATTCATGTTTAAAATGTCTTAATGTAAATGATATATAATAAGGATAATGTTATTTATGTGAACTTGCTTGTTATCACACAACAAACTCATCTCCAATCACCTTTTTGACTCTTCTTGCAGAATCAGAGAAAGTGTACGTCTGCAGATTTAATGGCCTTTGACCCCCAACTGTAATGGTCCCTTCAGAGGTATGATATTTTTCCTGGCCATGGGCCATGGCAGCCTGGAGGCATGCTCTTAGTGAGAAAAGAAAAAACCTTTCTGAGTCAGGGTCACTGACAATTCAACAAAAAGGCTGACCAAGGTGATTCAGCTCTTCTTGCTTAGTCTCTAAGATTAAACTTAACAATAAATGTAAGAATGTTATTATTTAATTATTCTTGACTATAAGAATGCATTATTATTACAAATATACCTTATTTATTGCTTTGTCCTAACAGGACAATTTCTTTATAACAATGTTCTGCATGTTTAAGTACACTAAAGTATTTTAAAATCAAATATGATTTTTTTTTGTCATCTGAGTATGCAGCCAATTTCTTTCGCTTTGTTGTTGTTGCTTTTGTTAACCATCTAGAGAGTTCCAGACCTTGATTTGAACACGGCTGCAGCCTCCGGCTTTGGATGACCTTCTGAGCTTTCAAAAGGCCTTCTTACTCTCCCGATTAAATTTGAAGGAAGAATATAAGTCAATATAATCCTTTATAACCATGAGATGCTTCATTGTCTGCCACAGACCGACCTCTCACCCATTTGTATTGACATTAGCTTAGTCCAGCGTTAAACACTACTGTAGTGATGGAGAGAGAGACAGGGCGAGAACAAGAGGAACCAGGAAAGGCAAGAAGAGCAGCTAATCTAAGAGGCACAACAGGAAGCACTTAACCAGAGTACGGGAATGGGCCTGAAATCCATTGCATTGCCTGCCAGGCAATGTTGGCAAAAGAGGGAAATGAGGGACTTCATTTGAAGTCTAGATGAGAAAATGAGGGAAGTAAAGCATACCTTGGTTGAGCAAACCATTTGTGCATTAGACGGGAAAGCAATACCCCAGTATTACATTTGATAAATGGTGGTGCTGAGATATTCAATCTCCCTCTCCGCCATGGCCCCATGCAGGAAGAACACGCACACTTTATTATAATAATATACCTCCCCTGATCAACAGCAGCCTAACACCATTCAACTGTTTAAAAGTAAGGAGAGAAATTAATAGCACATTTACTGCGTTATTGCACTATTGGATTTGTAAGAATTTTATGTTCATTTATGTGAAAATGATACCTTTCTGAATAATTACAGGCAGAGGGAAAGTAATTGCAGTTCTATCCATTGTACATCTGTTTCAAATATGAATTTAAGGGGCTGCTCTTGTGACCCATTTTTCCTCCAGTGATATACATATAAATCACCAATTTAATCGCATCAAATATTGAGCAAGTATGCTTCATTTATAAAAAAGCTGATTTTATTAAGCGTGCAGGGAAGTGGTGAAAGGAACCTTTACCCAATTTTAATTAAGAAAAATTCTAACTCTTTAATTCCAGTAGTCAGTGTAACGTCTAGGTGCCACTGGGCTCAACCAGTTGGCACCTGTTAAACTGATGATTGGGTCCTACTCACTCACGGCTGCCGCTTGTTCGATTTGAGTAATCAGGACCCTTTATATGTGAGCAGACAGGAACCACTAGTTGTACCTATAATGGCAAGATGCACCTTTCCTGAACAGGTTTTGACACTTTGTCACATGGTATTTTTGGCCATTGTACTGGTTTCATTTCTGTTGAAATAAATATGTTTTCCATTCACCTGTCGAGCATTTGAATGTGCTCGAACTTTGTTCGAACTTTGTGTACAGAATCTACAACAGAGTGAATAAAAAGATGTATTCATAGTTGGGGTCCTAGTGAACCGGAATTGATCTCTTCATCGATGGTAACTTGAAAGCACGTTGTAAGTCGCTCTGGATAAGGGCGTCTGCCAAATGCCGTAAATGTAAATGATGTAAATGCTCTGTTTTGCACCCGTGTGGCATGACAGCCAGTTATTATTAGTTTAAAGCGATAGTCAATGACTGACTTAAAAAGGGCTTGAATATGTTTTTTATTAGTCGTTAACTGTAATATTATTCATGCAGACGTTCATTATCATCATGAAGTCAAAATGATGCTCATTCCTCATTTTTTGGCCATGTGCGTGGGATTTTGGCTCTAGTGACACAGCAAGGACAAAATTTCAAATTTGATCTGTTACGATTAAAATGTTATGTAGTGCATTGTTACGTGCCTGGTCATAGGCACATATTGGTTTGTTTTTGATTTGTGTCTCCCCCAGGCCCCTCCCCAGGCTCCTCCCCAGGCCCCTCCCCAGGCTGATTTAGACTGGCAACACCTGGAGCAGGGCAGAGCTTTTTGTTTAGAAGTCCTTTGAACCTGAAGGAATGCATCGCCTGACCTCGATATGTTGCTTGTGTTTGGAGTAATAATGCAGGAGGTGAGATGCTGAAGAACAGACTT
The DNA here is from genome assembly GCF_900700375.1 of Denticeps clupeoides. Lineage (NCBI taxonomy): Eukaryota > Metazoa > Chordata > Actinopteri > Clupeiformes > Denticipitidae > Denticeps > Denticeps clupeoides. The sequence goes on from NC_041711.1 coordinate 9,723,405, forward strand.
GATTGTAACTCTGCGAAAGCTGCTATAAAACTGCATGCATACGAGTAAGCACCGGAATCAAACTGACAGTCATTATTATGTGAAATTTACATGTTAAAATTAGGTTTTATTTGATAAGTGGTGCTCCCTGGTGGATTCTCCTACGACAAGATATACCTGAGTGGTTCACGGAGCCCTGATTGCAGGCCACACTCCCTTGATTTCCTGCACATGACGTCTTACCCTACTTCAGCGTGCTTGCATCAGAGCTGTGGGTTCAAGTACTGAACCATGAACCCATGAGCGAAGGGAGACACTGTTGTGCTCAGCCGCTCTCGTTTTTTAAGATATGGGCTTGGTTGGAGGCTGTGTGCCTCTGGGGTTTTATATGGTCGTGTGTTTTGTCTATTCAGGTGGGGTGAGAGGTGTGATCCCCGTGAGAGAGTCGAACTTCCCTTTTCCCCATTTCCACTTCCCCTCTATCCTGGAAACTAAGTGGTGGCATTTATTCTCCTCTTTTCTGTGCCGTGACTCATTGGGTTATTCACAACACCAACACCACCCACATCTCCACCACCGCTGTTGCCCTGACCCTAGACCAGGGGTAGTTTGTAAGAATCGGGGGCTTGTCTGGGATAACTAGCCACCATATAACTAGCTATTATTTCTAGGAATGTAGTTTTATATATATATATATATATATATATATATATATATATATATATAAATAAAATTAAACAAATTTCAAGGCACAAATGAGGAGACAAAAGTATATTTTAAAGTGCAATGAAATGGAAAAGTGTGATTACTTTAGAGATATAATCACCAAGGTCCATGCTAGCCCAAGGCTGTTACAAACTGTTGCTCTCAGTTCTTGAGATGATGACAGAGCTTTGCTGCAGCAGAGACCGCCATGCATTAAAATAAGAAAAGCCATCACCATTTCTTGTCATTGCCCTTTTGCCTTTGGCTCTTCTGTCATACAAAGAAATCGTTCCCAAGGCCTAACCCCTCAGTCAACCAACAGCCTTCCCTCAGCACCCACCCTCAGTGCCCTCATCTTTCTGTCCAGACTGCAGCCTGCTGTGTTCTGCAGTAAGGGAGGTCTCACAGGCTCCAGACATTAGAAAGCCGATCACGTGAACCAACTTGTCAACCATAACAAGTTGCACAGTTATATTTCTATATTTTTTAGACTGTAGCTGAATATTTTCTGCAGACATAATAAAATGAACATGTGTCCTAATTGATCCTGAGATTACCTGCACGCGTCGTAAAAATAGCAGATTTGTGCCTAAGAATCAAGAATTTGTATGTCCCTGAGAAAAGGAGGTTAAAAATGTATATATGGTGTATAGCATAGCGTACTTCTGTTATTAATCCCTAAATTATGCATGAAACACACCCTTACACCCTTTTACAGATCCTTGTTCACCTCTGAGCAGGGAGAGCAGATGTACTGTAAACATCTCCCTTCCCCGCCTGCTGATTGAAAGCCCCGGCACATTTTTCACTTATCTTTGTGCCGCTGTGTCTGAGTAGATGATGATGGAGAGCTGGAATGCCACGCGTGCCTTTCATGATAAAGAGCTGTCTCTTCTGTAGGGCTCGGCCATCATTCACTCTGATTACGATGTGGACATTTTATAGAAATATATACAAGGTGATTTTTGCAGCTGGGTGGTCTGGAAGAGGGAATGACTCCTGAATGGATCAGTGGTAACACACTGAATTTACCCCAGTAATAAGATGTAGTATGGGCTCCATGTGCTATATTATGTGGACATGTTAATAACATGCTGGCAGTGTGTGGAACATGCAGAAAAATGGTCAATAAAATTAGACTTCTTAGATTTTTTTTCTCTAAGGAGCAGTGATACAGAATCAATAATCTGCATTTTAAAGTAAACATCATGATGCTTATATTTTCAATGCAAGAACAGTGCAATCATTCAAGAACTGTCTCATAGTTAATTTTAAAGTAAATATACTGATGATGTGAGTAACAGTAGAAATGTTTTGCACCTGTGGAAATGAGAAGATTCAAACTAGATGCATCAGCAGCTGTATGGAAAGAGCACCGCCTACAACTGGAAAGCTCTGCAGAGAGTAGCGTGCGGTACGCTGAGAAGATCATTGGATGTGAGCTGCTTTCCCCTCCAGGACATTTATGCCAAGTGGTGTCTGAGGAAAGCCAGTAAAATCATCAAAGACCCCAGTCGCCCAAGACACAAACTGTTCAGGCTGATGATACTGCAGCATCCAATCTTGGACTGTCAGGCTTCAGGACAGGTTCTTCCACCAGACTGCACACACCCACAGTCCTACTGATTCATCTACACTTATTGTGCAGTTTTGTGATTTGTGGCTGTGTATAATCTCTGCACAGTGAATATAAAAACATCTTATTTCTCCCCTAACAAGTTTGTTGGGTTTTTCAATTTAATTGAAGGTGATAGGCTCCCACATTAAAGGTGGGAAAAGATTTAAAATGATTTTCTTTCCTGGTCTGACATTTTAAGTGTGTGTTTTTTTTTTTTTTTAATTCACTGTATGTACAAATACACACATTTGAACAAATTAAATGTGTAAATGTGAAAGCAGTGTTCCAGGCCAGCCTTATTGCATGCAAAAACCTGGCACTAGGCAATAATATTTTATATTATAGTGGATGCATTTCCTGTGCTTTTTCTTTAACCTGTTGCATTTGTTCTCACCTCAGTTCAAATGGACCTGTTCAAGATCACACTTCTCCATGTGCTAATCCATATTGCAGTCAGAAATGGGAACCCACATCTCAGGATGTTAGAGGATTAGAAAAGAGAGGTTAAAGGTCACCTGCACTGTAAACAGAGCACTGAATAGCTCAGTTTGACAGCATGTTTTCAGATCACCTGCATTGGTGATATGCTTAAAGGCATTTGCTGCAGCTCATGAAGCACATACAGCATTGCATATGATTTCTTTTATTGTGTTTTTTTTTTTTTTTTTTTTTTTTTAAGGGAACTGTGTGGAAATCTTTTAAGCTGCAACTATAGAAATCGGAGAAAAAAAAAAAAAAAAAAACCTCTGCAGTTTCAAGACTTTCAAACCAGTTTAAGATTTTGGCTATTTTTCTATTGCAACATAAATACTAGACATCTTCAATATACATGTAAATGTATTAATATAATGATTGTTAATTGATATGAATACATTAACATGTATATTACAATAATTCAAAACAATAAAAAAAAAAAAATTATATATATAAAAACTGCTGGAACAACAGGTTTGAATGCCAAATACAGAATGCACTACAAAGACCAAATTTCACAATATGAAAGTGGTGAATAGTGTATTTTATTATTGATTATTTTCATCTCAACCATTGTTGTATGTCAGGCGTGTAACCACACAGACAATCGTGAGAGATCGGATACGCCCTGGTAGCGTGCGGGATTGACCCAAACGCGGAGAGAACCGCGGGAGGTTGGAAGACACACGCGATTGTTGTTGTAACGCCCGAGCGCTAAAAGCGGAATCCCACCGGGGAAACGGCGTTACGATATACCGGCCGATAACAGTAGCTCGCGAGCTGAAGAGATGGAGGAACTCACGGTACCGGAGATGGAGAGGACTGGATACGGGATCGAGCTCATGGACCAGGAATGAAACACGATGTCTGAGCGAGGACCAGGTGCCAGGACTTCCTGTTTATCTCCTGTCCTAACCAATCCTCGCTCTTCCTCGCAGTCACCTGACTCGCTCACCTGACATTGTATTAATTTGTTTTCCTGGAGAACCTTTCATTCTGATAAGATGACTCCATTGATCCTTCTGGTCCTGAAAGGGGTTGGAATTTCATTTTACAACAAACCACTTACAGTAACTAGCTTTAAAAAGCGACCACCTTGTTCCACTTAGGCAAGAAATGTGAATGAACACATATAAATTAATCCCAGGCCCTTGCAATCTGAAGGCTTTCACAAGAACAAATTGAATGACTGTGCAATTTCAAACCTAATTTTATGTCAAGTCTAAGAAGTGCTGGTAGGCATTAGGGTTGAAAAGATGGTGTTCTTCATTTCTGCAATACATGCATGTAGAGAAATATTTGAATGTGAGAGGCTTCTGTCTACGACAACTTCCTGGTCATTATTGGTGTGCTTAGTAGGGTTCATCACTGCAAGATCAGAGAGAGATTCACTTTCAGATGTACATTTGTCCCATCTTGGTAGAAAACTGTGGCCAATAAGGAACTACTATTTACTTTAGCTTTTCTGACCTCCACCTGCTGACGTGAGGTGTTTACATAACCTATTATCAAAATCAAAGTTTTTATGGAGCCTAGAATTTAGTTGGTTCCCCCTGATTTGTAATAAATACATATTTTCCTCTCAAACTGACATTTCCCATTCTCTCCCAAAGGGCCTTCTTTTGCTTAATCTGCTAGCATACAATCTTCTGACTGTCACGTGATTCCTCTCACGTGACCGGGAGTGCCACGGAAACGAGGTGACGCGACTCCTTTAAACAGGACAAGATGGTCGCTCCCAGGTCGCTCAGTCATTGAATTCCTTTGTTGGACTGCTCAACTCAGCTCTCTACTCACCACCAGTAAGATTGTTCCTTTTACCTTGCCTGTTTTCCGGTCCTGCTTCCCTGCCTTTTCATCTCCTGTTTTGTGTTTTTCACATGAGTTTTAACATGGATGTAGCAGCTTTGGATGATTTTACACTTTTTACACTGATTTTTAATGTTAATTCACCGGCCTCCTTGCACTTTCTCCACACCGGGGTTTTCATTATCACCTACAGGAGCTTACTGGCACTTGCATTAAACTCCTGTACACAAGACCGTACACAGAAAATCTACAAATTGTTGCTGAATTTGACCTACAATACGTTTTAGGCCACAACGTATGGTACAAGGGCCAAGATGCACCTCAATGAAACATTTTTTAAAGTACAAAAAAGTTTTGGGAGAGAAAAATTCAATACTTACTACATCATTGTGCTTCTATTTAGGTTTTACCAGTGATTTCTCTAAACTAAAAGACCACAAAGCACAGGATCAACCCCCACTTACTACCATTATTATCCCTGAGCTGAGTGTCTCCAGGAGGACTGTCCCTGTCACTACTGATTGTAAGCAGTAAGAGCGTCTGGTAAATGCTTTAAATGTAAAAGTTCAACATCTGAACTTGCGTAACTTTACTAATAAACTGTACTGAAGAACTGATATGTTTTCAGGGCTTATACAGCCTTCAGCAGCATTGCTAACTATTTTTTTCTCTCACTCTATAACAGTTGTGTCTGACTGGACAAGGCTGTAGCAGGAGGTGAAACCAGTCTCACACATTCATTTTAAATAGAAAGTTTTGGCACTGAACTCCAGACCTGCTCTGGGACAAGTTACCTGTGCAGCAATGCACAGAAACTGTCATTTTTTTCTCAGATTATTTAAAATCAATGTTTGTGAGGACCAGCTCCTCTGTGTGAGTTCGTTCCATGAGGACTGTTCCTGTCCCTATTTAGGTCACTTTTTTATAACAATTGTCAGGACTGGTGCATTAAACGTCATCTTCCAAAGTATGATAAATTTGAGTCATTAATTACATTAACTGTGCTTTGGTTGGTGATAATGAACCTGGGCATTATCGCAGTCAGCAATGTGTCCTCCAGGACTTTTCTCTGTATACATTTTTACCTGGTGCCTTTTGCCCTGATTTATATTCTTCATATAATTTCTTGCACCTATTTTGAGAAATAAATCACCGGAGACCTCTGCATGCATCTGGCTGTGTGCCACAAATGTCATGGTTTAATGTGCACAAGCATGGGACTTTATCTTAGACATAGGTGGGCCGGAAGCGTTGAGGGATACCAGTTTACATTAATCTGCAAGTGAGGATCTGTACCAGCCTCTCTTAGGCAGAATGGGTTTCTGTCAATTCTATGACACCATATTATAACAGTTAAACAGTGCAATGCAATAATTCAAGAATGGTCTCATATTTAAATTTAAAGTAAATATACTGATAATGTGAATAACTGTTGAAATGTGTCCTATCAGCACACACATCATCAATTCTTCAGGACTTTCTGCACCTGTGACTGAGAAGATTCAAACTAGATGCATCAGCAGCTGTATGGAAAGAGCACCGCCTACAACTGGAAAGCTCTGCAGAGAGTAGCGTGCGGTACGCTGAGAAGATCATTGGATGTGAGCTGCTTTCCCCTCCAGGACATTTATGCCAAGTGGTGTCTGAGGAAAGCCAGTAAAATCATCAAAGACCCCAGTCGCCCAAGACACAAACTGTTCAGGCTGATGATACTGCAGCATCCAATCTTGGACTGTCAGGCTTCAGGACAGGTTCTTCCACCAGACCACCAGATTGCACACACCCACAGTCCTACTGATTCATCTACACATATGGTGCAGTATCACTCTGCAGGCAACCAAAAATTAACTGTTTATTATTTGTATTATTTGTATTATTTATATATTAGTGTCAACTGATACAGAACATCTATTATCTGTAGTAATTAGGTACAGAAAGCAGTGCACTGTAGGGCCACTGTAGTAGCCTAGTGGGTAATTCACTCGTCTATGACCACAAGACCCAAGATCAAATTCCACTTACTACCATTGTGTCCTTGAGGAAGACACTTAACCCTGAGTGTCTCCTGGGGGACTGTCCCTTTAACTACTGATTGTCAGATGCTCTGGATAAGGGCATCTGATAAATATAAATGAAAATGAGCATACCAGCACTGAGGTTGTTGCTAAGCAACGTCACTTCATCATCAGCCAGGTGAGCAGAGGCATTTATTTTGTTAACGAGGATGAATGACGTGTAAAATAATCAGCAGATCAGGGCTACAGTAAATTATATTTGCAAACATGTTAATGGAAGAAAATACATTTGCATATGACCGCTTGAATCAAAACTTCTATATTGGGTAAGTTATACACATTTATTAAAGTAACTGATGGAGAGATATTTCACAAAGAAAAAAAAAGGAATTTTTACTGATCATAATCCATTGACTGTTCTGAATTCTTTAAAATGTCAGAATCAGAGACTGATTAGGCGGTCCCTGTTCATGCAGTTCCTTTTAAGGTATAGGGTACAGGGTTGTCCTTACCTGTCTTTGTTTTTCTTGAAAGTATCAGAGGGCGGAGTCTCATTTGGGGTCAGCAGGAGCACCTTGGACCAGTGCTCCTGAGCGACCTGATAAAAGTCACGCAATTTACACTTTTATTAAATTCACCATTGAAAATCAAATCCTGTATCACTCCCACCTTTATTTGTTGTGTCTATTAACTGGTCATAACATCTCATACATGTAATACATTTTAAGCTGGGCATTTAGGTTTATTTAGGTTTTAGGTTTATTCAAAAATTGCTAGTTAAGGGACACCCATTGATGACATATTTTGTCTTACTTCATGGACTCACTTTGTGTATGTGACCAAGCTGGTGCGTGTCTACAGCCTTTACTCATGGGAAAAATGCCTTCCCAGAGTGAATCATGCATCACAATTCTTCACAATATCTTCCTCTGTATACAGAGCCAGCTTGGAACCACAACTGAAATCAACTGCAGACCACATATCTGCTTGTTTGGTGACGAAATAAAGAACGTCCCACACTTATCCATAAAATGACCCTTTTTTTAAAACCTGCAGTACGTATTATAGAGTTGCAGTTGCTAAATCCTTCCTCCTGGACGGGTATACACTAAGAACTGAGAAGCAGCAATTTATATTCATTATATAACTGTAACTGAATGTTTCACTAAACAAATCTTGTGTCAGTGCCTAAATATATATTGGCATAACTGGTATTGCATATTTAAAAAAGTATTTCTGCAAACATGTGAGTTAGCCAGTGAGTCATGTTTAACAAATTATGTTGTTTTTCACTCTGCAATTACAATACATGCATTACTGCTGGGTATGAGAAAGAATGAAAGAAAATAAAAAAAGCGCTACTATTAGCATTTACAATGTCATTCAATTTAAAGTACGCCAGCCCCAGATCTGTTCGTTTAATTATGAAATCCATATTGTAAAACATAGAACATCAAATCAATATGTGATTAAACCGTTAGAAGACACTAGGCAGCTGCATTGTCATTGAACAATATATAAAGGTCACTGCAGAAAGTGTCGTTTATTTTACACGGTGTCTGACAGTCCTTGCTTTTGCTGAAAAGTGACACTATGCCATCAGCAACATGTGCGTATGACAAATGCCCCCTTCCCTTCATTATGACCAGTGCATCATTATCATTTTTTCCTGTCAGCACCTGCTTTGACCCAGTACGCTGTTCTCCATCTACCTTCTCATTTTTAGAAACGGAAGAGTAGGGGTTGCCCAGGTGAAGGCCTTGTCATTATTTTGCATTTTTATAACAAAAACATATGAAAAAAAGAACCTTAAATTAATATACTACATAACTAGGTGCAGTGAACTACTGTCTACTGGTCAGCACATTTGTACAGTAAAGTTTAAACAGAGAACTGTTAAAGTTCAGGCAGGCCAATAAATGATTATTGGATTTTCTGCTCTGCTGTAACCTCAATGTTCGGCCTTTGTTGTTATTTCTTGAGTCCTCTGACATGATAAGCGATCACCATTTGTTTTATCTGCTCATTCCTTTCATAATTGCTCATCTCTCTGTGTGAAATCATCTCACTGCAACCACGTGGCTCATGACAATCGAGTAAAAAATGTCATGTAGTCTGAAAATGTGTCATTTGTGAGCTAAATTTGCATTCAGCTCAGCTTGTAAAGTGGATGAAAAGTGTAGAAATAGGACTGCATTGGCAATGGATTGCCACTGTCTACTATGACTGAATCATTGACTGAGTGAACAAATGTACAAATGAATGGAACTGAATGAATGCCTTTGTTTGGCTCTATTTCTCATCCCTTTCTTGTTTTTTTTTTCTATTATAATATCACTTACACTTTGCTTGTGTACTTATCTAAGCCTCATTTAAATATTTTTAATTAATTGCTTTTAAATTGCTATTATTATTATGTGCCTCATATGAAAGTGTGTGCATAGGTCCTATCAAGTGGTAGGTGTGATACCTGCAGGTTTAAAAAAAATGTGGCACGTATCTGGATGGAAAAAATCAAGTGGCTCCTTGCCTCTATCAGCCTAAAAGGAGAAGCACACCAAAAACATAGGAAACATGCGCGCACACACACACACACACACACACACACACACAGAGACCTCTTCCAAAAAGACACAAACAAAACTACTGCCCTAAAACTGACAGAGGATAACCTTCTAGAAACCATCTCTGCAGCAATCCACCAATCAGGCTTGTATGGTAGAGAGACCAGACGGAAGTTACTCCTTAGTAAAAGGCACATGGCAGCCCACCTGGAAAAAAGACACCTGAAGGACACTCAGACCAGGAGAAGCAAAACTGTCTGGTCTGATGAGACAAAGATTGAACTGTTTGATGTGAATGGCAGGCATCACATTTGGAAGAAACCAGGCACTGCTCATCAACAGGCCAATACCATCCCTACAGTGAAGCATTGTGGTGGCAAAGAGGAATGGGCGAAACTGGCCAAGGATAGGTGTGCCAAGCTTGTGGCATCATATTGAAAAAAACTTGAGGCTGCAATTGTTTTTTTTTTTGTTTTTTTTACTAAATTTGCAAAACCTCAAGTAAACTTTTTTCATGTTGTCATTATCTCATAAAAAATGCATTTAAGCTGTAACATGTGGAAAACATGTTGTGAATACTTTCCAGATACACTGTATCACAGCATTTACCTGTGCTGTTCTCTAGGACTTCCTGACTATCCAAACTGAGTTCCAAATCATTCTCTGTCTTCTATCAGTGTGACTTTTTATTTACATACTGGCATTTTTTGGTTATTGTGCCATGATCTTGATTCGTGCAGTAGTACTTGACAATGTGAATATTACAGACATGTTCTATTTGTAATATTTTGCCACAGTTACATAACCACAGTTACATAAAGAAAGGTGAAAATAAATTTATTTACAAAGCTGAACTACTTTTCAGTTCATACCTTTAGTATGAGCTGACTCAGAAGTGGCGGAGGAAAATAAGGTTTTCGCGATTGTTGAAATGATATAAATTCAAAGTATTGCTCCACAGTTGTCTCCAACCTGGAAAAAAGTCTTTGTTCTATACCATCCAACCATTTCACTTAGGGGATATGAAGTGCCCCTCTCCCGTCTCCACAGACACACGCAACTCATCTTCACCGTGAGAGAAATGGAATGAGCCTGAGTTTGGGTCCCTTGTCAGCTCAGTGTACGTGACTCATCTCTCCACGGGAGCCTTCGGTAAACAGCTCCATAGTTCCCATGCCATTCAGATGAATTTGAACATGCCTGTGGAATAATTGTGATGAAATAATTTGCCGGAGATGAAATGTTTATGAAATAATTACAATGGTTTAAATTCCTGCCGGCCTGCCTTTGATCAAGCAAGTGTATTCATGGCTGAGCAAATTCTGCGCTTAAACGAAAAGAAATACATAACAAAAGATACACAAACCACAGTACAGGGCCATCCCTCCAGGGTTGATATTGAGGGTTACAAAAACCACAAGAGTTTTGTGCCCTGACAGCATGCCGCAGTCTGGAAGCAGGATCGAACTCAGCTGTTTATACCGCAGCTTCAGAAAGGAGCGAAATATTCAGAATTCACTCAAATTCTGCTGTACTGAGAGTGTAGTTCATTAAATAAAATGCTGCTTATGATGCTGCACGAATACATGAAATAACAGCCATGATGATGTTCAGTGAGCTTCTTATAGACTGAATGCAGGATCAGAGGGATCGTCTCACGCATGATAAAGAGGAAGGCCACTATTTTTTTATAACATCATATTCTTCTAGAGGGCAAACAAATTCTCTCTCAGCCTCGGCTGTGTTACTTTTTGTCTGTGTGTTTTCCATTTTCTGTGATGGGGCAAGGGGTGGAGTCAGCAGACAGATGTAACCACTCCCCTTTTGGAATTCTGTCTAAGGGTTCTTGTGATAACACGCCCTGCCGCACGTTGCCTCCTTTCTTCTCCCCCTCACCATGACGGATTAATGACTGTAACTAACATTAATACACTAAAAATACATTAATAGCACAAATAGAAGACCATATTGATAGCATAGAACACAATATATTATTTGAAAGAGAATTCATTTTGTAAGTGAAAAAAAGCTGTAAATATAAATTTAAATAAAAAAATCTTAATGTCTCTGTATATTTTAGACTAAAGAACTCACACAGCCACACCCCTCCTTACTCACATCTTCACTAATAGCTGTGCTACCCTGCGGCCCTACCCTTGAGTGGTTGACTTAGGCTTTGAACTTACACTTCAGTGTATCATGATATGATATCATATGCTGATGTTATTATGCATTATGCAAACTCTCAAGAGCTTTATTTCTTATCTAAAAAAAGGAATCTAGTCAGTAACCAAATCAGGCCTCCATGAAAATGGTGAAGAAGGTAATTCACAGGTCACATTTCTTCAGTGGGAGCTGAGAAGTCATGCATGGACTTTTCATGTGTGAAATCAAAATGAGAGGACCTGAGAGAAAACAAAGGGAGTGCTCATTTTTGTATCCAAAATAGCTTCGGCGGTGCATTCAGATCAAGGTCATGCTACAGGACTGGGAGCAGCGGAGCTCTGTGACGTTACGAAACCTGACGGCGTGGCATTATTTCCGCGGTGTGAAATATGTTCCTCTTTGTCGCTCCACAGTAGCTGATGGCAGTTCTGTGGCATTAAACCCAATCATGAGATGCTCTGTTGTAACGTAAAGGACCAATCAAGCAGCGGTATTGAAAATATAATAATACTAACAATAACCGATCTGGAGCAGAATTAATCCTGGTATTCAGCACTCGCTGTTTATTAATCCGCTTTTAGACGAACTGTCTCACAAGTCATTATCGGAATGATTACTCAGCACAGTCCTTTATCTGCAGTTCTAGAGGGCTGTAAAAAGTTTTGTTAATAAAAAAAAAACAACGATTTAAGAGGGTGACTATATATATATATATATATATATATATATATTTTTTTTTTCTGCACAACCACACGAATAGGTTCCCTTCCTCGCGGTGTGCGGTGAATTTGCCTATGAAGTGGCGTAATTCTATGGCCCAGTAAATCTCGCAGCTAGTTATTTTGTTTTGCTTTTCTGACAGTTATACGGCTCTTTTTATGTTCAACTTTCCACAGCCATCTGCTCAGATTATAAACAGAATGTATGGCTTCTGCTGATGCTCAACAGATTTTTTCTTTTTTGGGTGATGCAGGGCTAATTGGGATTAGAGAGAATTTGAGCATTCTGAGATTCGATTCGATCGGACGGGCCTGCATCTACAGTACGTTCCACAAAGCCCATCAGAAGTGATGAAAAATGTATAAACGTGAACGCCATCCTATTCTTTTATCTTTGAGGATCTACAACTCACTGAAAAAATGTAAATGATCAATAAAAATGTATGTGCAGTCCAATCTTGTCTCAATGTGCAGAGGAGGTTTCGCAATTTTGATGCAGCCAACACCACATTAATAGACTTGACTGCATGACACTTCAACTGCTAAATAAACTTTTCAAATATAAAATATTTGAAAAATAATCTACTTTGACCCTTTGAAAGCTATCAAAGCTGTATTTGGTCTATATATGTGTTTGTTGATGCCTGTGAATGTTCTGAACTTCTGAATTATATACTGCAATTAAATTTTCTTTCAATTGTTTACGTTATTGTCTCGGCCAACATACCACCTCCAGCCCACCAGAGGGAGCAAGATTAGCCAGGGAGACAGCGACCCAGAAGTGGAAGTGAGGGAGGTCAGTGTCCAGTATAAAAGTCACGTGGCCAGGTGGGACGCTGCCTGCTCTTTGCCGAGACGCTAGAAATACCTGCTTTTCTTCCACGACCTTTGCCTGCCATCGACCTTGTGTTTGCCTGCCCCCTTTTGCAACGACGATCGCTGCATGCTGCCCCAACTTCCTGCCCCCCAAGACGCCCACCCATCTGACCCCTTCCTGTTCTCCTCGGCCCCGGGCCACCCCAGCATCCTCCCCTCACCTCCCGAGCTCCCCTCACGTCCAGCCCAGCTACTCCAGTGCCCGCTCCCCGTGCAACAACTCATGTCTGCGAGTGCGTCCCCGAACTCACGCGATGACAGTTCTAACTTTATTGACATTAGCACATTAGCTGTATAATTGGCATTAAACGCTGGTATTAATATGCAACCAAGAATCTAGTTTTATTTTTTTTTTGGTGTTTTCTTTTGTTCATGCCTTTTTGTTATGGCAAATAAAAAAGGATTCAGATTCTGCATATTATCAAACGCAACGTGCACTGCAGCACTTCAGCAAGTGAATGTGTTTTTAGTGCCGAGCCGTGCTGATAGACTGAAAGTGAATGACTTTCATTTTAAGTGGAAGGATTTTGAATGGAAGGCGAGGCGACGGCTCCCACAATATCCTCCCCCAGGTGTTGATTACCCATTCTTTTCAGGAGCACCTACAAGTACACTCTTGTGAAACGTTAATTTATTCCCCAGACGCCAGGCGTGCGAAGGTCAGCTTGTGGGCTCCATCCACAGGCTGTTTGTGGCGCTGTCCAATTCAATTTAAAGCAGGATTAATTGTGTGTCAACAGCTCTGGCTCTGCCTCGACTCCAACTAAACAAACACGCTTTCAGAAGGATCCCTGTGCTCTATAACCTCCTGCTCCATAACCTCCTTCAGAAGAAAAAGGGCCTTTTACACGTCTGAATGAGCAGTTGGTAGAGTCACCTTTTCCTGAAATAACTCCTTCACGGCTCCGGTACGGATTTGCATACAGCTGCTACAGGACAAGTCCCCCTGCTTGTTCCATGCAGAAATTCACATTTCTATCCCAAATACTCCATTTGGCTGAACCAGGACAATTAAATGACTCATCGTGAGTTCCTGCATCAGTCTGGTATATTTTTATAGAACCTTTCAGCAAGTCAGTGGTGATGAGCACATAGCCCAAGCTCTGCTGGAGCGTACAGGAACACAAAGGTGAGCACACCTCTGCAAACGCTCCTTTGAAGTCCTTGTCTCAATTCCGTTCGGAGTTGGTGGAACATTTGAATGTTGCTCTCCGTCAGCCTCATTTCGCATCACCTTGCCTAAGTTAAAGTAAAATGTTGCATATGCAAGAAAATGCATAATGCATGACAATAGTACCACGATAAATAATATAAATAATTAATCAAGTGCCGCAGTATTGTTTGAGGTAGAATATCACGTGCATTGATTTAGATTTTGCCGCGGTAAAAGTTTTTTGAGATCCACTGTAGTCGTTACATGAGCACATTGCCAATGTATTATTCATCATATTTAAAGGGTAGACATTCATTGAGATTCTGCAGTGCACTTTAGGAAATGATAATTTCCTGTATGGCCAGAAAAGCAAAGGAAGCAAAGAAAAGGGTTCTTTTTCTTTTTTCCTTACAGAGTTTTACAAGCCTTCACTGCCTCACATGATCAAACAACCATTCATTTATTTACTAGAACCTTCATGCATTTAAATAGAAAAACTTCTCCATCCCTCATTACTTCCACAAGCTTCCATCCTGCGCTAAAACAATGGGACCCCCATCCACCCTTCCCACAGAGCTTCTCTCTCCGTCCCTCTGGTCTACTTCAGCTCCCACAGGACCTTGTGGAGGGCATTCTTGTCTCATCTTACCGGCGTGTCAGGCAGGTCTCCACCACTCCGTCTATGGAGACAGGATGAGAGACATTTAAAGCCAAAGAGAGACGGGAAGAAAGGACATCTTCGCTGATGTCTGCTGCTGGTAAAGCCACTCAGTCATGGCTGCTTCCCGAAAAAGTCTTTGACTCTGTATTGAGAACCTTTATCACAAAGGCATAAAGTTTCATTTTTTCCCCCATTCCTTTATTGGTCAGAAACAATTGTGCATCCCTAAGATATTCAAGACTGTTACCAGTGACCATTTACAGTATTATCCAGGCTGTTATAAGCTGAATCCAATGAAGAACTAGGAAAAATATGTATATCGTATTATGTTTATTTTACCTTGAACTGAGTTTATTGTATCTTGAGTTTTTTGAACAGCAATTTTATTCTTCTGCCATTTCAGTTACCATGAGGAACTGAACAAACCAGCTGCTACCAGGATCCAAGATTAACCCCTAGCTGTGACCTTCAGCTGTGTCCTGATGAAAATCCAACCCAGCATCAACCCGACAGCCTGAAACTCTTCACAAGGCTGAGGCCCAAGTGGAAACTTTCAAAGGCTAGTGCTTCAGTTCTGTCACTTTGAAAACATTATTTAAATATTAATCTTCTGCATTTATATAACCTTTATGTAAGCTAACCTATAGGCTTTTTTGAGGTGAACGCCCCTGTCAACACATTCATTACAAAATATTGTTTGCAATATTGTGCCTTTGAATTATTTATTTGAAAAAAAAAATCAACAATTTTATCAAGATGATTTAACGGCAAGACTATTTATGCCAAATGACATATGCGAATTGTATGATGAAGGAAAATGTGTGAGAAAACACATATCTATACTGCAACCGGGATGTTGATTAGAGGGTTGGGTTGCTGTGTGCATATAATAGCGCCCCCATTCCATACATTTGGGTATAAAAAACAGCTATAATCAATTCCTTCAGATTGTGCAGACCACCTCTTACATACCATCGCCTACAGGAGTGCCGGCCATGTGTACGTCAGAGTGGACTGAAAAGGCCCAATCAACATTTATAATGAACATATGCTTATTATGATTTATGAAGTCAAACTTATGAGTGTATTGTGAATCCTTCCAGTACATGTGCAGGTCAGATGCATTGGATCAGTTACCATTTCTATGTGGCTCCAAACTCCAAATTTAAGTCAAGGGCCACTTGTCCATGTGCAAATGAACACCGCACACATATGGATCAAGGACGTACACTCTTCATGGCAATCCGGAGGTCGAGCTGGTTCCCATGAACTCGGCCTAAATTTAGCATCACCCACAAAGCCAATGGTCTGGAACAAACACAGGCAAACAATGCACAGATGAGGTGGGGGTCAACTGAGCACCAGCTGTTTTGCCAAGTGGTGCATGGGAGGGAAAGATCGTGAGACACTGGGTGGAGGACGGTTGCATTCACCTGAAACAAATACAGCTCAGCAGCCTTTCGATGGCGGAGAGAATTTACAATGTACAACAAATACTACGTGGATCCAGAGACGGCTTCTTCCCCACTGCCATCAGACTACTCCACACATTACAGGATTCGTTCATTTACTTTAACAATAAGATTTATTGCAGTGTTTGGTGTCTCTGGAAAGGCATTCAAATACAATTTCTATTGTCCATTGTACACTGAACACATGACTACAAAGCTTTGAATTACTATACAAGTATAACAAGATCTGAGATGTTAAAGTTCTGTGCACAAGCACTAAATCCACACAAAGCTGCTGTATATGAGAAACAAGGTTAACGTCATCGGTGCGATGAGAATCCCACATTCTCTGACTCCTTTTCATGACATGTTTACACCAGAATGTGCACTTCAGTCAAGTTAATCTTGTTGCTGAATTAACTACAGTTCTGCTTTTGACCTTTGACCTGAGCGAACACACAGCATGTTATCCAGTCTGCCGCTTCAGTCCAGTTGCATCAGATGCTGGAGTGCTGCATGCCGGCGAATCAAAGTCGAAAATGAAGATGTTCTCTCTATTTTTGCCTTGGGCCTGTTGTGTCTCAGTCCTCCTCGAAACGACACAAACAAGTGACGCGCAGCGGAGGCTTTCTGACAACGAGCCTGACAGATGACTCAAAAGTGACATCACCTAACATGCGCTTGCTTCCTGCTTCTTACCATACGAAGATTCCCTGAAGGAAAGTTCCAAAAATAAAACCTTGTGCAAATGCAGAGTACATCAAGTTCCATGAAATGCCCAGCTTTTGACATTCCAAAACACAGCATATGGCACAGTGCACAACATTTTGTAAACAATGAAATAAAACCGACATGAACTTGTGCATGGGCACACACAAAAAACACAATAATACATCTCTGCTGTATATGTTTCTGTGATGACTGCCTGATAGGACCTGCTTTATGAAACTGGAGCTGTCCCATGTTACAGTGGTGGCCTAGTGGTTAAGGAAGCAGCCGCATAATCAGAAGGTTGTCGGTTCGAATCCCAATCTGCAAAGGTGCCACTTAGGTGCCACTGAGCAAAGTACCGTCCCCACACACTGCTCCCCGGGTGCCTTTCATGGCTGCGCACTGGTTAAAAGCAGAAGACACATTTTGTTATGTCACTGTGTGCTGTGCTGCAGTGTTTCACAATGACGATCACTTCACTTTCATCACTGGCAGCAGAGGTTTGAATCGCAGCTGTGCTTCTATTAGCCGTCTCTGGCCGAGTGCCTCTAAAATATATACGTTTGGCTGGGAAAAGTGCCATCATCACGACTGTGACTCCTGCTTTCAATGGAGCAGCCTTTTGAGACTGAGGATCACCTTGTGTGCTTCACAGTGTGCATTGTTTCCTTGGTGCGCCTCAGGATGTCTTTACATCAAACATTTGTTTTCATATACAGCCCCCAAAAAAGTCCTGATATTTTGTTATTGTTGTTCCTTACCTTATTGACCCCCCCCTAGGTGACTTAATAATGTGTTTTTTTAACACACATTTCTGCTTGCTGAATGCTAATTGGAATCTGGAGCTTTTTAAATGAAACTGGGATTTGTTTTCCAAAAACACTGAATGTTAAGTTATCTTGCTGACTTCATAGTTTTATTCATAAAGAATTATTTGTAATCAAGCATGACTGTGCACATGAAGCTCAACCAATGTTTAGTGCAGCAGCGTGTAAATAAATCTACATTTATTGTTTGTGACAGCATTGAATGCAGCTGTATGGCTAGTTGAGATATACTAGTGACTATTAAAATCTGATGATCATACAAATCGGCCGCCCAATAAAAAGACCACACAACTGTACAGGTGGCATTTTGTAAGCCTCCTCAGACAATGCTTAATGTTAAGCAGGTAAACATGACACCTGATAACACTGCAAGTTACGTATGCGTAATTCATCTGAATTTAACGCCAGTGCCTATTTTCTTTTTTAGTATTCTATATACGGCCATTGATTACTGCCAACACATACTGTACTCTCAAAAAAACTGTTACATGTATGCTTGTCACGGGTGGGCTGGACATGGCGATGAAGGAGGACGCATTTGCACGATTTCATGCGACAGGGGTTTAATACAAACTCTATGAGACAAGGGAACATAAACACGCACAATGACCCGATGGCGAACAGACACGAACAGGATAGTTTTATACAATTATATAAATAGACACCAGGTGAACACGATCAGGGAACATTACACGAGACGAACATGAAACTCCGGTCCGAACTCTGGATCCGGAGTAACCCCTGCCGGTCCGGATCATGACAATGCTATTACAGTACATGCCAACACTGTACATACAGGCTACACTGAACCAGGGTTAAAACTGGTGTGACTATTTTCAAAAAAGCTGCACCATCTTCTGCACCAAAGCACAGAGGCACATCACTACAATCCCCTCTTCCCTGCAACAGCTCAATTGGGCCTAATGGCCTTTGGCTTCAATGGCTGCTGCTTTTTAAAGTTGGCCTCTCAAATTATCGTTAATATTTAATTTGGATTCTCTTTGACAGATTTGGTCTGCTTCATTATGATAATGTATCTGGGATGAAATGTCATCCAAGGAAAGGCTCTGCTTTATCTAAAGTGAACCATGGCACCTGCACAAAGACAATTTGCTGTACAGGGAAACTATAATATGAAGCATGATATGAGCGCAAGGTTCCTGCTGTTAATTAGTTTATATTCAGCAGAATTTGCATTTAGTCTTTTGCTCATCCTGATTTGCAAGACTGAGCATGGATGCATGTCCAAAATATCATTTAATTAAGAACAAACTGTGATTGTACAGTGGAAAATCTCAAATCAGGGTTCGCATCAGGATCCACTTCATCTGTTCCTGGGAGTTTCATCCCCCTGGAGGAAAACCAGGACATTTTCCAAGGAGTGCCAAGCCAGGGACGGCTTAGGGCAGCATAGCTTGAGTTTAATTGAGATGAACCGATTGAGAAAATCCAATTTAGTTTGCTAAAAAAGACATGAAATCATTTCAAATATTACCCTTTCCCTACAGCTGTGTATTTGGTGGACACACACAGTGTATTTTTAAATTGGCTTCCTGTACACAGAATTAAATATTCAAACAGAGGAATTTTTTGTTTAAAGCATTATTACATTTGGAGCTTTGATGTTTGCTGGGCCTAAATCAGCCATGCTTAGTGAAGCCACCAGAGTGTGGAGTGCAGGCAGTGTGACTCCAGGCTGGTAAAGCAGATAGGATCAAAGACTGACGTCCTGACATACAATTTTCCCCAAACATCCGCAAACGTCATTTCAACCCTGACGGTCTGTTGCTAGCGAGTATTACTCTTTTATGTATACAATTTTTTTTGTTTAATGCATGCTTTCTTTAAATGTGTAACTACCTTTATGTAACAATCATAGCCCTACACTTCAACTACCAGACACATTATTTAAGATCACTATTCACTTAAATTGCCATTTGTTAATATGTAAACCATTAAGAAAGAGGCTGTGACAATGTTCAATTCAGTTCAACACACACACACAAACACACACACTCAGCAGAAAAATATGCATACACATATAGTAGATGATGTATGTGATCAGTGACTGAATGAATTGTCAGTAATAAGTA
This sequence comes from Denticeps clupeoides, assembly GCF_900700375.1. Classification (NCBI taxonomy): domain Eukaryota; kingdom Metazoa; phylum Chordata; class Actinopteri; order Clupeiformes; family Denticipitidae; genus Denticeps; species Denticeps clupeoides. The sequence continues at coordinate 9,743,226 of NC_041711.1, forward strand.
GTTTAGTGTTACCTGTAGGACATATGACCTCTGCTCACATGGACATATATTCACTGATGTCTGAAAAACCTCAGGGACTCCTGTGAACTTCCTAGCACTCCTGAGTCACTCAGCAGATCCAGCGTGAGTGAAAGCTTTCCGACATTGTTCAGTGTTCACAGGGTACATACGGGAAAAGGCTGTTCCCGCACTGATGCTTTTTCCCCCTCACAGCCATTTAAACACTGTCATCATGACCCTTTAACACAGCAATCAGCAACTGCTCTGTTAGTACTTCTTGGAAGATGTTCTACTAGGCAGTCGTCACCAGTGTTCTTTTCTACTCTGTGGCATGCTGGGAAGGCAGTGGCTGGACAAGTCGCTGACTCGGTTGGCATGGAGCTGGACTCTTTAACCTTAGTGGCAGAAAGGGGACCCTCAACAAAACTGCTATCCATCATGGACAATGCCCTCCATGCTCAGTCCAGCATTAACACCAGGCAGAGGAACGTTTTTATTGGTTGCAGGCTGCTCTCTCAGTCAGACGTGAGGAAGTCCTTCATACCCCAGGTCACACAGCTTTATAACTGTCATGGTGCCACTGCAAACTACTCGTCAAATGCTTGTCGACTTCTTTAACACTGATGTTACATGTTAATACACAACTGTTATTCCTCACTGTACTTTCAATATAACATTGAGGCTCACTATATATATAGAGAGTGTGTGATCACATCGCAACTGCAGAAGCACTGGATGCTGCAAGTATCAATAATTGTTAAGTACAAGGTAAAATAAAGAACAGAACACTCAATATATATATATATATTTATATGCATACAGTGCTTCTGTTGTTGCAATGTGATTGCACTCTCTCTATTTATGTGCCCTTTAAAGTGACCTTGACGAATCTAGACACCACGTGGCTGTGAATTGTGTATATGACCTGTCTTCAATGTTTGTACAAGCTTCTGGATTCCAGAATTTTCCTTTGGGATCAATAATGGTAGCCAAATGGAACAGCTACACGGAATTAACAGCTCATCATCAGTCCATATTAAATCTAACACAGTATAAATAAATATTATGACATATGTATTTCAATTACAATATACATACCCACATTGTATGCATAAAATGTGCATGTCTGCATATTATTTATTAATACTGAAAAATTTAAGAATTTCTTTTACCTAGTTTGACAGATGGGCATCCTATGTTTTGCATAAATTACACTATTAATGGAAAAAAATCTGTAAGAAAAGCTTAATTTTCTTACCATAACACAGTTCTGTGTGAATAAAATAAGAAAGAACAAACCCTGAATAATCTGCATGAGTGATGAGCAGCACAGGTGTCTTCCAAATCCTGCGTCTCTGCCTCAGTTAAGACTCAGTGATCGGATGACATGTGCATCATTTCTGCCATGTTACACGAATCATATTCCCCTCCACACGCCAAACAAATCTGCGTGTCAGTGGAAAATCGATTTGGCGTATCCAGGCCCTACAGTGGCCAAGTCACTTTCCCAGATTCAACTTTTTACTCAAACAGATGTCACTGAAACTGTATAAAACAATCCTGTAATATTAGCTTAAGTAACAAAAAACAGTCAGAACTTTAAATTACAGAAGAGATAAAGATTTTTAGTAGTTGCTCACCAGTGAAAGGTCAAATGCAACCTCAGGATTTTTAATAAAAATCAACCTTTTGTAATAGTATATGTAATAATTTCTGCCACCCAGAACTTGATGTTGGGGCAGTAATGGCCTAGCAGGTAAGGAAACGGACCAGTTATCAGAAGTTTGCTGGTTTGAATCCCGATCCGCCAAGGTGCCACTGAGGTGCCACTGAGCAAAGCATCGTCACCACACACTGCTCCCCGGGCGCCTGCCATGGCTGCGCACTGCTCACAAGGGTGATGGTTAAAAGCAGTATTTCACAATGACAATCACTTCACTTTTTACTTTCATATTAAATTATATCCTAAAATGAAACGGTGACTCTAGTTGAAGCCGTGATGTCAGATTCCTGAATGTTTAAACCCAAAAATAAGCCACAAATGCCAAAAATATTAGATAAGTATTTAGTTGCCACACCAGCCTAATATAGTTAAATGAGAATTGAGTTCTGCAATACCAAGGAACTTAAATCTTGACAAGTAATTTCTGCAAAAATACAAATTAAAACCCACCCAATTTGGCAACATAAAACATGTTTGTTACATGTCATCACATTGTCATCACATCACATGTCATCACATTATGAAATAAACTGATTGGCCAAGTAGTAAATCCAAAATGAACAAATGTAGAAAAGGGTGAAGAAGGCCGGCTATGTTGTTTGCACAGGAGAGTGGAGAATTTGTCATCCATGGCAGAGCGACGCATACTCCACTGCATCCACTGCACAAAAAAAAAAAAAGCAAAGAAGCAGCTTTAGCGACAGGATGCAGACAGAGAAGGTTGCCTGCCCCACGCCACCAAGGGGAATAAACATGTCCACAATGTGTGTATTATGTATTCTCTGTCCAGTGTGTCTATTTGTAAGTTTAATCTGCGGCAAAATCTGTGAATTTCCCTTTTTGGATGAATAAAGAATATATATATATCTATTGATCTGTCTAACATTCCTGAACACAGCCAATGCACAGTGGCTTTATTTTATTCTCATAATGTTCATTGTGATTTTCCATAGCAGCAAAACATTTTTTTCAGTGGATCTGCTGAATTTTGGCAAACAACGCACTTTAGAATTTACCTGTAAAAACAATGTCCTGTGTTCTTTAATCACTGATTTAATATTTTCTGAAAGTGCAATTGAAAGAATGCGATCGGCCTTGACAATCCTTTCAAATAACAATGTAACGTGCTTGTCTGTTCACAGCTTCCTTTCTTTAATAAATGACCAAATAAAAGCAAAAAGGGCTCCTTCAGGTGTCTGCAAGTAGGTTAATGGGTAAGAGGCCAGCCTGTCATCCAATCAAAAATGAGGGCCTTGAGGGGTGGGTCACAGTGTAGCTCCACTTAGGACTCTGAACAGGACACTTATGAGGCAATAAACCCCAAGACCTCACTGTCATTTACTATTGTGTGCTGCCGGGGACGAGTGGATTGAATGCTCTGGTGAATGTAGAAGAATGAGGTTTAACATTAAACTGCATTTTTTCTTTAAAAGCTTGAAAATTAACATTTTATTTCTAACAAATGTGCTACGGTTCTAGGTCAAACAATTACTCCTCCAACCATTTTTTTTCACAATTATTTCCTCACCCAAACTCTCGGGAAATTATTTTCTACTGAGGGATTCGTTCTGTAGGAAGAATTTTTTTCCTAAGCATGAAAGACAGAAAGAGAGAAGCTGTACATCCTGCCAGAGTAAATAGAAATATGAAATCATTGTATTTTAATGATTTATTTCCCATGTTTCTTACCTGTTCTGCACAGCATGGTAAGAATTTACTCGGTAATTCTTCCGGTGCAAATCTGGGAGCAGTGTGTGGGGATGGTGCTTTGCCACCTCAGTGGCACGTTGGCGGGTCGGGATTCAAACCATCAACCTTATGATTACGGGGCCGCTTCCTTAACTGCTAGGCCACCACTGCCCCAACAGCAGAGCTGCATTGGCTGGGAATTGAACCCGGGTCTCCCGCGTGGCAGGTGAGAATTCTACCACTGAACCACCATGCAAGGGCTCTCCTTTTTTTTTTTTTTTTTTTTTTTACCAAAACAAAGCAGCAAGCCCAGCAATGATTTCTCTTTCCTCTGTTGGGCTTATTGTTTTGGACTTGTTAAGAAAATTACACAGCAGTGCCTCTCCTGTGAACTTGGCTAATGTGCAATTTTCTTGAATTTTCATAACAAGCTTTTTCCATTTGCTACAGCAGAAATGCCACTTAACTGAGCAAAAAAATACTTTTTATCTCCCCCAGCAGTGACTGGAATGAATACTCTAGTTATGGTTGGAAATATATTTGTTCCCATGGAGAAATTGGTCTTCATTTATTTTGATGAGGTGAACACATCTACAGCTATGAGTAGCTTTACCAGCACAACTGACAGAGCTGGATGTGGAGGACGTAGGTGCAAAATATGAAATCGGAGTCTTGGCGAAGTGTATAATAGACCAGAAATAGTAAAATGAAGTGTGACTACCTTTTTTTTTGGACAAACAAGAACCCAAAGGACAGGCAGGCCTTGTAATTGAATACAAATTACATGATAATATTACATATCATTTAAAAACTACTTTTTAGGATTGAAAAAAAGATAATCCAAGGATGAACTAATTTGAATAATTTATACTGTCATGACTCAGGGAGGAAAGAAGTGGGACAAAATAATAAAGGGGATTTTATTATAATACAAAATAAATGGCACAAGGGCAAAAAGTTACAGAACTGAAGTGAAACCAACCCGAAGGCAAGTGATATGAAATCAGGAACAAAAAAAAACCATAAGGTCAGTGTCCACATCGATGCAGCAGAGTTGTCCTGCTGCCATCTCCAGCGGCACTTGTCCATGAATAGCCTGTTGTCAGGCTAATCAGGCGGTAGTCTCACAAAATAAAAATCCTAAATTAATTCCATTGATTATCATTTACAGACCCCCTGGACCTTATTCCGAGTTTCTTAGTGAATTTACAGATTTTGTCTCCAACTTAGTTGTATCTGTGGATAAAGCCCTAATTGTTGGAGATTTAAAAATGAGAAGACTCAATAAGAACAGCATTCCTGTCTTTACTAGACTCAGTTGGAGTCTAGTAAAGACATATAACAGGACCTACTCATGAAACTCACCCCCCCTTGTTATAGAGACAAATGGACAATTACATCAAGTACGGCACAGAGGTTTATTAATACCCTACCAGATTAATCAACGCTGATAAACTCACCGTCAGACCCCACTGAACCAAATGTCTAGGATTAACACTGTGTAGTGCATTAGATAAAGTCGCTCCCCTCAAAAGGAAGACAGTAAGAGATAAAAACTTAATTCCTTGGTATAATGATCACACGCACTTGCTTAAGAAGACCACCCGGAAATTAGAACGTAAATGGCATTGAAGTAAATTAAACGTATTCATAATAGAGTGGAGGGAGAGCCTACTTAACTATAAGAAGGCTCTTAGCGTGGCTCGATCAATGTATCTCTCCTCGTTAATAGACAAAAACAAAAATAATCCCGGATTCCTGTTTAAAACTATAGCCTAACTAACCAGGAAAAAGACAGAAATGGATACTACCACTCAATATCATCATAGTAGCGATATAGTCTAAAATAGTCGCGAATAGAGAAAAGATTATAAGCACAACAAATTGCTCTGCCGATATTGGAAAATAATCTTCAAATAGCTGACCACCAATTGAACGCTTCAACCTTATTAAAGAGCATGAATTAATTAAATTAATCTCGTCGTCAAATCAATGTACTTGCGCTTTGGATCCAATTCCAACAAGGTTCCATAAACAAGTAGCACCCGATATTATAAATTTTATCCTCAAAACAACAACACCCCCCCACACTTGACCCTTCTGCACACAAGGAAATTCTCCACACAAAAAAAAACTCTAGGAGAGAGAAAAAAACCTTGGGAAGGAGTGATACAGAGAGGGACCCCCTTCCAGGGTAGAGAGAGCCTGCAAATGGTATCAGTGCAGGGCTGGTGATGATAAAAAGCCTGATCTTGATCGCAGTCAGCTTTCAAATTATAGACCGATATCCAACCTTCCGTTTATATCAAAAATCTTAGAAAAAGTCGTAGCCCAGCAGCTGAGTGCATACCTAGACAGCAACAATATCCACAAAGTATATCAATCGGGATTTAACCTCATCATAGCACTGAGACAGCACTGGTTAAAGTGGTTAATGACCTGCTGTTGGCCTCTGATCAGGGGGAATCCGGTGATGCACTTGCAGACATACTATGGGTGGGGGGGACAAGCCGTCGTATTGGGAGAGGAAACTGGACGCGCTGGGGAGGAGGACCGGAGGCGTTTGGTCTGTGAGGGAGAGATGGGGCAAAGGAGAACCGGAAGATGGCGGGTTTCAGGATGGTCCGGGAGCGTGGACTGGACGGGAGGACATCTTACATTTACATTTACAGCATTTATCAGATGCCCTTATCCAGAGCGACTTACAATCAGTAGTTACAGGGACAGTCCCCCCTGGAGCAACTCAGGGTTAAGTGTCTTGCTCAGGGACACAATGGTAGTAAGCGGGATTTGAACCTGGGTCTTCTGGTTCATAGGCGAGTGTTTTACCCACTAGACTACTACCACCCTAGGCTACTACCACGTCTTGGTCAGCAGGAAGGTAGGGGAGCATGGAATCACGTCTTAACCGATAGATCAGGCAGGCTCAAGTTCAGGGGCAGGCAGAGGTCGTGGCCAGGAAGTTCCAGTCAGGGTTCTTTCGTGGTTTCAAGGGGGTCAGGCAATTCTCAAAGTCGGGGGCAGGCGAAGGTCATTTTTCATGGATCAAAGTATCTTGGGCGTGGGTGAGAGAGCTAGCGTCTCTGGTGAATAATCCCATTCAAAGAGCGGGCGTGTCTCCTCGGGGTCACCTCACTTTTATACTCGCCACTGCCCGCTTCCATTTCCTCTTCCGGGTCGTTGGCTCCCTGGCTGGTCCGGCGCCCTCTGGCGGGCTGGAGGCACGTTGGCCATGACAGGAACGCATCTCGCTGCTTGTCCTGCTTGATCTGAGTGCAGCGTTTGACACTATTGATCACGCTATTCTCCTTGCCAGGTTAGAGAATGGTATTGGGATTAAGGGAACAGCCCTTGAATGGTTCAGATCATATCTGACCAACCGATATCAGTTTGTGGACATCAATGGTGTCTCGTCTTCACATAGTAAAGTTTGGTGTTCCACAAGGATCTGTACTAGGTCCGTTACTTTTTTCCCTATACATGTTACCTTTAGGTGACGTCATCCGCAAACACGGTATTAGCTTTCATTGCAACGCTGACACACAGCAGTATCTGTTAGCAATGCCAGATTAGAGGCAGCAGCTGAACACAATAGAGAATTGTCTGAAGGACATTAGACAGTGGATCCTCACCAACTTTCTCCTGTTAAACCCTGACAAGACAGAAGCTCTTGTACTTGGGCCTCAAGCAGCCAGACATAAGATGGCTGACTACACCATAATCCTGGATAGCCTTTCTATTTCACCAAGTATTGAAGTAAAGGATCTAGGTGTCATCATTGATGCAGGTCTCTCATAAAATTCGCATGTAGATAATATCACTAGGATAGCATTCTTTCACCTTAGAAATATTGTGAAAATAAGAAATATCATTTCAATGCATGATGCAGAAAAGTTGGTCCATGCATTTATTACATCAAGGTTAGATTACTGCAATGCATTACTGTCTGGATGCTCTAGTAGGTGCCTGAGTAAACTCCAGCTAGTACAGAATGCTGCAGCCAGAGTTCTAATTGGAACTAGGAAATTGGACCACATCACCCAGACTTACAATCACTGCACTGGTTACTCATCAAATTTAGGATTGACTACAAAATCCTACTTTTGACCTATAAAGCTCTAAATGGTCTCGCCCCGCAATACCTGAGTGAACTTTTAGTTTTTTAGGACCCACCATGCCCCCTTCGATCAATGGGTGCGGGTTCACTACTGGTACCAAAAGTACAGAAGGTCACAGATGGGAGCAGATCCTTCTCCTATAGAGCTCCGCAGTTGTGGAACGGCTTGCCTGTCAATGTCCGGGACTCAGACACAGTCTCAGTGTTTAAATCCAATCTCAATCTGTTTTCTCTGGCTTTTTGTTAAAGTCCTAGACACTCATTTCACTTCACATCACTGACACAGTGTCAATCATAAAGTCCAGTTTATCACAGAGTCCCCCTGTTAGACACAGACAGAGTTAAATTCACCCTAATTAGGCTGTCCTAGTTAGGGTACCAGGCCACTGTAGCACCAATATACCACTATTACCAAATATTTCAGTAACGGTCATACAGTGCCACCATCTGCCGCTGCTTCTGTTTGTTCTCTACGAGACACGGAATCAAGTGCCCGGAATCAAGCGTCCAGTGAGGAGACCAGCAGATAAATCCTGGTTCCTGACAACTGCTAAACGTGGACATAACATGAAACGAACCAGAGGGTCACCACAGCCACCACCACCATAACAACTACAGCTTCAGGGGTCTTCAAGTGGACCAGTAACACCATAATGGATATGTAATGTAGACCATGACACTGGACTACATCCTGGACTTCAACCCTACAACTGTAGGACTTATTATTATGTTTTCGTTCTTTCCTTCCTATTGTACAAACCATCACCAACCCTGCACTGACACCATTTGGAGGCTCACTCTACCCTGGAAGGGGGTCCCTCTCTGTATCACTCCTTCCCAAGGTTTCTTCCTTTCTTTTTTTTTCTCTCTCCTAGAGTTTTTTTTTTTTGTGTGCAGAAGGGTCAAGTGTGGGGGGTGTCAACTGTAAGGCCTGTCAAAGCCCATTGAGACATACTGTATGTGATTTTGGGATACATAAGAAAGAAATGTTGATCGGTGCAGCAGCACCCAGACGTGACACAAATGAATGCCTCTCATACAGTGACTTCCTTGTTTTATTGATGCAACATGATTATGTTCCTTATTGTCCTCACGTGTCACATTTCCCATTGCTTGCTATTTATACCTGCTTATTTACACATCATACACATGCTTCTGTTATACATGTGAAGCTCTGACTAACATTGTGCTTGTCTTCAATAAATATCTTTGCAAATGTGTGACTGCTGTTTGTAGCATTTATTGGACATACAGGTTCTTATTTGTTGTACTGAAATTATTACTGCCTGGTTTTATTTGGCTAAAATTATTTGGCTGGTATGTCAGAATGTTAGATCAGATAAATGCACCATTTATTAACTAGCCATAACATTATACATTATATATAGGTCTTCCTTTACCCACTAAAACTTCCCTGACCTACTAAATTATGGACTCCACAAGACTTCTGAAGGTCTATGCTCTGGTATCTGGTTAAATTGTGTAGGCTGTGAAGTGCTACATCCAAGGATCAGATTTGTTTTGCCAGAATATTTGTAGATGGAATATATTCCATGGAATATATTCCATCTGGGATGAAATATAGATCTGTAGAATCTGCCATAAAGACATACTGTTTCCATCAATGGGTGTACATTTAGCGTAGATGTATGTGTCCCTTACAGGCGACCTTCTTTCATTGCCGCCTACTACAGTTCTGATGCTCAGGCGCCCATTGTAGGCACTTTTGTTTGTGATCATTGGTCGCCCTGGTGACACCCTGACCAGTTTTCAGCGGCACAGCTCCATACACAACAAACCAGAATGCAGTGTGTGTTATGACACCTTTCTATCAGAACCAGAATTAACTGTTCGGCAATTTGATCTACTAAGAACATGGGCCTGCTTCAAGGACAAAGTGTTCACTTGCTGCTTAATGTCTCACCCATTGATGGGTGCCACTGTAATGAGATAATCAATGTTATTCACTTCATCTGTCATAATGTTATGACTGATCACTGTATGTTATGTATTAGGTGTTTTCTCTGTGGTTACTAGAGACTCCTATGAATCGAGGATTATAATTGAAAAATAAATCGTTTTATGACTGTTTAAATGAACACACAGGGCAAAAGTGCCTTTTGAGCACAGCAAAGGCACAAGCAGCAAACAACAAACCAGACCTGCAGAACCCCACATTCCCATGGCTTTGTTCCATTGCATTATTGCTTCAAGAGGGGAGCTGTCTATAGTGCTGATTTCTGGTGTTTAATGGGTTAAAAGGCTGCTATCTAGATTGATGCATACTTTTCAGCTCAATAGTCGGTGAGCTATGAAACTTGGATCAATACTGCAGTATCTGTTCATGCGAAATTCTCTGTACATCACTCAAGGTCTCCAAGCGCTCATTTCTGTCATGAAAAATGAGACTCAGCACCCCCACCACCTCAATTAAAGTCTTACCTGTCAACTCCAGATGTTCATTCGCCGCATTTGTATGTAGTTCCATGCAGCTTCTGGGTTTTAAAATGTGTTTTTGATTTTGGCTCACTGATCAGTTAGACCTTAAAATGGACACTGCAGCCCTAAACTGAACACATGGGAACACTTAGGTTGTTTGCTGCAGATCCATATTGATGGCCATGGAACACCCTAAGGGCACACTATGGTTATTTTATGCAAAGATATAGTCCAGTGCAGCTGATGCTTAATATGAAATAAATCAATAATTAATTCAGTTCTTCTATTGAAATGAAAACAGAATGTGATAAGATAAAAAAAAAAGAAAGTGACAGGGTAATCTGAATAAAGGGACATGGCGGGATTGTCAGAGGCAGATAAAAAATTAAAAACAAAAGAATATTGTCAGAGTGACTGGAGCGCATCGAACCGAGGCGCTTGTCTGAGCCCACGAGCCGAGGATGCGAGGGAACCGTTGGACGAGGCGGGAGTGCAGCAGGGTGCAGAGTGGTGGATTTGAGCAATGAGCGCTCCACGCTCCATTTCCTCCCCCTGCTCTGTGTGCTGTTGTGAATGTGCTGAAGCATCACCGGAGGTGATGTATAGGCCCGCCGCTGGTAAAATGACCCCTCTGCCTGTGTGTTAAGGCACCGTGCCTTTTTAACACACCAACATGTTTCCGCTGCTGAATGTTTGATGCTTAACCCAGATGTGTGGATCAGACAAACAAACTGGCAGGGGAGGCTGAATAAGTAATAAACGCATTTCCACATATGCGCTGAAATTTTGACGTGATAATATTTGATTTTTTTTATTAAGCTCATCCATTATTAGAGTCAAGCAAGTCCAGGTAATATATATTTCTCACTGGAGTGGCACTTTAGCATTTCTAATGAAACCAAATTAATACTAATCTGTACTGTCCCGTCATGAGGGCTGCATCACTAAACCTTGCAGGACCGTAGATGTTTTTTTGTTTGTTTGCTGCGATTAAACCAACGTCTTTCTGATTCTTCATTTAGCAGCCGTCTTCACAACAAAAGCAGAGCTTCTGAACGATGTCGGAGAAATAAACACAGGGCTTGAAGACTTTAGATTGAGGCTAAAGAGAAATCATGCAGAGAAGAAAACTGCCTGAAAGAACTGAGTGTGTACTCCAACTTCAGATCTGTCAAAGTACAGCATCCAGTTCACAGCATATTTACTCAAAGCCCAGCAGATAGTACGGAGTACACAATCGGCCTGTATCTAAAAACACAGACATTATGGATAATTTCTTAGATTGGGGGAAGGGGGGGGCATAAGACGGAATAAAAGAGAGATAAGTAAAAAAGACAAAAGGACCGCAAGCTAAAATGCCAGAAAAATGCCACAGCAGGGTACAGTAGTGAGTTATAAAGTACAGTAGTGAGTTGAAGTGCATTGTGCATTGATAACCGGTGTAGTAGGTGATGATGAAATGAACACACACTCATGGATCACCCTCTGTAGGGCTTTGGAATCCTGGACACAGCTGTTACCAAACCATGAAGTAAGGTTCTGTGTCAGGATGCTCTCCACAGCACCCATATAGAAAGTCTTTAGGAGGCCTGGAGACACCCTGAACTTCCTCAGCTGTCTACAGGTGCTGTTTTGCCCTTTTGGTCTAAACCTGAATGAGTTCTGATGTGGTTTGTCAGGTCCTCCAAGGTGTAGACACCCAGGTATTTGAAATGGACACCCATGTATTTGAAAAGACTCTTCCGTTGAAAAGGAAATCAGTCATAGCAACAAAAAACTTAATTCCATACTACTCTAAGTTTCAGTCATTTTCAGGAATGCCTTTCAAGAGCCCCAATCCATGATGCAGGAGTAGGGTACCATGTTCTCTTGTGACGTTTCCTTCTCTAGAAAACAGTTTTCGGTCAAAACTAAAAGCTGCTACATACAAATGCAATACAACCACAAGGCACACGGACATCCAAAAGCTGAGAGACCATCTCAAGAGGCTGAGAGAGCCGCCACTCAGCTCCTCTCCTGGAGGATGTCTGCACGAGTGTGTGTAAGATGTGCGTAAAGCTGAGAGATGGATTCTAGAATCATTTTGCTGTATTATTGTGTCACATATACGTCACATTTTGTGTAAATATCTGAATTGTGATGGTCCTACTCTGTGAGATTTCTATTTCCTTTGATTTGCTCTTCAGAGGTCCCAAAGGGAGACTTTGGAGAGTAAAAAGCTAGCCAGAGATGGAGCCTGCTCGGAGGATGGCAGTCAGAAACACTGTTAAGTGGAATAAAACAGAGTTTTAGTTTGCCTCATTTGCAGTGATAACCTGTCCAGCATTGTCCCTTGGAGACACCATATGCAGGAGATGCCATGGTTTTCACTTGACAGTGAATGTGAAGGGATTGTCATTGTGAGACACTGCAGCACAGCACACTGTGACACAACATGTTCTCTGCATTTAACCATCACCCTTGGTGAGCAGTGTGAAGCCATGACAGGCGCCCGGGGAGCAGTGTGATGGGGACGGTGCTTTGCTCAGTGGTACCAAAGTGGTACCTTTGCGGATCAGGATTCGAACCGGCAACCTTCTGATTTAGGGTCCGCTTCCTACAGGAACTGTAATCACTGGTTACTGATGATGGACTGGTGGACAATTTCATGTTTGAATACATGGAGGTGGGAGGAGTTAAGAACGTAGGCAGAAAGTGGATTACAGTTGATGGGTGAAAAAATCTTGACCTGGACAAGTGGCTAATTTCTTGCTCTGATGCAAGAATCCAAATCAAGAACTTTGTGGTAATTAGCAGGGAGGGCATTGTTAATCTGGGAATCAACATGCGACTAATCTATTTAAAAGCATGAAGGGGAGCTCGCTCACATTACTAATTTTAGACACACATGCAATCCATATGCAATCGCACCTGTGAATGAAATCCACATGGCCACCCTTGCATCAGATTTCCAACCATGGGAATGTGCTTTAACAACTAGATTGAGTGTGGGAAGTACAGCGAGAGGGTTTCAGTGAGAGCAATAAAATATATTGTTTAAAGCATAAATACTTACACATTAACATAATTGTGTCTGTAATTGGAAAAGAGATATAGATGCATGGCTAAACTACCTTTCTGTTAAATTATGATGTGCGTTATATAATTAATTTGGTCTCTGAAATAATAAAGGAGGCAAAAACACAAACTTTTTAATTCCATTTGTCTGTTGACTGCAGAGAGTCCATTGTGAAGCTCATCCTCTGCTTCTGTCCACACTGAAATATTCTGTTGCAGACTGCCGAGTGATTTGTTTAATTTGGTATGCAGATGTACTTTACAATCCTGTCAAGATCTTCTGATTGGAATTGGTCTATGGACAACTACTGGATTATTATGAGAGAAGAATGCTTTTAGAGAAATTAGTGCTCTAAAGCAGGCGCTAATGAGGGTTGAAAGGGACATATTTCAGCACAGAATGCCACAGTACAGTACACACACAGAAACATTCCTAGATCCTTAGTGTAGTCACATGTCTATTTTCTCTATAAATATTCTTTAGTGGAAAATCGTTCAATTAAAAAAAAAACTGTAAAAACCTTCAGTCTTGCAATCCTACCCATATTTCAGACGTGTGGAGAAAACAAGAGATTGTTTTTGCACAAGCAGTCTGTCTTTTCTGGGTGCCATGGTATAGCCAATGCTATAGAAATGTTTGCTTCCTATCTCCTGATGGATACCTCCCAACAACGAGGGCACTTTGGTGCTTTTTAAGCTCTCTGTGAACCATGAGTAAATGTCAGAAAATCCTAATAGTACAGCTGAACTTTATTTGGGGTGAATCAAAACCTTTCGTTAATGAATTGAACTCAAGAAGACCGAATGCTGCAATTAAATCCAACAAACCAATTAAACTTATTCGTGTGCACACTTATGCAACCAACTCGTCATGTTTTTCAGTTTAATTGTATGTTAGAGAGGGTTTCATTAATGGCAAATAAACCTTCTTTACTATTAGAATATTTTTGATGAGTCAAAGTGGTCTAATAACATCAAATAAAAACTGGAATTTTAACATTTTCCATTCACTTTACAATGGTTGAAATACATCAGGTGTTCATGAGGGCAAACAAACTTGATCAAAACTATAATATCACTTTCTATGAGGAAGTAAACAAAATCAATGGTTTATAACACAGAATTCAAAAGTAGGTGTCACATTAAGTAACCTAATTAACAAGAATGGAAAAGCCGGCGAATTAAACATTATTATTTTGCACTGGGGTCTTGTTAAGAGGTGGAAAAATGGGACCAAGTCCAGTAAGCAGAGTGAAGAGAGGTTACATAATCACATGTGACATGTAGGTAATGACTTCTCTAATTATTTTCACACACCCAATTAGCCTGTGTTGAGCTCAATAAATTATGCCTTGTGAGTATAGCCCTCCTCAGGCACCACTTCCTGTATTCCCAGTTCGTCTGCACTTGAAGTCACAGTGTCACCTCTAGTGGCTCTTATACAAAGTCATTCAAGCAGCAGCATATTGTGTGACATTACAATCATAAACAATGCTTTCTGACTGTCAACAACTAGATGGTTAAATTTGTGATTGTTCACAACTGATTGTATTTTTTAATACACATTAAACCTTGATTTCTGACAAATAGTGTCTTAGTAAATGTTCTCATAACAGGAACCACAGGCCCATCCATCAGTTCAAACCACAATAATTCTGCGGCCGATCTCTCATTATGCATCTTCTGTAGATGGCTTGGCTCAGCTTATGCTCCGGGGGCAATAAAACCCGGTCGAGGTTGCTGAGGCTCAGCACCTGCGTGGTTGCTGAAGGACAGAGACAGTCATAAACTGGTGGACTGTGGTTATTGATTGAACCATCAAGCGCAGGCCCAGTTTAGAGGGAGGCGCGGCTGTTTTCATGCCGCAAGTTAAAGAGTATTCAGCCTTCAGACTGATGCCCATTATTGGATTATTCTGGTAGGTGACATGATGGGTCTATTGACTGACAAAGAAAATCCTGCATTCTGATATTAGAGTTGTGTGTGTGTGTGTGTTTGTGTGATGTCCCAGTCTAGGGAAATCAAGGACGTGGGTAAACACGAGAACGTGCTTGGGGCGGAGTTGGCGTGGAGTGTGGCACGCAGCACCAACTGATCAAAAACTGCGTTGCATGAATGCGATCCCCACGGGTGACGTAAGCGGCCTCCATTTAAAGGGCCAGGCTCCAGTCCAACCCAACGCAGTCACTAGAGCAATTAGGCCACCCACTGCATAAAACACAGGCAGAAAACATACAACGCAAATATAAACATAAATCTACTTTTAAACACTAAAACGGCCTCATCTATTACTTTTTTTATTTTCGCGTGAATGTAAAAGAATATAAAAGCTAAAGCTAAAACAACCATGTTGCTTGTGACATTTTTTCATACTGTGTCTAATTTCAAAACACAAAATGCATAGATTTTAATGGCCATCTCTCTTCTCACTTTTAATAAGATCCCCTTTGTTGTTTGGGAAATCTCCTGGACCAATCATTCCCTCTTCCGATGATAATGGTGGTGTGCTTGCATTGTCAGGTTGGAAAGTAGATCCCAAATGTTTGTGCTCCACTGAATCACACAAGTAAAGAATAAAAAATGTCTCCATGTGCGGCTTGAAAACAAATACATTTTTTGAAAGAAGAGCTCTGCCATCGCCCCAAGAGGCAACTAATGTTTAGCATATTTCATCTGAGGAAATGCTTAAGCACAACTTTGTTGGCTGCCTTTGTTATAGTGTCTTATTATGGCTGACATAGGCTCCTATATAGAAAATTGCATGATTATGTGACGTGATGAAAGGCTGAAGAGGAAAGGGACTATATTCATTATTACAAATGTTTTATCTTCTGTAAAAAAACATGGTGAAAAAAAGATGGCATGTAAACCTTCTCCCACCTCCATCAATAGCTAAAGACTTCTGTGGTAAGGGATAAAGGAATATCTGCCAGCTCTAGAGAGAACATGTCATCACTATTCTTTCTGGTGAGTTCTGGGATTTTTGAAATTTGTAGTACAGTATGTGTATTGCAAAACCATTTGTATTTTTTTGGCATCTTAATCACTTTGAAGCCATAATTCATTACTACAGGAACATTGAGGAACACCTTTCCAGCCAATACCAAAAATTAACATCAGTGAAGGTGTAAGTGCCATTTTCAATTTCAATATTGTGATTTTAATTACCAAAGTAACTTAAGCTATAAAGATATAAATTAGGATAATGATATCTATGTTGTCAGGCTCTTTTCATCATTTTTTTCTTGATCTCATTATAATCATGCCCTCAATCCCATAAGAAACATCTCCAGAGAATGGTCAATATCGGGAGAATGGTCAATGAACTTCAATTAATTAATTGATTTAATTGACTTGCCATGCTTCCTCTAACTGGTCTTGGACATTGAATAATGTTCACTTTAGACCCATATAGCTCAAGGCAATGTATATGGTCCTGCCACTAGAATCCAATCATGAACACTATCCTCCTCTGATTTAAGACCATGAGCTTTATTTGAAATAAATATGTTTATCCCATTTTACTCTTAATTACAGCCTCCAGTGCACTTCATTAGTAGAACAAAATCCCCAATAATTAACCACTAACCTTTAGCACCTTTATATGCCTGTAAACTTCAAAATGTATGTAAATGAAATACGTCCGCTTGTGCATACGGTGAGTGGCTAAAGGGAAAAGCCTGCAGATGTACAGTGGGGATGTTCTCTTTGCATCTGTCACAGCGATAGCGCAATCAATTCGGGTCACCCCCCCCCCCCCCCCCCCCCCCCCCCCCATGAACATGTGTGTTCATGGTCCCACACATTTGGATGTGTCCCTAACCTGAGCTCAGTGTTTGACTTTGAATTTTAACCTTGTTAAACAGGGAAGATTTATAAAAAAAAGTAAAGTGCACGTGCCAACTTCCAGACTGAAACCCGTTTAAATGAGATAAAGGCAATTAATAAGATGTGATTGCCCTTCAAAAGCTTTTCAAATGAATTTTGAAACCTAAGCGGGATTTAATACATGTCCTTGCCTGTCTGATAAAGTACGTCTGCTGATTACTCAGCGGTTTTGAGGTGTGCGATGCAGTCATATGGCGGGGGAGGACGGGAACGGCCCAACGTACAGACACGGGAGGTCGGGTTCATGTCCGAGTTAAGCTGACCGCAACAATTTGGGGTCACATAATTAAGATCTTTTCCAGCATGGCGGCAGTTGAGAGACATTTTCCCTGGACCCTGTCCATCAGCAGCTATAACGTATTTAAAATTAAGGATGAGGGGCAGCTTTTCTTTTCTACTTTTTCTGGAACCGATTGATGGCCTGGTGAGTCTAGCCTGGGTCCGCATGAAAAAAAAAATCTTTTCCAGCTGCTTGGCTTTATGTGAGCCTTAAGAAACTGAATTAAGTGGCCTACTGCTTGCTTCTCTCCCAGAGATAAGGCTGCAGTCACCTGATCATATCGGTCCATGGTGAACTGGTCAAATATTTGCGCTGGGTAATAGGATTTTTAAACATCATTGTTCCGAGTTAGTGGACCGGGACAACTCTGCAACGCGGCTCGAGATACCAGATTGACTGCAAGTTCGTTGTTCTGAACAAGACATAACAGGTTGTATCCTATGGCTGAAGAGCCATGTGTACACAATGGCACATCACACCACAACTTTTAACTGCATCAGCTGAGTGATAACCTCTTCAGAATACATCTAGTAAAAAAATATTTATCCCATTTATAGCAGCAATTGATTTATGGCTAATGCTGTTATTATTACTACTATTATTTTTTAAGGCTGTCATAATGAAACATTGCGGCTAAAAAAATCCTAAATTAAAATAAATAAATGCAATTGATGCAGTCGTGCTTGTTTACTTCATGTACGGTCTGAAATAGGACACAAAGTCCAAATTCAACCTAGACAGAGACAATTCTTACAGCAACATAAAATCAGATGTCAAACATTTTGAGTGCGCATATACATTAGATTCAAATGGAGACACACAGCAGCTGAGGCACAATGTCCCATCTTGTGAAAGTCATTTGCGTCCTTCATCCATGCCATGTCGCCACCACCGTGACATGACTTGATTTCAGGCGGCAGAGTGTGTGACCAGATAGAATTACTTCAATACATACAGTACCTGACATGGTGTACTGTGTTTTCACACTGATCCTCTGAATTTGCACTTTCTGTCTTATTTACTGTCTGCAGTGTTTTTCCTTTCAACGGAATTACCAAATAACTTTCCAGTGTCTTCCCGTCTGAGCCTCCTTCCGACATTTGTTTGTCATAGTTTTAAATATGCATTATAATAAGCAATTTTGTATTTAATTAAATTCATCATAACTAATTGATTACAAAATGTGCAATTAATCTGTATTTTTAAATGTATTTATAATAATAATAATAAAAATAATAATAGTTTTAATTTTTTTTCACTGTAGTTGTTACTGATACTTCCCCTCCCATTTACAACCCTTGTTCAGGTCCTTCATCTGTACTCATACTGCTGCTAGCTGCGATTAAGGTGCTGGGCCTGTAGATGGCCCATTATCAGCATTACTCTGATATTCAATATCATTGAAAATTAGGCAATAATGTATAAGATATGAAAGATTTAAATATTCAAATGTAATTGCATGTTTAGATTTGCAGAGACAAAGTGGGTGACCTACTGTCTTTAAATACCCATGCAATGTGGCTTCAGATGTATTATGCACACTGGAATCCTAAGCAACTGACATAAAATAATTGTGTGTGAACATGGAAGGCCACCGTTCGGTGGACTTGAAAGCAATTTTTAAAAACTTTCCTTTACAGTCGAACTGCCACAGGCTACTTTCTTTTGCCATGTAAAAATGATTAGCTGTACGTCATTTAATCCAGAGTCGTTTCGCTAATCAGGCACGGCTTCTTGGTGTCGCATTTCAAAAGTAACCCCCTGCCATACACATCAATTATAGAGTGAAATGATTATTAATGAATTATAGAAATGAATATTGCAGCAGGAAGTCCCATTTTAAATGTCTCTGACTGTCTCGGCAGTTTAGTAAAGAGACAGGGCTGGCAGCGGTCCGTGTTAATCATTTACAGGGCCACTATCAGAGGCTGCCGTCCCAGCAACACATGATAAAATGCATATGGCGCTCAGCAGAGCTGCAATGTTTCCCCCCCGCTGCGACGCAAAAAGGTGAGTTTCAGCAAACTCTGGTGGCCCCTCGACGCCGGTGTCGACCGGCTTCCTGCCTTCCCATTGGCAAGTGCGGCTTTCACGCCATCAGCATCTGACCTTTTCTTGATTGGATCAGTCAGCCATTGAATGAATGTGCAGCAGATGGTATGGGAGCCCTCATGATGAAATAGGGTACAATTTAAAAAAGTTGCTTTAACAGTTTTTTTTCTTCTTCTTCTTCTTCTTCTCCACTTTAGGTAAAGCACTTTATAAATTTGCCAGACGCACTTTTATTTTACATAGATACTAGCATGAGCCTGAAATCACCTTTGTCAAGAAAAAGCAAATGATTAGTTCTGATCTCTGTTTTTAAAGTGCAATAATGGTGAATGTAAGGCAGATTATAATGAAAAAAACGAATTAATGATTAATATAATAATTACTTGAGGATATTGGTCTAATGACAACTGACACCGATTTGCACATATTCTTAATGTCACTGTCAGGACTGATTGCAGCTGGGCTCAACACCAGAGGCCAATCATGACGGCTTCCGCCCCTTCGAAATCTCTGGCATTTTCGTGAACTTCACTTGGCAACCGTGTGTATGTTTGTATTTTGAGTTCTGGCAATCGCCACACGCCTACGGGTTAGTTTTAGTTGTTCCCCTTTTATTTCCCGTTCTTGGCCACTGCGCCATTCTTTATTTGTGTTTATGTGTAATAAAACCCCTTCCCAACATGTCACACCTTTGCGCTTCCTTCCCCCATAAGTCCGTAGTTGTGACAGTCACATGAAGTCTGTTTCAGGGATTTACAGAAATAAAGACATAGAAATGAGACAGGAATGCTTGGAGAGGAGCATTCCTCATTTTCAGGATGACCTTTCCTCCTCATCGTGGAAGTAGTGCAGTATCCTGGCTCTTCCCTTTTTCTGCCACTTCCCTCCGTTCCCAACATTCCTCACACCCCTTGCACACATGGTATCAGTGCACGCCACAAACACGACCACACCCTCTACATAACATGCAGGTTATGAACACCATAACTTCAAGCATTCTAGTGGGTGACCTGGTGAATGTGAAATTAGAAAATCTTTGTTGAAGTAGGATGGCAAAGCCGTAGCTTGAGCATTTCTCAATGACAGTCCTTGAGAGGATATCTCTTTGTTAAACTGATTAATATCTAATTAATATATGCACTAGTGTGTGAAATATTCAAGTCTAGCTTGCTCATTTAGGATGAGGACGGAGGGTGGAAAGCTTGGCTGAAACATGAGGACGGTGAAACCGCGCCCACGACATTAAGTGAACGGGACAGGTGTTTGTCCCTTTGGATCTTGGGCCGCGTCGGCAGGGCGGGAAGCTGGCAGGCGCTGAGGCGCTTCCAGCTGTGGACGGGCCAGCTGCTCGCGGCTCCTTCATTTTAATTAGCCGCGGCCTTTTCATCGGCACGTCCCGGCCTCTCCTCCACAGACTCCCCGTCCCCAGCTATGATAAACAGGTCTTGCAGACAGACAAACACAAATTAATATTTCAGCCTGCTGGTAATCAGCTTTTATGTTATGTGAACGGTGAGAGCACATGTTCACTCTTTCTTTTTTTTTTATTCTCACTACTGCTTAAGGTTTCAAACATTAATATCCTCTAAGTGGATATTTAAAACTGTTGATGGTGAAAAAGCATGAAAAACACTGTCACAAAGTATGAATACCGTCATGAGTCCCATGTTTGTGATTATAATGATGATGAGACCACCCCACCAGACTTGGCAGGGATCACTGACCGGGGTGGAGTTCCACGCTGCTGGACGTTCCACTGAGCGTTCCTATTGGGCGCCACTGACGGATTAAACGCAAAACATTCTGGCGGCAGCAGGACAGTAAGTCTGTTGTTCATCCCTGTTCCCAACTTGATCCCAACTTGATCCTCTAAAAATAAATATTTGGTCAACCAGAACACCTTCTAGTTTTCACACATGGGCTCAGGTGACCAGACTTTCCAGTATTTACCACAGTAAAGCAAGAAGTAATATTATCATAAAAAATGATTTTGTTCTGTTTGTACAGCATTGCTGGAGTCTTAGCCAGCAATATTTGAGAGCCTGACAGGAACAGCCTCTGGATAGGACACAAGTTCAAAGAAGGGCAAACGTCCACCTCTGCACACGGGCAAACGCACACACACACACCCTAGAGCCAATTTTACCTCAGCATTTCACCTAATCTACATGCTTTTGCACTGTGGGAGGAAAGCGGGGCTGCAATCACTTTCAACCCCACTGTTATTGAACAGTAAACGTGTCAATGGCTGTCATTTCTGGGGTGTTACACGTCCCGGCTTTCCCAGTGTTACCTGTTTTTGACTAAGACTAGACTAGACAGAAGGCCAATCTGATTGCTGTGAAAAGCCATCAAATTTTAAAATATCAATGTCTGGATATAACATGATGATGATCTATAATTTATATATTGTTATGATATTCCTATTTATTACTGAACAATTAATCAATCAAAACAATCTCTTTTCCAGTTTTTATTATATTTTAGTATTACAAGCACAACCTGGGGTAAATTTAAAGCTGGAATGCAGCTGTGATCTTAGTAATGTCACTTCCTGACCTTCTTGAAGGATCTTTGTTCCACTTTTGTTTATGTTCCATTCTATTAAAAAAAAAAAAGAAAAAGTGAAGTGATTGTCACATGTGATACACAGCACCACAGCACACGGTGCACACAGTGAAATTTGTCCTCTGGATTTAACCCATCACCCTGAGCAGTGGGTAGCCATGACAGGCGCCCGGGGAGCAGTGTGTGGGGACGGTGCTTTGCTCAGTGGCACCTCAGTGGCACCTTGGCAGATCGGGATTCGAACCGGCAACCTTCTGATTACATGGCCGCTTCCTTAACCGCTATGCCACCACTGCCCACTGCACCACATTGGCAGTGTGAGACAACAAGACACTGAGCAATATGCTTTTTTCTTTTTACTACCGTCAATTGTCACGTCATAAAGCCTTTATTCTGATTGATGCTGTTCCTACATATATCATTTGAAAAAGGGCAAGAAACGGGCAAAAAAAAGGGCAAGATAAGGTTATGGGAAACCTTATGGGAAATATGGTAAGCCCATATTTCATGTTTGTTCATGATAAGAAAATTAGCTCTTGCCAATCTGTAATTTCTTAACACTAAATTTGATAACTCGACTTGATTAATAACTTGAATAACTTGATGTCCTCTCCTGTTGACGTTAAAAATACCACGTCAAATATCTACCGTGCCTATCTTTAACATTTGCTGGGATAGGTAATGTATTTATGGACTTGCTGTATGACTGCTGATTACCTTCATATTTCTAATCACTTTTTCTACTCATACAGATGGAGTCATGAAATTCGACAGGTCAGCCACAGAGGGCTTTATAAGGGTGATTTGTACTTTATATATATTGTATGTAGTGGGTGGATAGAATTAATAAAAAAGGAAAGAAATGAGTGGGCATTGATTATCCAGATGCATTCAAAGATGCATTTCCTGTTTAAAGATGCTGTACACCACCTCCTGAAATGGCATTACAGTTATGTGCAGAGCCTAGAAACAGTACACCCGCAGAAATGATCTCTAAAAAGAGTTTAAATGTTACGTAGAAAAGACATTCACAATGTCAGCCTAGACGTTCGGCAGACATAAAAAATACACATCTTCTTTAAAGTGAAGTGATTGTAACATGTGATACACAGCAGCACAGCACATGGTGCACACAGTGAAATTTGTCCTCTGCATTTATCCCATCACCCTGAGTGAGCAGTGGGCAGCCATGACCGGCGCCCGGGGAGCAGTGTGTGGGGACGGTGCTTTGCTCAGTGGCACCTCAGTGGTACCTTGGTTGGTTCTGGTGTCACAGTCTGCACCGTCAGCAGGCCAACAGCGTACGTGCAAAGAGGGTCTGAAAGAGACACTGCTTCAGCCTGTCTGTGCATAGTGGCCACGTTACAAACGTGTATATAAATGTGTATATGTTTCTCTGCTGATCAGATCGTGTCAGCGCTGCCTGGTCGCTGCTCCACCTACAGTCAGTCAGGCCTGGGCTCAGTCAAGCAGGAAGTGAGCCAGTCGCTGCAGCAGGGCTCTGGGTTGTGAGTTTTGGGCGTGCATCAGTGGCTTCCCCGTCTTAAATGCATGTCAGCAAAACCCACTGAGGGTTGCCAAACTCGCTGTCAATCGCTGCCCTCATCTTAGTGAGGACGGGTTCCATGCCGAAGACAGGTATTGTCGAAGAGACCTCATGAATATTCTGCAACATAGGCACTCAGGACGTGCCCTCGAGGAAATGCACCTGCCTATACAGTCAGGACTGAATAGGACTGACCATCAACCATTTGGCATGCAGGAGGCTTATTGATCAAGCCCAATTTCTTTGGACGGTAGAGGGTTGAAAAAAGAGAGTATTGATCACATTGCTTTACAAAATCTTCCTCACCCTTACCAGAATACCCTGTCATCAGAATCCCTGACAGTCTCAGAGAGAACAAATTTCAATTAACAAAGCAGCGTCAACCTGGACATGTCATCTTTCACAGATTTCCTCAGAATGTTTTTTTTTATACTACAATAAATTAGACAAGTTTACAAATGTATAGGAAAATCCACTATTCACTATTTTATCTGTGCGACAAACATTTTCTTTTTTTTTGTGACGTTGATAAATGCACATTGAGTAACCTAAATTCTTAGCTGTGATAGAATCATCCCAAAAACAATGTTGAGTAACAAAATCTATAGTGTATGGAATAATTGTTGCTGAGAATAAAATAACGTACATTAACAAACATGCCCATTTGCCTCAGAATTAACACATTTTTTTTTCATCTGTATTCATTCTCCTCCCATTTGCACTGCCTAGGGCGGGCACATTTTCACTTAAAACGTTCTTTTACCTGAGATGGTTGTGCCTCATAAATCTTTTAAAAATAATTGACCTTGAGAAATTAATTACTTATGCTTCCAGCTGCTTTCCACGGCTCGGGCTGCGCTGAATTAATGGCAGCACGGACTTTGTCAGACTTTTATCAGCTACCTTGCTTAAGCCGAATGTGCCCTTTCCTCGGGTTGTGAATATTACAGGTGGAAAGTAAGGAATTACATTCACTCAATTACTTGAGTAATTGAGTAATTTTTGTGAGTAATTTTTAATTTATTTATTTTTAAGTTGTTTTTGAAATAGGTCATTTTACCTTTACTCAATTACATTTTTAGACAACTATTTTACTTCGCTACATTGGAAAATATATATATATATAAATATACTATATCCGTCTGACCTGAGAGGAAATCGCGCAGGTTCCCGCGCGGCATATTTCTCAGACCGCAGCGCCTCACCTTGAAACAACCACTGGGTCCTAAAGCCAGTTACCCCAGCCAATCTAAATAAAGAACAGGCCTACACAACAGCCAATCAGAAAACAGCAATACTGTATCTGGGCAGAACGCAGCACAACAACCAATGAAAAGGTGTCCGGGGATTTATTCTTTATTATGTTATTCTGCTATTTGTGATTAAATCTTCCGAACAGGTTGTTGACCCAAACATCACTTCAAGCAAAGAGTAAGTCGTGTTTTGTTTTAATGTTATAATAAATTCACTATTTGACACTAATGACAACAACGACTGCTGTTAGAGAATGTTGCACATCACAGCCTGTATTCACAGCCTTTGCTCAATACTTCATAGATGTACCTTTGGCAGCAATTACAGTCTCAAGGCTTTTTAAATATGATGCTACATGCTTGGAACACCTATACTTGGCAAGTTTGGCCCATTCCTCTTTGCAGCATCTCTGAAAGTGTTGGTGCACAACCATTTTAAAATCTCTCTAGAGATGTTCAATGAGTAAAAAATGAATTTAATCCATTTTGGAATAAGTTTGCATCATAACAAAATGTAGACTATGTGATGTGCTGTGATTACTTATTGGATGTATATGCTTTTTGCCTGTGTATTCCATACATTACATTGCTCAAACTGAACAAAAGCCTTACATTCTAATGCTGTAGTATTCTGTGGGGCAGGACACTTCATTTTATTTCTTATATCAGCAGTCACTGTGCTCATTTGTCAGTAAAAACAGCCAATATACAACTGTTTGCTATAAAAAGAACAAACAGCTAAATTTTTTAATAAGGGATTGTTGATGGATACTTAGATTTTTGCTTTATTTTCCCTTTTTATTGTAATATTTGAGTTGGACCATACAATTCAGAATTTGATACTTTTGTGGCCATCTGTGTATTTATATGGGTTTGCACATTATATCACCCAAATGTTCAATAAAAACGACTAGTGCTGTTGAAGGTAACTAATTCACTTTTACTCAAAGTAAATTTTAAGTTACGTAATTTTTTACTCTAGTAGATTTTTAGATGGGTACTTTTACTTGAGTAGAATTTAAGCAAAGTTAAAATACTTTTACTTAATTAATTTTTTTTAGTACTCTTTTCACCGCTGATTCCAGGTAACCATGGTGGGCACGGTGGGCTCTGGCCAGGCATGGAGTCATATGGGGCAGTGGTGGCCTAGCGGTTAAGGAAGCGGCCCTGTAATCAGAAGGTTGCCGGTTCGAATCCCGATCCGCCAAGGTGCCACTGAGGTGCCACTGAGCAAAGCACCGTCCCCACACACTGCTCCCCGGGTGCTTGTCATGGCTGCCCACTGCTCACTAATGATGATGATGATGATGGTTAAAAGCAGAGGGCACATTTCGTTGTGTCACCTTGTGTTGTGATTCAGTGTTTCACAATGTCAATCATTTCACTTTTTCACTTTTTTAAAACGTGTTTGAAAATGCTCAGCCCCTGCAATGTCCAGAAATGGCACATTTACAACTGACTGCGTTTACACCTCGTGGTCGTGGAGAAAAAGTCAAATTCTCATTACACAATGTGAATGAGAAGTTTTATGCTGTCTATAGCCTCTTTGTTTTGCAGTCTGTGTGCAAATGTTGCACAGTAATTATTTGGAATCAAAATACAATGGGAATTCTGTCGGGGACAGGGGTACTTGTGGAAACCTACTGGCAGCAAATAAAATGGCTGGTAATTGAAACGGAGGGTAGAAATTGCCATGTGTGACCTCTCTCGGGGTGCAGAATTATTAGAAGAGCCAGGCGCTTTGTCAGAAAAAAATAAAATCTGACCACACAGATCTAATTATCCGGGCCAAGATTGAATATGAACACTGCTCTGAGTCGCAGGATTTCTGTCAGGATTTCAGACATAACCACTCAGCATAGCGTCAAATTCTTTTTAATGTTCAAGTTTGTGAATTGTCACTCTTGTGTACCTGATTCAGCAGATTCAGCAGACTGTCTGCATTTGAACATGTTGTCCATGAAGAGTCTTCCTCATAAGCTGTTTTCTCGTGTTCAACACGTCCAGGATTGTCTTTATTGCATGGATGGAAACTAGAGGTGGGCATAGATTATTTTTTTAAAAATAGATTAATCTCACTGTAATCTTGGAATTAATCTAGATTAATCTAGATTAAAATGTCTTATTTGGATTCTGCCGAAGGCATTGAGAATATGTGTGCTACCCAAATAATGACTAAAAGTAAGTCTTTGAGAACGGGTTTCTCAAGCCAGGTGGCGCATTAGACCAGGGGCTCATCTCCTGTTTCCAAAATGCATCACAAACTGCTTGAGAAAGCTGTTCTACTATGATAATTGGTGATAAAAATAAATTATGTTCAATAATCTGTACTTGTGTTTACCAACTGTTTATTCAGTTAAATAGCTGCATCCATGTTACCACGTCACGTTTGATGTGGTCATTTCACTGTTCGAAGACTCATTCTCGCCCCCTACAGCGCAATTCGGCTAGGTATACATCCGCGCTAAAATATCAAGGTGAAAGTCATGATAGTGTAGCGGTTCTTCTTCTGCGTTGTGTAACTTTTTGATTTTGTTTCTTGAACCGCAAATGATGAGCTGACACCCAAGAGATTTTCTGTGCAAAGTGTGTTCTGTACAAAAAGCAAGGTCGCGTCAGAACATCGCGTCACACATCACGTCTTTCTGCACCTCTCTCTACAATATACAGTATTAAAAAACATAAAAAAAATATTCACAAAATAACACACATGCAAAATATTCCTAATATGTACATAAATTAAAATGAAAGAAATAACTTTTTGCACACAAACCCCACGCACCTCTCACAACTCACGCCATGTGTCCAAGAGACCTGAACCGGGTCTCAAAAACAAAATAAAAGTCTTTAGGAAATAAGAAAATAAAAGACACAAGAAAGAAGAAATATACTTATAAATCTAGTGTAACCATTTTATCTCATGCACAATAGCTTGCGTAGTATAGACCCAGCTCCCATTACTTTGTGAATAGATTAATGGCGATATTTTTTTTATCGCCCGATAAGAGTCTCACGTTAACGCAGCACGTTAACGCCGATAACGGCCCACCACTAATGGAAACTTTCATTTTTCAACCAGCACACCATCATCTGCAATACCATCATTTCATCTTTACATGGAAGGACATGTCTATGTCACTTCATGTCACAGGATATTAGGTTAGAACGACCAAACTCACCCTCAGGACCAGAAAACACAGATGCGCCTCACCTCGCCCTGCTGCCGCTCTAAAAGCGGTGAGAGATCAACAGTTTTAATCTTCTCCGGCACTGAAGCAATCTCCAGTGTCTGCAAAGAAACAGCAGCGCGGTCAGAGGTGGGGTCAATCCTCAAGCTTTCAAGGCTGAACTGCCACTGAAATATTCCTGCAGCGTGTGCTCTGCATGCATCAGAGCTAAATTCAAAGATGCTAATCGAACCCAGCAGAAGCCAGGCTTGGGTCGGTAATACCGATCCAGGACTTTGTCGGTACCTAAACCAATAGATCACAAATTACTTTGACTATTTAGTAGTATGTATTATTTTTTATTGACACTTTCATCATCCCACAGGGAAATTCAGTTTTACACTGGACAGACATCGTACACACAATACAGACATGGAGATTTTGCATGAGAACACAGCCCAAAAAGTTTCAGTTATAATCAAATTTAAAAAATGCTGTTTGTTTGAAAGGGTTTAATAAAACCAAAATACGTCTTTTGTTCTCTGATCTACCTGAAAGTAACATCGCAGCTACACTTACCTGAACCAATGGAGTCTTAACCCTGATGGAAGTAGACAGGACTATGTGCCACCACGCAGTAAAACTCCAAATCCACCATCCCGGTGGCATGGTATGAAAGGTACAACTAAGGAAAAGGCTGGCAGGGTTTTTTGGCAGCGTGTACCTGAAGTAAACCTGAAGTGCTGGACACCGAGCCACTTTAGCAATTGGAATAATTGGACTTATGTGAACCGGACATAATCACTTTGGATATTACATTTAGTTTTGGAAATTAAGAAACTAAAAAAACGAATTGCTTGCCTTGTCAAATAATATCAGAATTACACTGCTTTCTACCTCAAAGAAACCTTTTCTTTAGTGGCCAATTATGGTGTGAGGACTACTGTAGGTAGCCCATCGTTAAGCAGCTGTAATAAGTTATATATAGCAGCTAATTACCAGTTCCATTATCAACAGTAGTTAAAATGTTCCAGGACCACAGCATGGTGCGTCCTCGCATCTCCAAGGTCATGAATTTGAATCCAGTGTGTCAAATTGTGCTCTGGCAACCGAAAAGTGTGTGAGTGAGTCAGATTGCTGCTATAGAATATTACATTTAGTTAAAAAACATGTTTTGCTGCATTTCTGCTGTCCACTTTCTGTGGTGACAATCCACATTTCCCACAATATGTTTATATAATAAAAAAAAAAATTCCCATATACTTTTCATGAATAAAATTAGCTCTATTCATTGGTTCTTGTTTTTTCATCTTAAATGCCTATATATGCCCCATAAATGCCAAGTTTCTATCAGAAAATTACAAGAAACAACCAATAATCGTAATAACTAGAGAAAATATGACAGTATACTGCCCTTTAGCTCGGTTGCTTCATTAAAGGGCTGTTGGCACAAGGAGAGATGAATGTATTACTTTGATGCAACAGAAGCCTTTTAATACCAATGGCTGCCCAACAACGACCTTTTCATTTAGGGAGGAACGAGTCCACACATTGCTCTCTTTTCCCTGAATTTTATGTGATGAAAGCATGCAAAGGGCAAGGCCTGTTTTAATGACATTTTGATGACATTTGTGTGACCTCTTTAGCCTCTGCTGGGGTTCTGTTATTCTTCTTCAGATTAAATTCCATTCCTGCCCTCTGTCTCATTGGCATTGGTCCTCCATATTTCTCGCTCTCTCCCCCTCCCTTCATCTGCTCTGTCATGCTTATACAGCAAAATTAAATCAATAAAATAAAAATAAAAAAAATAAATTACATTTTGAATCCAGAATATAAGATATTATTATGCTTTTTTTAACCCTCCTGAAACAGAAATAAAGTTATTTTTGGGGTGTGTTTGCTCAGCAATGTGAAATAAAGTGGAGAACTGTGATTCACACAGAAAGAATTGCTCTAATGGTGCGGCTGACAAAAAATAACATCTTGGTCAATATTGGAATCTAAATGTAATGACAACATCCACCTGATCCGTCTGGTGCACGATGCAATACAGGTACAGTCATTCATTCAGTACAATCATTGTAGAATAAAAAAAAAACTAAATGAATAAAATTTAATCCCTTAAATGCTTGTGCATGTGTTGTAATTGATTACTATAGACAATCACATGATCAAATAAGCACATTGGCAACAAATATAATATAAAATTACTATATACTAATGATGCAGATTATCTATATAGACCACATGTATTCACATACTGAACATGACATGAAATACAACGTTCACTGCAAAGCTAATCAATATTCCTGTGAACAGTATATTGATCTTGTGTCATTATGCAACACTCTTTATTGATCTAACAGAACATTCTGTATGTTTCATGCACATCCAAGGATCACAGAGGGACGTAATAAATTAAGAGCTGAAAGAAGAAGAGCCTGACTGTTTTGATCCCTCATGGTTATGTAGTTTTTGCATGATTGCCATGCAGTCAAAAGGTTTATGAGTTAAATAATACCTTTATGACTAAAAATCATTGATAATGATAAGGATGTCATAACAGTTGATCATGGCTTTTTGTCACGGTTGCCGGTGTGGTATTGGAGGATGCATTAGCACAACATCTATAAAGAACAGTGGGTTTATTACAGACATGGATACAAAGTACACAGGACCTATAACACACACAATGACCCGAAGAAGATACAAACAAGTAAGATTTATACTGATAACAGCAGGTGCAAACACTCAGGAATTAGATTACACTCCACAGTAATCTCCGGTCCGGACGCTGATCCGGAGCACCCCGCAATGCCAGTCCATGGCACTTTCATAACTGACACAATGGACAATGCAATTCTACCTCCAACTTGTTTAGACACGACTCTCAATATGTCTTTATCAGTACCTGGCAAAGGCTGGCTGTGTGGCTGCTCTGATGAATATTAAAGAATAATCTCTGACAGCACACTGGCCCCAGGAGGTTCACAGCTAATTTAAGCTAATTAAAATTTACCCAAGCATCTTAGCTCCAAATGTGCAACTCACAGGCCATGGTGAGATAAGGAAAAACAGGTTGAAATGTGATGTGTATGAAAGTGTGTGTGTGTGTGTCCTGAAGAAAATGTGCGTGTATTTGGAGGTTGTGCGGGGGTACTGTGTCTTTCTGGTAGAGTACTGCACAGCAAGAGATGGGGAATGTGAAAAGTACAATTAAAATCAATACAAAATTATTTTTAAATCAATATTTTACCTTGACGGGAATGATGGCTTCTAACCCCCTGCTGTAACCATCAACGAAGTGTTAATAAGAGGGGGAGAAAAAATTCGACCTGTGATGTCTCGCGTTCTGCTCTACCTTCTTACCTTGCTTTTTTCACCAATGAATGAGAACCATCTGTCATTCAGTCAGCTGTGCATTTAGCTCCTCCTTTCTAACATTGCATCTGTTAATTAGTTCCATTTTAAAGGCGAAAGCTTCACAGTTGTTTTATTAAATTGGTGTCATCATGTAGTGGGTGGTAAGAAATGTCCAGACTAATATCAGAGCATCACTTCCTTCACTGGAGGACCCCAATGTTCTCTAAATGGGACCATTAGATTATTATGGCAGAAACACAGCTACTGGGGGATGCTAATGGGAGCAGCCAAAGGAAAAGGAAGAAAAAGAAGACATTATTATGGCAGAAAAGCATCTCTATTGCTTGCACTGAATCTATTAATTTGTGCATTTGTATATTTTTAGAAATTATATTTGTATGCTTTTATGTTCTTGACTATTGTTGTAATCATTTTGTAGTCTTTAATTTTGATCAATGTCTCATGTTGTTGGGGGACTCACTGCATAAGAATTTTGTTGTCTAGTAAAAATGATAAATGCAATAAAGCTCATACTGCAGGAATGGAATAATGATTACATGATTGCATGGTCATTAAACTGCAGTTAATAATGTTTGGTTTACCCCCCTTTTTTTTACTGAAAACTGTATGTTACATGGTTTCACTCTCTGACTACAGATTAAGTGAACAGTGATGTCTCAGAATTTCCATTTCTCCAACTTCACCATGCAAGGTCAATATCCATCCTTTCATTCATTGATGTTCATGTATTTAACATGCACAGCGATTGTTCACTGATGCAGAGGATAAAGACTGGAATGCAACTTAGCAGGGCTTAGCATCATTAAGTATAAATATGCTTACAACCGGGTGAGCAGAAAATCCATATTAGGAGCACATGTGCTACAGGACAGGATTTGCAAACTGCTTTTTAATTAAATGGATCTGTGCTGTGTCGACCAGTTCTTGCCTTGGGCTGGTATTGGCCTGGCTGTTTCTTGAATGATGACCTCTTTAGTTGCCGCTGGAAGACATGTTGGTGTGACCAACAGGAGGTCTGGATGGATGCCAGTGTTCCAGCACAGGGATGGGGACATGATGCTGTAAAAGGTGCTCTCTATCAAATAAGATGTTTAGACTTTGGGAGGTTGTAGTGGCTTCCCATGGTACAGCATGACTCAAGCAAGCCCCACCAGCAGGGTAAAGAGACCAATCTCATGTCTTTTGAGCTGCTACTTTGATAGATAATTGAACTATGGACAGAGAGGACTATGGTAGATACAGATGGATTTGTAGTGAAAATGTTGTCCTTATAAAGAATCATTCCTAAACAAAAGTCCTGAATTAATGGTGGAGTCAGGTCACACTGAAAGAACCAAAGGGCCAGATTCGAAATCCAGGTGCATGCAGTTGGGTGCGCCATATCCAGTGAGCAGCTGAAAGCCATGGGAGCCGGGGAGAAGTGTGTGAGGATGGAACCTTGCTCAAGAGGACCTCAGTGGCACCTTGGCGGTTCGGGATCATTTACGAGTCTACTTACTTACCACCACAGGCCACCACTGCCCTGGCTTGATTTTCAAGCCGTCAGTGTTGCATAGGTCCTCTCTGGCCCTTTTGGATACCTCTGTGTGACCTGACTCTTCCATTAATCCAGGGTTTTGGTTAGGAACGATTCTGCAATTCTTTGTATTGAAGGATAGTTACAATCTTCAAGATGAAAGTCTGTCTGCTTTTATACATTTCCAAAAATTGGTGTTTCCATTATGGTTAATGGAAACAAAAAATATTTTTGTTACAAATCTACACAGTTCTGCTACACAGTGGTTGAGTTAATGCTTCTATTCCATGTTCCATGTGTAGTTACTGGATTAATTAATTGCTAATTGCTGAAGGATAAAAAGGAGGGGTCTATGGTGCAAATTACCTGACTGGATGAATCCCGTAAAGATCAGGCCATTGACTGAATTCTGGTGATGTAGATCACCCGGGCTCATATTCCTGCTGGTGACAGTTTTTCCTGCTGCCATTTTCTATTTCAATCAGGGAAGTCTGAATCACTCACAATACATTTCCACTGGACTGTAAGATGAGGAGGGGAAAAAAAAGACTACATTCTTTTCAATGAGGCACTGCTCCAAACCCACACAGGGCATTATGGGCAGTGATGTGAAAAGAAGGTTGAGAAATTTTTAACATTATTCAAGGGAAGAGGAAATCTACCAGGGCTGGTGGCCAAGCAGATCTTCATCCCATGCATTTTCAATAATAATGAAAAGACGTATAATAATTTGATAAAAACATGATTCACCTCAGACATTTTAAAGCTGGAGATTTCATGTGCCGGCACTAGTACAACAAATAGTACAACACTTGCACACACTTGAATCTGGTCTGGGTTTGTTTCTTTGCAGCAGTTGTTGCAGAACTACACAGTCAAAAAAACAAAATGAGTGGTTTCCAGCTGGTCACATGACCTTTGCTGCCCTCATAGCGCAGCGTCACAATTCAAGGGTCCTTCGTAATGAGATAAGCAGCTGTGGATTGAAGACAGCTTGGACGCCTGTGGACACAGATGTTTCTTGGGGGATCAACCAAAGTGTAACATGTATTTATGATGTTTGTATGTATATAAATAGCAGCTAAGCTCCAACACGCTAGTAAATCTACCTGCATTTTTAGAAAGAAAAATTAGAAGCTACTTAGAATTTCACTTACACTTCAAGACCATCATAACTGGAAATTGTTACAGTTGACAACCAGGAGCTATAAATCACCTGCAAATTTCCTTATCTTCCAATCCAGGGTTTCTGCGCTCCATCCCAGAAAAACTCAATCTGGAGATGGTGCTGGTCGTCTGTAGATGAACCCGCCCACGGTCGGTAAGTAGGCCCTCATAGGGAGGGTCATTTTCAGTTGTCTAACCCTCATGTTTTTGAATTATGGGAGGGTACAAGAGAACTTTGACAGCAATCCGCTCAGCACACACAAAAAATCCACCACCAACGACTCTAACCCAGATCTCCATGCTGCAAGGTGGCAGTGCTAACGACTCCATTACCACGCCGCCCACAAACATTTATCTGACGGCTTCATTGAATGTCTATAAATATTTCTGCCATTTCTCCAGAAGTTACGCTTCTTGGAAGCACAAACTTTCCTTGTTTGGTAATTAAATGAAGGCGCTTCTTCAAATGAGAGGAAATTCTTTAGGCAGCTGCTGTTTTCAAGTAACAACAGTAACTATGGTTACGAGGCGATGTGCAGATTATAAAGTCACCTTAACTGGCACTTCCAAGAAATCTTCAAGTGTTCTCAAGGGACTAAACAATCAATAGACTTACTACATGTCCACCTTATGATAAGAAAGGTTCAAATCATTTATTAATTGTCAAGAATAGTCCTCATGTTCTAAAGGGGATCAAACACCCAGGATATGACTCGAGCCCAGGTCTTATACAGCTGCAATAAAAGGTCCGTGTTTGTCACACAACATAAAGGCTAAAAACAGACTACTTTATTGATTGACTGAAATGACTTTGCCCACACAGCCCTGCATTTGCAAAATGAGAAAAAAAACGAGTGATGCCGAGTAAAAATCGGCTTTACCTGACTTTTCCAGCAGTCATTACTGCTGTCAGTAACAGGCAGGTTTCTGTTTCAAATTGCCTCTCAAGAGGATTCTCATGAAGGAATGAAAATAAAACCTGTAAGGGCCTGATCGTGATTCACAAATGTCATTTGAAAAACTTAAAAAAATGACCCAGTTTTGCTTCCCCAAAATATACGGATTCTTTTCATAAAAAAAAAAAACATTTTAGACATAGTTGGATAGTATATCTGTTTTCCTGTTTTACCTTATGAAATTACTCTGCAATGTATCACAGTATAATTAGTAAAACAAATGAAAAGACCTAGAGGATAAATCAAACTGTAATTACTTTTAGGCTTAGCGAGCTTTGTTGACAGTGCTGCTCTTGTAGAAAATGTGTCGGAGGTAAATGTTATCACCGTGTGGCAAATGCAGATGAATGTGGGTGTGGCAGAAAGCCTGATGGGCCCAGCTTGAAGGAGAAGCCAGCAGAGACTCTCTTGCTGAACAGGTGCTCGAGCGTTGGATTCGTCTGAGCAGCTGCTGCGTCTAATTTTCAGTTCATTCTGGAACATCTACACTCAATGCGCTAAAAGGCGACTCCTTAAAACTACGTTAAGCGTTTTATTTAGAAGGCACAGTGCCATGACGATTGCATGCTGCACGCTGCTGTGAAAAAATAAACGCCCTGCCTTGTTTGTGTTTAATTATTATTTTTTTGGCTTAATAGAGCTGGTGGTTCACAAGGCTGGCAGCCAGAGGGTTTTTGTTCTTTGTGTCTGCCTCAGCATTGCTGTTTTTGCGGACATGGTGAGGTGCCTTGTTTCTGACCAACCCTGGGCTCTTTGGCAAAGATTGAATGAATTAAATGAATCAATGCAAAAGTAAATAATAGCTGACGGTTATGCACGATTTGCAGGCATTTCCTGCGGACCAACATCAGAAATCCCAGCGCCAAAGACACGGAAGGTGTCTACAGATTCTACAGATTTTCCCTACAGTTTAACAAAAGTTACAATCTGCTATTGGTTGGCAAGCCCTGGCAACAATAATGTTCATTGCTTTTTGCACCACAAAAGTAATAAATAGTCAGCTACTTTTCCGTTTGTCTCTAGATAATATGATTTTTGAAGGATTTCCACACACAGCAAATTGGATGCTGGATTAGGTGTGGAGGGACCGTTTTGAAATTTATATACATATTTTTTCCATCAAAAAGGTGAGAAGATAGTTTTGGAGAATGGCTTAGAAGTCATAACAATGCATCTTAAGTTTACATGATAAATGTGTGTAACAGGGGATCAAAGTTTTAAAATCCAATTAAGTTAAATAAAATCTTTTTTAAGTGCAATTATTTGCTCAAGACCATTACACATAGTAGTGTGCAATGTTATCCATTTTGTTTTGCACTGCTGTTAAATAAGCTATTTTTAAAACCTCTTTTCTACAAATTTACACTGCCTGTCAGCTATTATTGAACAGCGGAAATTCATTTTCTTCCACATAACTCTGCAAATCAAATGAAGCAAAGCAGATTTGGCCTCAAAGAGCCATTTGTGGGATTCAATTATTGAAATGGTCTTAACGTCTTGATTAAAGATGGGGGTGCTGCAAGTGTCTTACGTTTCTGGTAGGGATTGGAGAGTGGATGCATTCCTTTTACAAGAGACCTTTTTGGGCTAATTTGACAGCTTGTGAACGGATAGATATTTCACTCTGAAAGAACAATCTGTACTATTCTAAAACATTTTTCCACACAGACTGTGAATAATGCTCTTTTGCTGGATGAAAAACATGAATGCAGTATTTGTGTATTCTATGTATGTCAAATTTAGTCTGAAACACATTTGTCGAGTGTAATCTCTACTTTTAATTTAGGAATTATATAAAATTCATCCAATATCCAATATACTCACAGACCCACACATAAAAAAAGAGAAACACAACTCTGTCCAAGTCAATGAGCAACAGGGGGCATTTGTGGTCATGGACTGGACACGGAGGGGAGTCTGGGGAAGCAGACAGGAGTAGCATGAGATCATGGCATTCTTCACATATGTGTGAATGAGCCAGTGGACATTTGAATTTAGAGGCTTGATCATTTGAAATAAGATTGTTTCTCTGAAATAATTTCTGAGGCAGTAGTAAAACCATTTTACAATAAATTATGTGCAAATTAAATTTATGTTACCAACAGCAGAGAACATTCTATGGAGTAGCACCATCCTACCTCACAGCCCTTATTATACCTCGCACTGCACCTTGTATTCTCTGACCATCCAGTACTACTCGCCTGGTCCCTCCATCTCTGAAGGTATGAGGAAGACACTCTTAGTGCAGCTACTGGGAGCCAGGAACGTAGCAGAGGGGTGGTGTGGGAGAATTTGGGAAGGTTGGTGATCAGTCGTGCTGCTGCATTTTGCTGCTGCATAGTGGTAGACCAGCTAAAAGGGAGTTACAGTAATCCAGTATTGAGATTACTAAATACTGCACTAGTATCTGGGTGGCCTGTGTTGACAGATAAGGATGGATTTGTCTGATATTGTACAGAAGGAATCTACATGAGCGGGAAAGATTGCTGATGAGAGTCGAGAAGAAGAGTTGGTTGTCTATTCTTACTCCAAGGTTGCGGGCTGTTGTTGAAGGAGGGAGCTGTGAGTTGTCCAGGTAAATAGCAAGATCCTGGTGTGTTGAAGAATCTGCTGGAACGAATATTAGTTCAATTTTGGTCTGATTGAGTTTGAGATGATGGGCTGCCATTCAAGATGAGATATCGGTTAGACATCAGAGATTTTGGAAGCAGCATGTAGATCAGAGGTAGGAAAAGAGAAGATGAGTTGTGTGTTGTCAGCATAGCAGTGGTAGGATAATCCATATGAAAAGGAGAGGATTTAGCACTGAGCCTTTAGGGACAACAGTGGAGAGTCTATGTGAGGTAGAAGTGGATCCTTTCCAAGTCACTTGGTAAGATCGTTCATCAAGGTAGGAAGCAAACCACTGCCATGCTGAGCCCTGAATTCCAAGCCACTACAGGATAGTCAAGAGAGTCTTGTTGTAAACTGTGTCAAATGCTGCAGAGAGGTCAAGGAGAATAAGAACCGATGACAGTTTTGCCAATCTGGCCACATGTAGCTGCTCTGAAACAGCCAGAAGGGCAGTCTCAGTAGAATGAGCATCAGATGTGAAAACATCATTAAATATTTAACTTTTTCTTGTTTTATCTATTTACTTATGTAAATCAGGAGGACGCCTTGACTTTACAATTCATGAACAAGCATGTAGTGTCAGTGCTAGTTTGGCAGTTTGGCAGGGCCCATATTTCAGAATGAGGAGGAAAAGCTAGCAGGGAAGTTGTTGTAAATGTACTTGTACTCCTCTGTGTGTCCTGCAGACAGTTTGTATGCTGCAGCTGAGCTCCCGCTCTTCCCGTTCGTGTCAGTAAAGTGCGGTGGAAATGCTGGCAGACCAGCAGAATCGGAGATCTCAGGGCACTAATGTGCATGAAAGCAGTGCGTTGCCTGGCAGAGGATCCAGCAGGCGCAGAGAGAGAAATTAAAAGAGTGAGAAGTGCAGAATGGCGCTTCACAGCTGCACTGCCTGGGATTCAGACGCTCCACAGCAGCCCTCTGGTGTGAAGCAATCAGGATTCTTACAGCTTATACTATGGCAGGATCTGTTTGTTTCGGAATCGTCATTCATGATTTAAGAGGGAAAAAAAACATCAGGCATTTTCCTTACTGGTTTTCTTGATTACTTGAAGCTTTTTACAGCAGCAGCTTAGAAAGGTTTTATATCCATTCAGCTCCTACACATGTGTACGTGAGCACTGTTCATACCAGCATTTACTTGCCTTAAACAATTCTTCAGTAGCAATCATCTCTCCAGACAATGGAAGTAAAGAAAGTGCACTTCTCACTACCACAGTGTCACGCTGGTTTGACATGGCGAGGCAGGTGATCTGGAATTTACATTTACATTTACAGTATTTATCAGGTGCCCTTATCCAGAGCTACTTTCAATCAGTAGTTACAGGGACAGTCCCCCCTGGAGCAACTTAGGTTTAAGTGTCTGGCTCAGGGACACAATGGTAGTAAGTGGGGTTTGAACCTGGGTCTTCTGGTTCATAACCGAGTGTGTTACCCACTAGGCTACTACCACCCACCCAATGATGGCTGGACATGACGATGAAGAAGGACGCATTTAATTTAGTTTAATACATGATCAACAGGACAGGGGCGACATCCAGTAACAAGTAACAATGACCC
Organism: Denticeps clupeoides; assembly: GCF_900700375.1. Classification (NCBI taxonomy): domain Eukaryota; kingdom Metazoa; phylum Chordata; class Actinopteri; order Clupeiformes; family Denticipitidae; genus Denticeps; species Denticeps clupeoides. The sequence continues at coordinate 9,782,201 of NC_041711.1, forward strand.
GACGGTGAACAGACACGAACAGGCCAGCTTTATACAATCAGACACAGGTGAACATGATCAGGAAACATAATAACACAGGACCAACATGAAGCTCTGGTCCTGATCCCAGACCCGGAGTAACCCTTTCTGGACTGGATTGTGGCACAAGGTATGCAAGTTTTGTCTGACACACTCTAATTTTTCATCAAAATCCTCTAGTCACAATGTACGTAAGGTATTCTGAGTAACTATATTTTAAGTGTGAAAGTTACCTAGGTGATAATAGTACATTCATGCAGAACATGACAAATACATTACAAATGTACATATCAAATCAATAATTATGCACATTATGCAAATATATGAGGCAAGACAAAAGAACAGTTACAGTTTTTCCAGAACTGTAATGCTCAAGTAAAATAAAAAAAAAAAAAAAAAAAAATCGTATTCAAGTTCTGCTCAAGTGGTGGAGCATCTGATAGCATGAACAAAATTAATTTAAGTCTGAAAAACTCAGTATGAGGAAATTTTTTATGTATACTTTAAGTATTCACTTTAATCTCACGCTCAAGTTCAGCTGTAGCATTTTTTTTTAGAAGAAACCTGTAATTAATGAATGTATGTAATGCATGAATGTTGATGCATTATGAAGCACTGATGTGAGATTCTGAGTATTAAAGCTCTCTGAAGCCTGCCAGGTGCTAAATTGGAAAGTAAACACCTGCCTTTTATTATCTTTGGCATAATAAAAGAATGAATATCTTTGTTCCTATTTTGATGTGTGTCCCTATCCGACTTTCTTGTCATCTCACACACAGATATCACCTCTTTGGTCTGACATTTCATCAAATGGGCCGATGTGATGAGCCATCATCTTATTCACTGGCTCTACTTCTGCCTAAAATGTAATCAATCCTGCAGCACTGAGCTGACCGGCCGCTCATTTGCAGCCTGTCCATGGATGCACTCTTACAAGGCCTCATTGTCTCTGCTGGTATGGGATAATGTCAGTGAGCTGTCATTAGCAAGAAAGAGGTGTTATTTATCAAAAGACGATTGAAAAAAAAACACAAGTCAGTTCATTGCTATTTGTAAGCATTCATTATGTGATTATTTTCATTTTTTCATTGCTTTCTAATGTGTAAATTACATTTTCAGTCTGCATCTTGGCTGCTTCCAGTTTTTTCAGTCCCTTTTCCCCTTTTTACAGCCACTCCCTGCTCAGCAGACCCAGAGATGGCCCTTACAGATAATCATTCACAGCAGAGTGGAGCCAATCAAGCTGAAAAAACTGGACAAAGTCCCCTTGCGCCCTCCAAATGGCCTGGCCATCAGCCATCCCTGCCAAAGACACCTGCAGTTCTGCCTACCTTCTGTCACTTGCTCCATGATCAATAAAGGCCAATCATTTTCTGTCAATAACACACTGAATGTGGACAGAAATATTCAGCTTGAACCTGAACATCTATGTTTGATTTGAAAAATGGATGCTTGTATATCAACTTATCTACACAAATTACATGGACTGCTTTCCTGGAGCAATATAACTGTGGTAATTTACCACATGGCTCCACTGGGATATGATTCCAGAATTTCCAGTTTCATTAGAGAAGAAGCACGAACCTGAACTTGTCTGTTTTGGTGTACACTCACTGCATCTGCACTGATTTAAACCAATCATGCTTTAAATGAACTGGAACCTATTTTACAGTCTCAGTAGGTGGAAAGGTGGTCTTTTCAAACTGCACATGAAATGAGTGGTGGCTCTGCCGCCGCAAGAAACAAATGTACGCTTGGTCACATAAACTACACAGATGTAGAGGCAGAAGCTCTTTTTAAAATTACTTCTATAAATGTTTATATTTGCTTTATAATAATGTATTCATTCAGATTGATTTAATTAGAATCAAATCATTATTTAATATAAATTTATATACCGTGTTTGTCACGACTACGGACTTACGGGGGAAGGAAGCGCAGAGGTCTGACATACTGGGAAGGGGGTTTTATTATACAACAAATAAACAAACTCAAAGAAATACAAATAAACAATGGCGCGATGGCCAAAAACAGTTTAACATAAATCAAGAACTGAAACAAACCCGTAGGCGTGTGGCGATTGCCAGAACTCAAAACACATAAAACTAAACAAGGTCAAGTTCGTGCATAGAGTTCACGAAAATGCCAGCGACCCCGAACGGGCGGAAACTTCCGGCATTTATGGGGCGTCAGGATTGGATTCCGGTGTGGAGCCCAGCTGCAGGCAATCCTGACAGAGCCCCCCCTCCAAGGGCTACGTCCTCGGAGCCCCAACAGTACCATCAGTGGAGGCGGCGGGGCGGACGGCGGCAACCACAGGGCTCCTGCCCTGCTGTATCCTCCCCTTGGAGGACCCAGTCCCTCGGGCTGGCTCCCCGGCGTGGTCAGGCGTGGCGGCCCCGGTCCCTCGGGCTGGCTCCCCGGCGTGGTCAGGCGTGGCGGCCCCGGTCCCTCGGGCTGGCTCCCCGGCGTGGTCAGGCGTGGCGGCCCCGGTGCCTCGGGCTGGCTCCCCGGCGTGGTCAGGCGTGGCGGCCCCGGTGCCTCGGGCTGGCTCCCCGGCGTGGTCAGGCGTGGCGGCCCCGGTGCCTCGGGCTGGCTCCCCGGCGTGGTCCCGCTTGGCGGCCCCGGACCCTCGGCCTGGCTCCCCGGCGTGGTCCCGCTTGGCGGCCCCGGACCCTCGGCCTGGCTCCCCGGCGTGGTCCCGCTTGGTGGCCCCAGACTCTCGTACCTGCACACAATAATCAGGGCCGATCCATCTGGGTACGTGTGGGCCCTGTCTCCACACGTCCCCTCTGACACTTCTTGTGTCACCCCCTGCACCGCGCAGGGAGATTGACCCAGAGCCTCCGGCGACTGTTCCAGGCACCCCAGGCTGGTGCCTTCTGGGACTATGCAGCCCCTCTCGCTGCACGGCCCTGGTGCCAAGGGGGGGGCATTGCCAGACCATCCGGCTAGCCCCTTCTGCGTCCGTTGGGACAAGCAGGCCCTCTTCCTGTCTGTCCCAGCTGGGTCCTCATGCCTACCCGGGGGCTCTATGGCGCTCCACCCCTCTGGAGGCAGACGCAGGCCCATGCCTGGCCCACCCTCCTCACTGGCTACCGGAGGACCCAGCTCCATCGCTTCCCCACCTCCCCTCCCCTCAGGAGGAGTCCCCAACCCGAACTGCACCCCCCCAAAAAATTCTTTGGGGGAGCACCCCCCCCGGCTGGACTTAGGGGTACCTTGGGGCTTGTCCACCTCGCCTTGGACCAGCACATTCGGGTCAGGAACCTCCTCCCTGGGGTTCGGCTCCGCGGCTGGGTCGCCATCTGGTGGACACAAAGAGGGGAAGTGGGGGCGACATACGGACACATATGCCACGCACACACACACAGACAGAGACAGACAGAAGAGAGGGTCGTCTGGCTCCCTCTCTGGGCTCTCCAGGACCTCCTCAGGGGGCACAGCCAGGATCTCGGGAGGTGCGACCTTCTCGTCGCCCGCCAGTGCTTGGTCTTCTTGCCCCGGATCCTGACTGGCGCTGGACGTGGTGGAGGGGCAGAGTTCGATCCCTGGCTCAGGCTCTGGCCGATCAAACTCCGCCCTCAGTCTCTGCTGGAAGTCCCGAAAACTGCTGTCTGTCTCTCCCTGCTGCCAGAGGGCTGCGCTCCAGCCCCATGCTGACCCAAGCAGACACGAGAGGATGGTGGTGGTCTTATCAGTGTCTGCTGCCCCACTGAAGGGTCCCGGGACAATTGGGCTGTCCCACATGGGGCTGGGCACGTCGCTGGAGATGGTGGTAGGTGTGTGGTGTGGAGGGGGGTGGACGTCTTCTCCAGCAGGTGTGGGCGCTGGTGCTGCGCTGCCATTTCGCTGGGGAACGTCCGGGCAGAGGGAAGGCGGGTCGGCGACTGGAGCAGGAATGGAGGATTCCCTGCGAGGCAGTCCCGGCAGCGCAGTTGCTGGCTGGCGACATCCCGTCGCCCTCTTCCACCAGCTTTCCTCACACTGCTGGGAGGGACGTGGGTCTCCACGGACCTCGTGACGATCCTGGATGGGCGCGATGGGCGGAGCCATCCCGGCACCGACTGCCCAAACGGCGTCATCCTGGTCGTCGTCCGTGTCCACCTCGTACCCCCGGAAGTCACATGGGTCATCACGGACGCCGCGATGATCTCGGACGCGCACGCTGGGCGGAGCCATCCCGGCACCGACCACCCACCGAAAATCCACGTCATCATCGCTTTCGTCATCCGTGTCCTCCCACCGGTGACTCCACGGGTCGTCCACCCTGCGGACATCCTGGACCCATGGCGCGATAAGCTCCCATGGGCAGTACTCTGGCCATTCGGGCTGGAGGCTGCCCACCTCCTCGCTGGAGGAACGCCGCCGTTGTTGTTGCCGCTTCTCACCCCCCTGGAAGTGACGTGGGTCCCCACGGGCCTTGCGACGATCGCAGACTGGTGCGATGGGCGGAGCCCAACTCTCGTCTCCCGTGCTCTCGTCGTCGTCCGTGTCGTCCCAGTCCACGGGGAGCCTTGCCAGCAGAGCGCAGAGTTCTTGGCTCGACATGGCGAAGATCGTGGGGGTCGCATCTTCTGCGCTCGCTGCCCACGTGACTTCCTCGCTGCTGCCGACGCCAACGTCCTCGCTCCGCCCACTCACCCGCCGACGTTGTCGCTTCCGGGTTTCGCGGAGTTTCCCGGGGGTGACGTCATCACGCGGCGCCGCGTACCACGGCTTCTCGGGGAGAAAACGCTCCACCAGAACGGGCGCCGCGTCTCTCCCCTGGTGTCCGCGTTCGCCGCGCCGGGCTGCGTCCTTCGCGGCGTTTCTTCTCCTCTGCTTTTTACCTCTGCGCTTTTGGGTGGGTCGCTGGCATTCTGTCACGACTACGGACTTACGGGGGAAGGAAGCGCAGAGGTCTGACATACTGGGAAGGGGGTTTTATTATACAACAAATAAACAAACTCAAAGAAATACAAATAAACAATGGCGCGATGGCCAAAAACAGTTTAACATAAATCAAGAACTGAAACAAACCCGTAGGCGTGTGGCGATTGCCAGAACTCAAAACACATAAAACTAAACAAGGTCAAGTTCGTGCATAGAGTTCACGAAAATGCCAGCGACCCCGAACGGGCGGAAACTTCCGGCATTTATGGGGCGTCAGGATTGGATTCCGGTGTGGAGCCCAGCTGCAGGCAATCCTGACAGTGTTCAATGAAATCCCTTTGCTTTGCTTGAGTTTTTTGGAAATTGTACGGTGTTTAATGGATGCATGGTGAAAAGGAGTAAATGTTAACAGAAAAATGGCCAAACCTATATGACTGTGTGGGTGGCCATCTGAACAAAACAGATAACCCTGACAGCACCTGGGCTTACACTGCACAGAAAGTTATAGTATATGAATAGTTATAGTAATTCATATGACATGACTGTGTGATTCACTGCAGAACTGCTGGCTGTTAGGGACTGGTGTCCTCCAGGAGCAGGGTTGGTGACCCCTGTTACAATGGAACATTAATATTGTCATTCATGGTATCATGACAATACATGAAATCATTTATGGCCATAAAATGGTATTTAAAATATAAGGAAATTGTCATAAAATGGAAGGAAACTTAATGATTAAAGGATCACCAAGTCACACCACAAAACCGCCACATTTAAATGAAAATATTAGTAATTAAAAAAAATTGTTCTGCCACAGCTTGTTAGATACTATTGTCCTCAAAGCAATAAAACCTTCAGCTTGCACAGCAAGCTCCTACATTTCCTCCAGTCCTGAGTAGAAAGAGTAGCAGCAGGTAAAAGAACTTGAATTAAAATCTTGTCTCCAAGACTCTTGAGCTGACCAGACAGATGAAAGTCAATTGGAAAATCTGTTTGCTGAAACAGCCTGCCACGTTTTTTTGGATTTAAATAATGTATTCCAACATTTTTGCTTTCTTTCATGTGCTTTCTAAGAGTAGGGTGATTAATCTGGTTAATCACAATTTGCATAATCAAAAAGCCGTAATTGCACCCAAGCCTCCCATGCATCGGGTGGAAATACCCACCACATTTTTTTTCACGAGCAGACGTCTCCTGTAAAACGCCGTTGCACGCAACTTATTCAAACGGCAAACAAAAACTAATTCTTCCAGGTTGAGACCGTCACAGTGGAAGCAGCAGAGCAGCTGGGGCCAGCGAACATCAAGGATCTCCTGGCAGACGGCCCAGATTCTCAGCTTCGGCGAGCTGCGCGGTGCAAGGGCGCGGCCAGGGGAGCGGAATTACAAAAGCACAACCGCAGAAGAAAAACATTTGAGCGCTGAAATAGGGTTCGTAGGCGGTAAATGTTAATTATCAATTGGGCACGTTCAGGTTGGCCACAAACATAGGGTTCTGTTGTTGAATTGTACCTGTTGTGTGGCTGCACTATGGTTTTTTTTTCGGAAAACGAGAACCAGGACAAAGGGATGTTAGGACCCTGGATGCTTTGCCGTCTCACCTGAGATGCTGTGCTGTCTGCCCTGATAAAGATTTTCAGCAAACTCACCCATCCACTGTTCTCCACCATAGATGCACTGAATATCAGAGCGTATTAGAGGCAAGATCGCACGATCTCCCTCCACAAAGAGCAGCTTTTTGAGCCTTCACACACACTCGCTCTTCTAGTTTTCCTTTCACCACCTGTCCTTCTAACACCTAGTGATTAACTTTCCCGCCGGTGACGCTGTCACTTTCCAGGGCTCGGCTCTGGCGGTGCTTGCACATCCTGAATCTGGGACATCTTAACGCGTGGCAGACAGGCCAGCTTCTGGCTAATGATGGGGTGGGGAAGCGGGGGGGGGTGGAGTTAAAATTACCTCCAACCTGACTAGGGAGCCATTATTAACTGACAAAAAAACAAGGGTTCTATTGGTAGGGGTGACACTGCTGCCACCATGACAAAAAACCTAAAAGGGAATGAGGCAAAGTTTACCAGTTTCAAGAGCAGATGCAAACACAAATCAGCGTCCCAAAAGCATCTGGAAATCTCTGTGATAATACAACACAGGCGCTCTTGAACCTATTAATAAAATGTCTGAAAGTCAATAAGAGTGTCTGGAAAATAAATTCTTTCCAATTTGTCTAAAATTGTGGATCAAGACTCCCAGGCACTAAACTGAGAATGGCTGCAGTGCCCTGAATTTAATCATCCTTTTATTGATAGTTTTTTATAGAGTTGTTTTCCAAATGCCAAATGGCAATTTCCCAACTGTTGTGACGCACACTTAATAAAGACAAACTCTGTTGGCAAATGACAAATAATAATGACTAGACATTTGTTCCAGTATAAAACAAAACAGATTATTTTGATAAGAACTTTATAAAACATACAATATTTTATTTTACATACAATATTTAATTTTTGCTGACGCTTAATTCACACAAACAAAAAAAAAAAAGTCATGAAGGGCAAAAATTAAGCCCAAACTGGTGCACCAAGGTGCTCATATACACTGGTGCTCATATACACACCAGCAGGTGGAAAATGTATACAGAAGACATACATGAGCATGCATGAGGTGAGCTTTTATAGAGGAAACCACAGGTAAAGACAACCATGTAATGGCTTATGGGACCCAATAAGGCATGGCCAGGCACACCATTTCCCTTGCTGGTGTGTGACAGTGTGACTTTTATGTCGATGTGGGTTTGTTGGTGTTTGGTGCAGTTTGGTGGCTTAATTGATGCCATTCTCTTATTGGCTATGACTGAAGGCTGTCCCTTTAAAAAGAGCATTTTTGTGAGGTAGAGGATTGCAAACCAGAAGCACACTTTTTTCTCGATGCTGCCACACGCACGCCCGACCGCCCGAGCCCCGTTCTCCCAGTTACGACCTTTATTGGTTCACGCTCTCCTCCGGGGCGTGAACCCTCGACCAATGTCGGGAGATGCTGAGGCTTATGCGGGTTTCTGATCCATCTGTATGTCAGATGGGTGATCCTCATTTGTAAATGAGCTTGTATCTCTGGGACCAACCACCACTAGAAGATGGAAGATCTCCACTAGAGAAGTTAATTGCTCAAGTGAAGTGATGGCAGCTATATAAGTTAATAACATCTGAGAAGTACTGAAACACAAAAAGTACATTTAAGATTTCATTACAAAATTGATAGACCTTTATCATTTAATGAGACCAGACTGAAGTCAAGTCACACTGATGCCATCCTTAACACACTGTTTCACGTTAGTCTAGCTTGCTTGAGCACCATGTTTGTCTGGCAACTGCTCCAGTACAGATGTTGCAAGAAATCACTAAACACGTTCCACATTAGTGGTGAGGTGATCAGAGATAGAGAAGCTTGCAATTTACTGAAGGCAAGATAATTGGGGACAAATGGTTATCTTATGTGGGATTTCATGGTAAAATGCCCAGCCTCTGCGTGAGCGTGTTTAATGAAAAAGCAGTCGGCCATGAGATATAACATTTCTTGCAAAGATAATCAGGCTGACTTTTGAGCAGCAGATGCTGCTGCTCATTCTGATTATTGTTTCAGAAGAAGCCCTTCTTGTTCCAGTTCTGAACATTAAGCGTGATTAAGGTGTGGAATCTAATTAGCACAAAGTGCTGGACTCCGCCTGTCCTGGGCTATTCATAATCAGACAGCCTCTGCAGCCTTCTGCCTCTTGAACAATGAAAAGACAAAAGGACTGAAAGACAGCAGAGAGATTAATCAAGGAGACAGATACAGCTTTCCTTGAGAAGTTTTCAACCCCAAAAGTAGAAGTCATCAATTTCCTTTTGTCAGAGCCTACATCATAGCTGCTGTGGGTAATCAGCATGCCTGCTTCTTGCGGAAAAATATGAAAACCAAGTTCAAATGAATTACCTTTTTATAAGCCTTCTGGGATTTTAAGTCCAGAAATCTTTTTTTTCATGAGCAGAACACCACACCACTGTCAGGCGACAACACTGACAGGCTCATAATAATATTGGGTAACACACTCACCTATGAACCAAAAGACCCAGGTTAAAATCCCACTTAAAACCATTGTGTCCCTGAGCAAGACACTTAACCCTAAGTTGTTCCAGGCGGGGACTGTACCTGTAACTACTGTACCTGTACCTGTAACTCTGGATAAGTCTGATGTAAATGTAAATATTGTATCGTAATAATATTGTATATATTATATGTATCATAACAATAAAACATTTACATTTATTAGTCGCAGACGATTCAGTAAATGTCCTTGCCTTGTTTGCCTGTGTCCAAGATGGGCCCATCAAAGAAAATGTAGGGCACAACCTCTGATTGGAAGTTAATTTCTGACAGATGTCTGTCAAGCCACTATGATTATGCACCTGTCAATCATTGCCATTATCGTTTCAGATTTACAAGCTCATTAGAGGCCGTGACCTGTTGTGGCGAACCCAAGGAAAACATTTTCTGCAGACAAGGATCAGTCATTTTTTCAGTTGTTTGGTTCTGTAATCTTGTGACTGAGTATTAGTAGATGAACAATTGAAAATTAAAGGAACGTATGATCTTTAACGGGGCTTGATGGTGAAGAAAAGTATTAGTTCTCTCCAGGAATAATTACTAAACTTATACAATTACTGCTAAAACATTATTTTATTTATTGCTAGGTTATTGATTATTGATACCAACACTACATTGTGTTATATTTTTTAAATGGAATACACATGATGGATGCCATGATGGATGCATTAGACCTGTTTGAACTAAATGTAGTGGGACATTATAATGTCTTGCATTCGTTTAAAACAAATTTATTTAAGCCTGCACAACAGAGAAATGTTCTTGTTCTATTGTTGTTTTGCACATTCTCTGTTTTTAGATTTCTAATTTTCGGAAAACTGTGTAATCACTCGAGTAATGGAATACATTATCGCCTAGAAAAATGGCATTATAAATGAGGCACAGGTACATCGTGTACTCAATAACAATGTCACTCCTTCTGTTGATAAGGGACATATTGTTTGCAACTTCTGACGTAGGGCCTTAGCAATACATAAATCACAGATCATTGTATAATTTTCCATACGTTGGCCCACAGGGTATTTTTGGTGTACACATACAATTCCTGTATCCATCAGTTTAAGGGCATTACTCATGTTTTACTGATAATTAGTGTGCAAATAGGAACCAAATGCTCAGGTCTGCAGAGCAGATTATTTTTTTCCAAGCATATGTAATTTCATGTGTAATTTCCATGAACAGTGTTTTCCTTCGTCCGTGGCCTTTTCCATGTAGCAGAGGCCCTGGCTGCAGTTTAGCGGCCCCACCTGCTCCATCCTTCATCCCCTGACCTAAGGTCAGCGGATGATGGACTCGTCCCTTCAGTGCACCCTTCAGAGCATGTTGAACTGATTGTCTGAGCAGTCCTCTTGGGTTCTACCACTTTGGCTGGTGGACAGTCACACAGGACCTATTAGCTCCAGGCTAAACACAAAGCTTTTCATCAGCTCTGTCATGCTAGTGCCAAGACGGTGAACCGTCTCTACCTCTGCCTCAACATCCCAGTTCACTGACGCGAGGTACAAATGTGGATGCAAGGTTAAATAATTTACTGCGGCACAGATGCTAACATAAAAAGAACATTATTTGGCAAATCTTAACTAAAAGAGGTTTAGAGGAGGATTGGTGGCCAAATTCATTCCTAACAGGAGAAGCTCACTATTGCCACCTTCCTGTTTTTCACAGTATTCATTTCTCTTCCTCAATGCCAAAATGATCTTTAAATCATTTGTAACTCTGTCATTAGTGGAACGTATCAGGTGAACCTCTACAGAATACAATGTTCGGTACCTTGGCATTTCACTGTCAGTTAAAAGCATTTCCAGCCTTTCCATACTTATTATGTTATCGACCTTTTAATTTTTTCAGACATGAATAAATAAATATGTTCTCTTGGTTAATGTTGTCTGGCACTTTATGTGCTATTTCAAAAACCTGATAATGTTAACGATTCTATATGGTTATAAAAGTTATCTAATTCGGGGACGCGTGGGCAGACATTGTGGGCTCTCGTCCGCTCGCTGGAGGGGAGGCGAGTTTCGGGGAGGCAGGAGGAGGAGCTAGCAGGCGTTGGGTTCGGCTGTGGGAGGCTGCAGGTGAGTGGGTACGGGAGGGGAAGACGGGACATGCGGCCACGTGAGGTCAGGTTCAGTGGTGAGTGTTGGGACTGGGGTTGAGGGATGAGAGTTTTTGGTTATCGCGAGAACAGGAACGCGGCCTGGCTTGAGTACGGACCGGGCCTGAGGGGAAAGTGCAGGACCTTGGTGGCAGGAAGAAGGGTTTGTGGACATTCAGGCGTCGAGGTACAGGGGCAGAGGTGGCCTAGCGGTTAAGGAAGCGGCCCCGTAATTAGAAGGTTGCTGGTTCGAATCCCGAGCCGGCAAGGTGCCACTGAGGTGCCACTGAGCAAAGCACCGTCCCCACACACTGCTCCCCGGGTGCTTGTCATGGCTGCCCACTGCTCACTCAGGGTGATGGGTTAAATGCAGAGGACAAATTTCACTGTGTGCACTGTGTGCTGTGCTGCTGTGTATCACATGTGACAATCACTTCACTTTAGAAGGGGGCAGGCGAAACTCGTGGTCTATTAATCAGGCAAGGGTTCTACATCAAAAAGGCAGTCGATTCAAAATAGGTGCGTGTCAATGAAAGAATTATCAAAGAGTGGGCAGCACCCAAGATGGCTGCCCATCGTCCCACCACCTGCCCCCTGGGGGCCAGGTGGTGGGACGATGGCTGTGACAGTTGCTTAGAAACATTAATTGGTGATAGTAAAGATCTATTAAAACCCATTTGATGTAGTGTACAGGGACAGTCCCCCTGGAGCAACTCAGAGTTGTCTTATTCACTGACACAATGGTGGGGTTTGAACCTGGGAATGGTTGATAGATGACTGTGTCAGCCACTGGGATACTATCACCCTACTAGAGGCTGGAGGACATGTGATCACAAATTTTTTTATACTTTTGCTGACCATGATGTCTCCATACTGGGGTAGCATTCTGTTGCATTCATTTTGTTTAATGCTAGTGCTAGAATGCAATAATTTTAAAATGACTGGTGATTCGTAGAAAGGCAATTCCCATAAGTGAGGTAGAGCACAGTCTCTGTTGACCTGTACTGGCCAAACAAGGTCCAATTGGTTCTCTGGCTCCACATTCACTGATGCATTTCATCCCTCCCCCTTGATAGGAAGAGGATTTGTCTGTCAACAGTGTCAGGGCAGGAGTGTGTGCAGTCAGCCTTCATTATGTTCACTTTGGCCCCAGATCATTTATAATAATGGACATTGTGGAGGCCAGGAAGAAAGAGGACACCAGTTTCTGTCGGGCCCCGCATGCTTGCAGTGGGCAGCACATCTCTGATAAGTCCATGGCAGAGTATAAAGTAGGCAGTGAGTTTGTAGAGTTTGAGTTGCTCTTTTTAGTTGTTGTTGTATCAGGTGATATACTTGAATAACTGTACTTTTTAAAAATGTTTTACATTCAGCAAACTGTGTCAGCTGACAGAAAACCCCATAATTCTGTTGTAATATATATTTTCATTGTTAAATGTTGACTTGTCACAAAATCATGATTTGTGTTGTCAACACTGGGAATATGTTATATTCACTATGTTTATGCTTTTACAATATTGGGTGTGTTTAAAATTCATGTGCATAATCCCATAAAAAAAGAAATGTTTTAACATGTTTTTTTTTTGTAAAGGCCGAGCCAGAGTTGACTGCTTGTGGGACTGGCTGTGTGTGTGTGTGTGTGTGTGTGTGTGTGTGTGTGTGTGTGTGTGTATATATATATATGTATATATATAATTTGCTCCTGAGAGTAACCCTCAACTTCATTTCATGAGCTGGTTAACACACAACAATGCTGGCCACTTTAAGAATTAAAGTATTTATGAGGAATTACAAGAATCTGTGGTGTGAAAAGAGGCAAACAGACAAACAAATGAATTCAATACTGAATGCTGATTTAATTAGATTTGCCACAAGGATATTCAAAACATTTGCTGTGGGTCTATTGCCAAGGCCCTCTAAACCCTTAAAAACGGTGAAGGTCTGAGTCATAGTGAGTGCTCAGTTGTGTGCAGGGTTTGACAGAGCAGCCAGTCCCACAAGCAGTCAACTCTGGCCCGGCCTTTACAACATGTTTATTCTCTCTGCTCCAAGCTCTGTGATTTGGCATTGAAAGCCAGTTAAGTAGCCATTAGGAAGGAGCTGGCAGTGACAGGAAAACCACACTCCTAAGGAACATTTGCAGAAATCCGGCTGGAGGATTTGCAGTCAGAACCACTTTCCATGACTCATGATGCAGTCCAGCACCAGTCCACACCAATGCAAACATTTCCCCTTCGTTTCGCTGCGGATTAGCGCTGAACCATTCTACACCAGACGGAGCTTAGTGGATGGTTGCTCTGTGGAATGAATGATAAAACCCACAGGCTTCTGGTAACTTTGGTACACAGTCAGGATCAAAGAATCTACCAGTCGATCGCAAAGGCATTGTGGGTAGATCGCTTGACATCAGAAAAAATCAGCCTGTCATTCATCCCGTCACTTGATTGATATATAGGGCAGCCAGTCAGATGACATCTTGTCAAGTGCAGCAAAGCTAACACGCTAGCGAGTTACCTTGAGTTTAAGGAGTTACCTTGAGGAGTATTCTTTTCACGATGACATTTTTCGAAGTGCGTTTGCCTCATCTGGCAGTCTACGATCTCAATACCAAAGAGAGGAATTGTGGAGTGGTATTTTCGGACTGTTCATAGAAAATACGACACCGACTTCCCGCCGAGAAGCGAGCTGAGACAGAGAAAGGTGAAGTGAAAGGACTAAAATACCAATTGTCTGAACAGCAGTCATTTTTCTCACGACATACTTCAAAAGCAAAAGCCGTCACAGAAGCATCATTCTATAGATTGTACATATAAAGAAATCTCAACATACAATAAATATATGTTTTGCATTTTTGTAGGGAGATCATTTTGACGTGGTCATTTTATAAGTAGCTTGCATGCTGAAAAAGTGTGAGCACCCCTGTCCTAGGACATGGCGAGACATGAAACCGGGGCGAGACATAAATAGCTACAAAGACACTTAACACTTAATCAAAGCAGTGTTCAGGACAGTGACACAGAATTTTATTGAGCTATGGTGATTTTTGGTTTTGAAATTTCTGGTGAAAGGCTGGTGAAATGTCATTTATGCTCCTCTGGTTGTCACCCATCGATTTGTTGTGTGCAGTCTATACGATTAAACAGCTGTGCTGTGGTGAAAGGCCCTCAAAAAGCCTAAAATAAAGCTTGGATCAGAAAGGTGTGTGACCCCTTACAGTTTTGTCACATTCCTAAATTGTTATCTATGTAGCTTTTTTGGTTCAATGTGGATTAACCAAACCAATCGATGCTGATTAGAACTAGTTGGTGTTAATTACAAATGCTTATTTTGTGTAATTATGGAATTATTCTAGCATAATTACTGAGCTATTGTGGTGACAATCCCAAGAGTTCCAACGCATAAATATCCCTACATTTAGGCAATGATGCTTAAGCTGAAGAATTACTAGGTTTATTCAAATCCACTTTCTCTTTCCATTTGTGAGCAGAATCAATTGACCTCATTTTCCCACATCCATTTGGAGAGAACTTAGGCAAAAGGATTTTTTTTCCCTTTTGCTGGTCGGATGGTAATTATATAGCATGTGAACAAAAGATACCAGCGAAGCACATGAAAGTAAATCAGTTTACAGACAGAGATGTCCTGCCCCAGTGCCAACAGTAGAATACATAATTATTATTCTCCCCCCCGAGGTTATTATTAATATCCTGGGGCCTGAAGAGCAGCAATGTCAGCTCTATTCATCCATGCATAACAACGAGGGTTTTTTTTTTTTTCTTCTTTTATTTAAGGTCCAATGAGAACGGCTTTAAAAACCGAGAGACTCAGCAACTCATTGGCATTTTCACTTTTTCCTGAAACTGTTCGAATTCCACATCAGGACAGAGCGCTGGCATCTGCTGCACTTTAAAGTCCATTACTTTACATTAACAGTCTTATGAGAGTTTTTACAGTTCCCTGGTCAAATCTCCTGAACACTAATTAGAAGTCACACTCTGGTTGCAGGGCGGAGGCCGCTGCCGTGAATATCAGAGGGATGGCCGCCCATTGGCTGGAAGCTCGGGTCCAGCCTGCGGCCACTGGTGGCGATGATGCATGAAAGCCATTAAAAAAAAAGACCTACATTATAAAAAGCCCCGGACCGGTGTAGAAATAAGTTTAATGTGGTGGAGCCATGACATTATTCACAGGAACAACGAGCAGAATTTGGGATGTGTGGAATATATATGTACATAGAGAGAAGAAATAGACCACATGGACTGGTAGCAGGTTGCAGCCGGTGGTTGGACAGGTACCAGAAGAGCCCTGAGGCGTCTGTGAGTCATCCTTCTCCCTTCACTTTTGTACCTCCAGCGGCGGAGCGGGACGGCACGGGGAAAAGCACAGCTAGCACAGCGGACGCTGCGCACAGACAACAGCCTGTCCTCCAGAAACATGAAGCACTTACCCCTATCTCCTCCACAGGACACACATTTCTGACAAGGAAAGAAATAGTACAAGACCTGATGACAGAATACCTCCTGCAGGCCACTGCCATGAGCCTTGGGCAGGACAGTCAGACATCTTTAGAGAAAGAAGTAATCTTAACATTGAGGTTTTGGGGGGATTTATTTGCTAAAGATATTGCGGTTGGCAGGTTTTACTCAAAACTGAGGAGATTTTTAAATTGAGACTGAATTGCTCTCAATATAGAATCAATATAAGATACAAGATAAATGCATATGCATGTATTAATGCATGTGAGTTATTAAAGCATAATAATCATACATATTACTTTAAGTCATATTGATCAAAACTTTGAAAAGCATATGTGTTTATTGAATTCAGACAGCGCAGCCAGTGCCTGCAGATTGAAGTTGGTGAAACACAACAGATGTATTTAACCCAGTAACCATCCAGGCACCCAGTTCATGTGTTTATTCCATGTAGCTGCTGTAACAACAGCATGCAGTTCTTAAAAAATGAAACGGAGCTGTCTGTGTTTCTTCAGGCAAAGTTCATCCTGAAAATAATAATTACATACAGAATTTTCTTTAAATATCATTGAGTTGCTCCCACACTGTCTACTTAATCAGTGTCATAGACTTTATAGATAATTAAAGTTAATTTGTGAAAATGATTTTTTTTTCTGTGTTATCTTATAAACTCATCATCATCAGTATATATATTTTTATGAAAGCTGAAGAATTAGTGGATGTGTGGAATGATGCTTCTATGCCGGTCTTCCATTTTGACTAGCACTGCCCTCAAACAGGCTGTGGATAAACAGAATGCTTTTGTGAGATGCAGTAATATTCATGCAAAAATATTTTTCAGCATAACTGACTGCAAGGTTAAAGTTTATCTCAAACCTTTTCCTCACAACGTCAAAACACATGCATTTACACTGCCGATAATCTTGAAACACTTAACCAAGTTTCACAGAGCGTCCTGCGTCTTGTTCTTCCAATGCTGCTTTATTTTCCACTTCGCTGGGGCTTATCAGCAATGCCATTATATTTTATTTTGATTATTATTATTTTTTGAGTGATTTCCTGCGCTAATGTGAAAAGAAAGCCTCATTACTTTGCTCTGTGCAGTAAATCACCTTTCTCCTTGTATTCCCAAAAGCTTTAGGCGTGTAATGGTGTGTGAATTTTCCATCTGAGGCAATTCCATCTCCGGGTGAAAATGGTCGTGCATTAAAACTAAGATAAGACTGTATGGAAATACGTCAAAATTTGAGCTGCTTCTTGCTTACGTTTCGCTAGAGAAGCTGCGCCGCTGTTTCCAGCCCGGCACGCAGCATTTATTTTTACATTTGTATTTGTTTTTGCGCACCATCAATTCAATCCACACACCATTACAGACAAGGACAGTGCGCCTTGAAATCAAGCTCCTTTACGACCAAAGCATGAAATGACAAGTTTGGTTTGCTTGTTAATTTTTGATCGATCTGTATTTAGTTTCATGACTTTTGAAAAGTGGTCACAACGGACCCTCGGCCCTCAGATCCCATCTTCATTGCTGACTGCGGGGTCAGAAGTGGCATCATTTTCACATCATGGTGAACTTGTCCCGTACAGCTTTAAGGGAAGCTTCCAGCAAATACTCTTCCCACATTTCACATGCCAGCGCTTACGGAATTTTGACAGATTCTCCATGGCAACAGTTTAATCCATCACACCAGGTCTTAAATGGAAAGTTCAACTAGTTTCAAAGAAATGCTTTTGTTTAAAAATGCTCTCAGGCCAATTCTGTGATGGGAGAAGGATCAATGAAAGGAAGCACTCGGTCCCAACTGTGAAACATGGAGGTGTGTCACTGCTGTTGGGGTTTGTGTCAAAATTGATGGTGAGCAGAATGTGGCATCTTATTAAAAAATGCTGGAAAGAGAATTTGCATTCATCAGCTGCACACACTCAGCCGACCCTTCTGTGGCTCTTCTGGAGTGACCATCACCATCTCCTGGCCTCCACATCTTTCAGCCACTTTGAAGAAAACTCTAACATACAGTTCAGGCAAGAAAGGAAAAAATTGCAGGAGGATTCGGTACCTTTACCACAAGAAATTCTAAAAAGCCTCATCATTCACTCCTTCAACAAAAGACTGCAGGCAGTCATTGATGCAAATGTGTGGGGGGGCAATATACATTTCTATGAAATACATTTAAGCAAGGAAATGACTTTTCTCTCTTTATACAGTTATGGATTTTTTAATGGTGCGCTGTTCTGTGATGCATAATACTTTAAATTGAAACAGATTTTGTTTGACTCAAGACATAGAAAATTGTTCTCATTATTAACAACTGTATTGTGCCGCTGTTAATGTAACACTTTCTAAACCTGTAAAAAAAATTAATGCAATACATTTCAACAAGGTATTTGTTAATGTGGAAACTTTCACGTCACTAATGCTAGCGCCACCAAGTCCAGGCATTTTTACATGAACCTCTTTGCAAGTCATGTAAGTCAGTATAAACACAGTAACTTGCACATCTACGTCTACAGTAATTTAGAACACAGATCCAATTAAAAAAATTAATTTGTGCTTCAGTACTCTAAGTACTAACAACACTGACACATTCAAATTGAAAAAAAAAAGTGACGCTCTTGTTACCGTAGAACAAGAAAGATGTCAGTAATAAAGATGGAAGTCTTTTATTTCCAACATTCCTAAGCCTGTATACTCTGTTACTGGGCAACTGAGGTGCAACAGTGATGAGTTCTGGTTTGAGAAACATTTGATGAGAAGCTGTGATATAACAAAAGTGACAAAAGAGAATATAATGGGCCGTTTGCCACCTGCTGTCTGTGTTAGAATGTGCCTAATGAGAACGGAGCAAGGTACTTCTAATGAGATTGTGTCTGTTGTACCTTCAGTTAAGACACACATCACCTCTGTGATTACCCCAAATCATCTGTTTTAGATAGCAGCATGATGTCTATGGCTGATCGTTCCGAGGCAGCGATTCACCAATTCAGCCAAGTGGTTATTCCAGCAACATCTGGCGCCTTATTTATATGGCTTGCCAGTAATCAGCACAAATTAAGCCAAGATTCTGGAGGAGCCCAGAAGCTCAAAGAACTATATCCCTTGGCATGGCTAATCGAGAGAAAAATCCTCAGCACACCCCTCTTGTGTTGGTCCGCCATTACTGGAGGTGCCACTGCAGGATATGCCACTGTACTGTATAGCGAGCTGAATGAGGCAGTCTCCACAGAGCTGCCGCACGTTCAGATTTGAATCACAATGGTACACTGTTGGTGTGTTGCTGTTAACACACGCAAGGAATTCTGGCTGTTGGTGTCCCTCAAGCAACACAGTTCAAAAGCCAGTTTTCAACAAGTCAATGTCAGAGATCAATGTCAAGTCGACGCACCCTCTGACATTGTCGGCAAGTCATGTTTTTTTTTCTCTCTGTTTGCGCCTCCTTTTGGCGAATGACTTGCTCCATGATGAAAGGTGGTCAGACATATTACTAAACACCTAAAGATGTTGAGTTGTGGGCGACCCTTCCCAGCACCCAACCCTGACCCACACGGAACCTGAACCTGTCACATGCCGGGCGTCAATCCGGGCCAGAAAGAGGGGAGTGCATGGGCAGAAGGAAGCTGCAGTGGATAATGTGGGGTGAGACAGAAGTGTCCGGGAGTCTTCCCTGTTTTGGATTTCCTCGGTTTTGAGGTTTCAGATCTCCCTGTGTACACTTGCAACCTACTACTATCAGTCTGTGTGCTACAGTATTTTTTTTTTTTGTTATGTCCTCTCTCTCTCCCTCTCTCTAATATATATATATATATATACACACACACACACACACACACACACAAACATATGAGAGGACATACAGATAGATGACATAATTTTGACTTGTTGACTTTGACTTAATTGATGGATGTGTCATACTGAAAAAATCGAAAGTTATTAATGCCGTAGTACAAAGACAAAATTAGTCCAAATTAAGATGTAATAAATAACAACGTGAATGTATGGGCTGTGAAAATGTGAACAATAAACTATACAGATGCGTTGTCATTTGCAATGATTCTGTAGTTGCAATGTTCTCTTTAGGATAAAACTGATTTCTGGGGGCCCAGATTTCCAATCAAATATTCAGTCTCACTCTGAACCTGTCCCTTGGCACCAAATGCACACATTTTCCTTCAATCTAGTTGGAGCTGAAGTGTGGTCTGACTGGTGTGTAATGAACTGCCTGACAGGGGCTTTGGCTGTGTGAGCTCCAGAGGCTTCAGAGAAGATGAACCAGTGAAGGGAAGGACAGCCTCAGTCAGCCTGTCAACGGCGCCGGCGGTGGCCAGAGATGGTGGAGGACCTTTTCTCAGAGCTTGCATTTCTCTCGTGACATCCCTCCTCATTCAAAGATGTTGACAGAATCCGCTCCAGCCTGGGGTCGCCAGCCTGGGGTCGAGCACATCCTGTACCCTTAACAGCACCGTGTTCATTTAGGAAGGAACCTGCACATTTCCATGCTGATCTACCCTTATATTAGCAAATGAACAGATTAATAATTCAATAGCATTGGGTTAACAAGTGTAAGTGGGCACAGGAAAATTATAATACATACCCAACATATTGACTAATGATCCAATATTGCCATCTGTGTGTAACTGAAACAAACGGCTTCCTCTCCGCCTACAAGCGCTACAGACAGATTTAATTGGAGCAGCGTGTGCCACACCGATATTCATCAGCATTACGTTGATGTATGCGAGCTATGAGCAAAAGCTTCGCTTTTGGTTCATTTGGAAGCTGAGGGAAAGAATATGCATTATTAAAAAGTGCACATGTTTATTATACATGAGCCCCAGAGACCAGCGGGCTCATAAGTTCAGAGGAAGGACAACGGTCTTCAGACACAGAACTTTTGAAGCTGGAGGCTGTGGAAGCCACAATGTTATGTGATGGGGTTGTCACCGCTGGCCTTCGATCAGTGTTCTTTCCTCCAACATACTAAATACAAATCTTTATCCCACAGCCCTGAATAAAGAATGGCACAAGGAGACAATGAAGTGTCTTGACAATTTTTTTTTCCTTTGTGGGTGCATGCATCTGTTTTTGTCCACTGCTTCCATTTCCATTAACCTTGGTTAATTCTTTCTGATGGTAAAAAAATAAAAATAAATAAACTGCTCTCAGTTTTCCAGATGAATGGCTGCTGTGACTGAAGCTAAGACAGAGGCATCCGTGTGTGCCTCTGATTTATAAGAGCTCAAGAGCTGTCACTCTGGCCCAAATGGAGCCACAGGTGATCCGACAGAATCGATCGCGGCTCGGATGTAGAAGCAGATTAACTCCAGCTGAGGTGGAACTCTCTGTCTCACATTTTACACCCAGACACACACACACACACTCACACACACTCAGGCAGGCATTTGTCAATTTCCAAACCTACAGGTTAGTATTCATATCTTTTTGGGGACCTGATGTCACATGACACCTTCAGCTGTTAATATTGTGTATATTAAATATTGCGAACATAACATGATGAATAACAATAGATTAGTACAACACCTGTATGCATTTCCAAGACACTAGACATCTCTGTAAAGACTTCTATTGTTCAGACTGGGGCAGTGGCCTAGTGGGTAAGGAAACAGACCCATTATTGGAAGGTTGCCGAGGTTCCTGAGCCACTCAGCAAAGCACCATCCTCACACACTGCTCCCCGGGAGCCATTGTGTTTTACAATGACAATCATTTCACTTTCACTTTTCACTAACGTCAGTTTTCAGTCAAGGAAAATAATTGTCAGACTCATGGCAGTGCCAGATACTCCATCATTCATGAAAAGAAAATATATGTCCGACAATTTTACACAAATAGGTGTATGCACAAACATCACTAACAATACATTTGGCAAGAAAGACCCTTGATACATAAAGATAATCTTCATTATTTAAAGATTTT
Organism: Denticeps clupeoides; assembly: GCF_900700375.1. Taxonomy (NCBI): domain Eukaryota; kingdom Metazoa; phylum Chordata; class Actinopteri; order Clupeiformes; family Denticipitidae; genus Denticeps; species Denticeps clupeoides. Next base: position 9,803,738 of record NC_041711.1, read on the forward strand.
AATAAAAAAGCTAATTCTGTGACCCCTCCACATCCATGGGCAAATTATGCTGAAACCCGATTAATGTTCTTCCTGTTACTGGCAAAACCACTTTGCCTTCAGACCAGCAGGCAACACTGATGGATAAATATTGCAAATATTATGCACCAACTCTGTCCAGGTACAAGTAAAAAACATCACCCATAATAAAACAGCATTTAATAACTTGTCTCTGCTGCTAAAGTGTTCTAAAAAATAAAGTTGACTTGACTTGACACACAGACTCAAGATGCACATGCATACTTTCAGTCAAATTTTTAATTAAAAAATACATGACAGCGTATACATTTGTTTGTGTCTATTTTGGGGGAAAAAAAGACATACCTTTTTCTGAAAGCCTTAACAATTTATTATGACACAAATACATTTCTTTGTTTTTCACTCAGCAGTCCAAAGCTAACTGATGCAAAACAGTGGATAACACTTACTGTTTCACAAAATGTAGCAGCTGCAAAGTGTCATTCATTATTCATGGGGCTGTTGGAGAATCATTTCCAGCTAACACATTCATCAAGATTTTAGAGAAGCTCCAGAACCCTGGAACATCAGATAATTTGTTTAGTTTTGGAAATTTGGAGATTTAAACATTAATGCAATGATAATTAATACATGTTTTTTTTTATTTTATTTTATTATCATTATTACACAGGCCAATCTGGCATGAAATTCTGAAACTAAAACCAAATTACATGGTATAAAGTATGCAAATCTATTATATAAAACACCCTATACATGTTAACCAACCTTAACTTTGTATTTCATCCTTCTGTTCTGCCATATATTTTTCAGCTATAACTACACATTCTAAAATCTGCAAAATCTCTAAATCAGAGGTTGGTAAAATAACTACGTATTAAACTCTCACCCCTCTTCCATTTTCCACTCTTTTTCATCCCAACAGGCTCCAATTCACTATTCAGGTTGTCACATATTCAGCCTTCATGGCCACTTTAATTGATTCTGTAAAATTAAAGGTACTAGATATTTTCAAGGCTATAAAAATGTGTGTGTGGTGAATGCGTGAATGACAGTGAATCAGATGATGGATGGGTAAAAAAGAGGAGTGAAGGAGGGAGTTGAATATGTGAAGGTTGTTAAAGATACCCAAAACATGTAATAGCAATTTTTGACATTTCTGGGGTAAGAGAAAAGCTCTGTTGATGTATTGTGTAAAATACAGGAAAAAATGGGCCAGACAAAAGAAATAATTGTGCACAATGTTAACCAAACCCATTGTAATACAATAGTTATTTGGGCAAAAACAGATATTTCCAGCAAATATTTAGTTGAAGTTGGGGCAGAAACAGGAGGCACAAAATCTTAATCTTTAAAGTTTATCTAAAGCAACACAATGATCCGATGTCTTTTTTGAGCTCCAGGTTTTATTGTGATTCACTAGAGCACAGAATGATAAGAATGACATTCTGCCAGGTTCCCATTCAAAGAAGCTAATCTTACCAATGTCTGAGGCTGATATCATCAAAGAGAGATGTGTGCTCTGAAAAGTACCTTAAGCAAATACCATGTGTAGGCATTAGACTGATTTCACTGTTACTTACTGTTCTGTCACAAAGTGAACTGCAAAGAAATGTCTGTCGGTCAAAGGATGGCTTCAAGTGGTTGGAGGAAAAGACACCAGGGAAATCAAACATGGACAAAAATGGGCAAGTCAATAACAGGATGAAACACAGGGGATGCTAAGAAGAGTAGGCTTAAGAAGTCCAGAGAATCAATGTTCAGAGATCATACATTCTTCAAGCAAAGTTTAAGTAATAATGAGAGGAGTCATGAATTGTCCATTCACATTAGAGCAACATTAAAAACCCCAGCAGTTGGCTGCCAGTTGACGTATCTGATGCAATATCACGTATTTGTGCAGGCATGGTATCAGGACTGGACTGATACCATGGTGAGGTGCCACTGAGGTGCCACTGAGCGAAGCACCATCCCCACACACTACTCCCCGGGGGCCTGTCATGACTGCCCACTGCTCACCAAGGGCGATGGTTAAAAACAGAGGACACATTTCATTGTGTCACTGTGTGCTGTGGTGCAGTGTATCACAATGACAATCACTTCACTTTTTTCACTTTCACTTTTTTCACTTTCAAATGATACCACCAATTTAGGCAGCCATCAGTAGGTGGGACCATAAATCTCCCGTTCCGAGTAGGCTGTTTGACAGCCCTGAAAATGGAAAACAGACAGACAAGACAAACTGCCTGATCCACAAAGCACAAGTCGTGACCTGCAAATCATTAAGACAGCAGCCTGAAGTCGCTTGATTTTTAAGCCCATTTTGTAAGCAGTTTCCTTCACGTGGATGTATATGTACATTCACACATTTTCACATGAGTCAAGACTTTGACATATTTTTGTCACTTGACCGGAAGCAGCGTGATGTGACTCTTATAAAATGGCAAGATGGCCACCTCCAGTCACTCAGTCATTGTTTGCCTTTGGACTCAACAACTTGGCTCCCTTCTTTCATCAAAGTAAGCTTGTTCCTGCTACCCTTTCTCTTCAGTCCTAACTTTCGCGAACGTCTGCATTCGTGGATGTTGCAGCTCATGCTGGTGACACGTTCGCAGAGTAATTTGGTGGAGATTCCGCAACTGGGTTTTCATCTCCGCATACACGTGCTTGCCTACCAGTCTCACCTCGTTCCCGCAAAAAAAAATTGTTCAATTTCTCATGCTCAGTGTTAAGTCATTTGGTTTTTCATGGTGTTTCATAATTTTTTTGGTCTAAAACATCTTAAAACCCAGAATAAAACCATGTAACAGCATGTTCAGGGAACTAAATAATGAATAATACTGGACTCCAGCTGTATTCTGGATGCTTCAGGGTCTACACTTGAGTTTTTTCATCGTTCCACCTTCCATTTATTATCCTGCGTGGCTCCAGAGCACAAATCTGGATGATTTAGCTCCACCAGCGAGTGTTGCTCTCTGATCACCTCTCCCAGCACAGATTATTCTCTAATTAACATGCCCAGCCTGTTGATTTTCCCGGAGCCCACTGCCACCTTTTCCTCCCTGGAGGCACCCGAGCCTTTCGAGGTCGTTCCAGACGAGGGAAGTCTGATGGGAGAAACACCCGCTTGACTGATTTTTGTTCCCTTTCTTCCCCGAACTCCGCAATCAATGCAGAATGGGCACAAATCATGGCTTCCCGTCTTCTTTGTGAGAGGTGGCCCTGCGGCTCTGCCAGAGCTGGCGCTGTGCTGGCTGTGGGTCTGTGCTCAATGCAACCTGTTACGACTGCTGTCATTTTGGCGTGGCGGCCATTTGTGTAACGGACCAGGGCAGCCCTTCCTTTCTTCACCTTAATTAAGTTTTCCACCTCATATATTTATATTGATCACTGTAAAGGTCAGCACGTCCAGTAGACGAGAGAAAAAGCCACAAATCCAATTAAACCCACATCAAGTTTCCTGGGGAAAAAACACAGGTGCCCTCTTAAATAATCTAGTATTGTGTTCCTCATCCGTTCCGCCGGCTCAGAGAAGACCGGGGCTGTTGGTGTCAATGTTCAGTCTTCTGGGGATTAGTGTTATGCTGATAACAGGCCGAGGTTTCTGAAGAGATGCTGAGGTGCGTTTTATAGGACCATCAGGTCAGTGCCTCCCGAGCACCTCGTCACCCTCCCTGATGACATTATCCTGTTATCGGCCCGCAGCCTGTGACACAGCTGTCAATCACCTGGCCTTTTTACTGAATTAGAGGAAGGGCAACGATACACAGGGGTCTCTTTCTGCCTGAACTGGTCACTGGGCTCAGATCATTTCAGATAGGAAAAATGTCAGAGCGGATTTTTCATCACTGTCATTGGGCTTTGGGAAAATGGTCCTCTGTATTTTTTGTTGTTTTTGGGAATTTGGTAAAAATGTGGTTGCTTCTCAAAGAGACCTCAGTTGCAACACAATCATCAAGAGATATGGAGGATATTTGAAACAGGCATGCATTAATGATAAATTGACCATTAGATCAGCATGTCACCTTGTGTGTAGTTCACATTCAACAGTTCACAAAGACTAATGACATGTCCCTCCTTTTAATTATTTATCTACTTAATTATGGGTTCATGAGACACAATGCATTAATAATTGAATGCATGCACACCTCTAATGGCCAGACATGTGAGTGAAGGTGTGTGTGTGTGTGTGTGTGTGTGTGAATAATGGTGGGCTGCTGCCCCGCCCAGGTGAGTCCCCGCCCTGTGCTCAATAACCCGGGATATTATAAAAAGGTCTATACATTCTACAAACTTTTTGGGCTAATGAAAGAACAAATAATGAATCACACAAAACATGAAAACACTGATCTCATGTCTGCTCACCATTAGTGACTTGCCATGATGCCTCAATAAATTTCAGTTGCTTCACAACTCAAACGGAGATGCTACTTAGTTACTAATGAACCAGATAGCATTGTACTACAGAAATGTTTATACTTTGTAAGCCATTAGATTTATTTTCCCCAAATTAGTAACCAATTGAAATATTGATCTCATGTTCACTCATTATTACTGACTTGTAACACCTCATCTAATTGGAGTAGCTCAGGAGTAGCATGAACACAGTTTACCATGGCGCTATGGAAGTGAGAAATAAACAGTTACCCCCCCCCCACCCCCCACAACAACAACAACAACAACAACACACGTATACATGAATATCAACAACCTTCTATCTTCACAGGCTGTCGTAAAACCCGTGGATGAGTGGACCAGGGCTCAGTCCGAATTAACCTCTGACCAAACTCTTCCAGTCTTTTGAGTTTGGGAGGAGACAAACACAGTATGCAAAATCCATCCAGGCAGGCTCCAGAAATCCTGCTGCAGTCCCCTCGTTGCACGCAGCCACTACTGTCAATCCTGGCTGTCTTTCTCAGTCTGTAATTCCCAATTCCTTTTCTTTTTTTTGAGCCAACAGCTTATTTGGAAGCAGAAATCGTGCTGACAAAACCGCCATTAGCCACTGTCATTATCTTGTGGAGATGATTCCTATTATAATTACCCCTAACAGAACAAATTATTGCTGTGTGGCGCCGCAGCGTCTCATTTGCGTCCCTGCCTTTGTTTTATGGCCTCTGAAAATGGCGCAAGATTGTAGTAGATGATTGTCTCATCATGTCAGCATGATGTATCCAGGCCCCGAGAATACGAAAAGACAAACATCTCATCTGCTGATAAAGAACCAATGGGAAAGGGGAGTTGGGAGAATGAATAATTTGCCGGCACTCATGCTGAAAGCCCCATGTGCGGCGCCGCCGCATGCCTGCTCACGTCCCAGCGTCGGCAGCGAATGCATCGCTATTGCGCGGGAGACAGGGGTGGAATTTAAATCAGCTTCTTCCAAAAAAAGTGTCTGCTGGGCCGGGGAGGCCGACTGCCTTCACTTTAATTGAATCCTCTCATCTGGAGCCTTTATTGTTGGTCCCCGTGGTTGCAACTGTGGAGCCCTTTGCTCAGTGTCCCGGGGAAAGGTGCCGCTTAATTGCTTTGGGTTGTTTGACAAAATTTCTGTGTTACATAAAAAAAAATGAGAGAACGTGAAATCATAGGTGTCTCGCTCTTCCCCACCTTCACTTCCACTTTTTGTTTACTGACTGTTTAATGTTTCATATCCATGGCCATTCTCTTCAATTTCACTTCCAAAGGGCACATTTCCTCCCTAGCAGGAAACTCATTAAAATGTCCCACTCATTATGTATAACTTGCTTTATGTCTCCACATACTTTCAAAAAGGAAAAAAAAAACATTTTGGATGCCACCAGCGGTTTTTCTGCCTCTTTTTGCTCGCAGTCACTAAAAAAAGTGGTGCAGATTTTATGTTAATTGTGGTTTTCCCACAGTCCAAATTATTTAGCATAATGTCTACAGGAATGGCCCCTATGTTACCTGATTGTATCTACCTTGGTACATGTATGCATGTACCTTAAAGAGTAATGATCCAGTGGTTTATTTAGTCATAAGTAGCATGGGTGTGCATTACTGTCAATCAAAATAATGAGAAACCTCTGTGTGGCATCAAGATGAGATGCTGAAGTGGCATCGCTCGCTTAAAGCAGTCACATAGTTTTAGGCTTTAAGAAAGATCAATCATTTATAGGTAAAACGTACCTCACATGGCAACACCCCCGGAAAGCATCTTTTTATATAAATGTGATTTTATTTTTTTGGGACGTCCATTTGTACTTAAAGAAGTACAAGTGCTTGTGTAAGATTCTTGTTATGACACAGAAGCGGATCCAAATTCAGATAAAGTGAAAGTGAAGTGTTTGTCATTGTGATACACTGCAGCACAGAACACAGAACTCTGCTTTTAACCATCACCCTTGGTGAGCAGTGGGCAGCCACGACAGGCGCTGGGGAGCAGTGTCAATGAGCTTCAACTAAAATCATACGTAATAGAATGTTTCAAAATGTTTAAAAAAAAATTAAAAAAAGATAACTAAGCCTAACAAAGCGGATACATGGTTACCAAACAACTTCTGTTTTAATGTGATTGTACCAAGAAAATAGCTGCACCACATATACAGAACAAAATTGCATATAACATAGACACTATGTAATCAAGGCATGCATGGAACATGAACTTCCAGCTCCAGCCATTTAGACCTGCTCTGGAGCACACAACATGCCCATTCAAGTAATAATTATCTTACAAAGCTTTTTGGGAACTGCTCTGTAAATCTAAGCTAATTTGTAAGCTAACTTTTTTTTACTTTGATGTTTTTGGGAAATCTGGATAGTAATTGCCCAGTATTTTGAACTGTGGTGCTGTACTTTATTGAACGTGGTGAATGTGAAAACAGCCCCTCCCAAAGCTCCGGGCCCCTGGTTTGACTTGAGTCCCACATCGGTCTGGCACTGTTATCCTCCACAGTGACACACGGAGAGGCAGACAGAACGCCTATTATTCCCTTGTGCTGTCCCGACCATGCTTTCTGCACCCTGAATCCGATTCTGCCCGCATGACTAACAATAGAAACACAGCGCTGCCACTGCAGACATGCACAACATATTTCAATGCCTGAGCGCAGGTTTGTTTCCACCCCCTTGCCCCCCACCCCCGTCTGCCTCACGGGTATGTGCACCTTTGTCAGTTTCAGTTAGAAATCTCATTAAGAACTGGCATTCGGTAACACATTAGGAAGCTGGAGTCTTCGCATCATCTTTGAGATGGAGTGGTTCGATGAGACACCTTCCGCTTCAGAGTTAGCGCATGCTTGTGCATCTTCATTTACACACATTTCACTTGCATGTATTCTCAACTCAGTGGCCCAATCGCTATCAACACTGATACTAAATAGTAACACCCTCATCAACCTTGGCTGATGGAAAAGGCACAGGTACTTGTCACACATGTTATTTGGACTCAGTAGGTCTCAGTAATATAATGCAAATACAGATTGCTGTGTGAGGATAGAAGTTGCAATGAAGAGTAGCATGTTTAAGTAGGGAATTTGGTTGTCTGTGCAGAATGTCCAGTGAGTTCCTCAAAGGCTCCAACACATCCTAATAAAGTACAGAATAATCTGTTTCCATCTTCTCTGCAACGGTCTCTTTTGAGTATAAGTAAACAGACTAGACAACACACTTTACAACATTTAAACCTGCCCGCACTTAAATGTCCTCTTTTCACAAAATGGATGTGATAAAAAATTGTCATGTTTGAGAATGGAATAGCTTACTGAGCTCTGACATGCATAATTGATAAAACTGATCTATCATCTATATAGGGGGCAGTGGTGGCCTAGCGGCTAAGGAAGCGGCCCCGGAATCATAAGGTTGCAAGTTTGAATCCTGATCCACCGAGGTGCCACTGAGCAAATCACCGTCCCCACACACTGCTCCCCGGGCGTCTGTCATGGCTGCCCACTGCTTACCAAGGGTGATGGTTAAAAACAGAGGATATATTTTGTTGTGTCACCGTGTGCTGTGCTGCAATGTTTCCCAATGACATTCACTTCACTTCATATCTCCTGCTTTAATCACATGGCAGAACTATTTTTTTTTAAAGTCTGTATGTTCTTCATTGGACATGGAATTCTTTCTGAATAAATTTTGTGCATCAGTATTCTTTGTGTTTTCAGTTTGCCATGTTTCTATTTAACGCTAGCCCAATATAAAATATTAGTGGATTTTCTGCAGTGGGTCCCAGCAGCACTTAGCGTGTCTCTGTGTTTGCAAGTTCAGAAATTGTGTGTCTCGGTTGTCACATTTCCACACTGTGTTTTGTGTGATAATGTCATGGATCCACACTCTTGACAAGGTGTCCTCTGAAGAGGCTCCAAAATTCATTTTCTTTTAAGAGTGGCTCCTGAGACCAATACTCACGTCATATGCAGAAAACGTCTCAGAGACAACCGAGACGAGGCTCTGATAACATGCAGCTTGTATTGTTTCCTTTGTCACGGCCTACAAGGTTATTAAATCTTGATGGAAACACTCATATCAATCCAGAGCCAAAGTCACAATGTTTCATGGGTGAGGCTTTCACAGGAAATGGCCACAGATGGCCTGGGTGTCATTTGTCCAGTGAAGGATTAATCAATCCCTGCACGGCCCAAGAAAACACTCCTCAATCAGACAGTAGATCCACTATAAATGAAAGCCTCTGCTGGCATGTAGTATAAACAAAGATGTGAAAATATTACAAGAACCAACGCTGGTTAAAAATATTCAACATGAAACAATACTGATTTAAAAATATACATTGATTCATTGTTTTGAGACCCCATAGACCCCATATTAAAACAATTATAATATTAGCACAAAATTTAATAGCTATTATTATTGTCATCATGGTAGTAGTGGTAATTGTGACAATAATAATAAGAAGAATAATAATCATTCTTTTAATACTGATTTTTATGAACATTGTTGTTAGTTTGTGGAAATTTGTTGGATGAGTGGATGAGTGGACGGACTGCCCAAAAACACGAGGCCTCCAGTCTGGGCGTAAAAAGTGAAAAAGGATTTGGACCGACAGAGAAAGATTTGCTTTAATCCTCGACAAATAAGAATATGGCCAGAGCTTAGTGCGAGCGTAATTCTCGTGCGCCCTCACTTGCTCTTTTGCCATGTTTTGGCCCTGTAGCTGCCCCGAGAGACAGTGTCCCATGCGCGCAGCAGCAACGCTGATGCTCTGCACATGCCCTCGTTTGTTGGTTCACTCTCCAGCCCTTAATCCACGCTGATGCCGGCGAGCTGCAGAACTGAGCTCCAGGAGACGGACCCTCTGTACTGGCCTGATGTTGGCACTGCTGCACTGCTGACTATACAACGCCATCTGCATGCTGTCACTGCTGGATCATGTATGCACTAATAATAATGCGTGTCATTATCTTTACATCATCCTGGTTATCAGGATTTGTTTTTGTGCATTGTGCGTCACTGTGCTACAGTAAAATACACCAAAATGTTCTTTATTTGCCTGACTGCTCATAAAGCTTTTGAAGGTTAAATGAATAAAACCTAGTCCTCCTTCTCTTGTGTGGGAGTGAGGTAATTATAACACTTTCAGGAACAGTGATTAACCTAATCACCCACAATACACAAGGGACAGAACGCAAGGAAACTTTGCTTCATGCGGACGAGTGAAGAAGAAGTGATTGATTGAATGTAGGTCTGCTCAATTTTTTAATTAATTACCAGCTATTTTCTGCCACCTAATAAAAGCATGATTGGGTTTCCATTTCTTTTAAAAAGGAAAGTCTTAGTTTGTATATATTTGGTATAAAAATGCATTTTTATATTTTGTCCCTTGGCATTATTAGAACTTGGGACTTTATGTAAAACAAAATAAAAACATAATACAATGATTTGCAAATCCCTTTCAACCTATATTCAATTGAATACACTACAAAGACAAGGTATCTAATGTTCAAAAGATAAACTTTTTTTTTTTTAACCCACGGTGACACTAACCCTTCCCTCATTTTGAATTTGATGCCTGCAACATCTTCGAAAAAAAAAAGCTGGGACAGGCGCAGCAAGAAACTGGGAAAGTTGAGGAATTCTCAAAAACAGTTTTGAGCATTTCAGCAGAGGTGGAAACAGGTGTTTGCCATGATTGGTTATAAAAAGAGCGTCCCCAAAAGCCTCAGACGTTCACAAGCAAGGATGGGGTGAGGATTCAAGCAGCATCTTTTTCAGGGATGTCCTTGCTTACTTCAGCAAGACAATGCGAGGCCACATTCTGCAGCATGGCTTCGTAGTAAAAGAGTACGAGATGTAGACTGGCCTGCCTGCAGTCCATACCTGTCTCCATGTGAAGCGCAAAATACGACAACGGAGGCCCCGGACAACTGAAGTTGTTCATCAAGCAAGAATGGGAACAAATTCAACCTACACAGCTTCAACAATTAGTGTCCTCAGTTCCTAAATGCTTACTGGGTGTTGTTAAAAGGAAAGGTAATGTAACATCTTAATGTACATGTAGTAAAACTGTTATATAGGTTGAATAAAATGGGAGGGTGGAGGAAAAAAACAGTTGAGAAGAAGAGGGATGAAGGTCTATGGGGTGGTTGCTTTAATGGATAATGACCTCTACACTGGAATATTGATGATTTGAGAAGATTATAAATCTGAATATTTATGTAGTTTTCCATGGGTATTACCAGGCTATGCGGTCTGAATGAAACATCATTCATTCACAAAGCACAAGCAGACAAAGCTGAAATATCTTCTGTTATGTTTCACTTCTGTTTTATTGAACAGAAAAAGAGTGAAAGGGACAAACATAATGTAGATCATTTGTCACCCCAAAGGGATAGTATTCCACAATAAAACACAGACAAATTAGTATTTTTACAGATTTCTGCAATATATAAATTACAGAGAGGACTGGATTTTGGCATAGCTGTATTGGAAGGTAGCACATAGTAGTGGGTTGGCAGCATTCGGATCAAAACCTGAGGCAAGCAAGTCTGTCCACCCATGGTCTAAGCTGACAGATAGGCCTTTTGCGCTGGGTTTCGCTTCTGGTCTGGGTAGTCTTCCTCCTGAGGCGGAGGGCTGGCGGCTGTGACTCCAGCATCAAAGTGAAGTGATTGGCACATGTGATACACAGCACAGCACATGGTGCACACAGTGAAATTTGTCCTCTGCATTTAACCCATCACCCTGAGTGAGCAGTGGGCAGCCATGACAGGCCCCCGGGGAGCAGTGTGTGGGGACGGTGCTTTGCTCAGTGGCACCTCAGTGGCACCTCAGTGGCACCTTGGCGGATTGGGATTCGAACCGGCAACTTTCTGATTATGGGGCCGCTTCCTTAACCGCTAGGCCACCACTGCCCAATAACACTGTTAGTTACCTGGGCAGCTAGATTTGAGAAAAAACAATGTATGTCTGTCCTGAATTATATTGGAATTTAGAGGGTCTCCTTGAGGAACTTTTATGTGGAAATTGGATGCTTGCCAGAGAGCATGATTGCCAATGTCTGAAGAGAGACCCTGAAGGTCCTGAACTGTATCCATAATATAGGGATCATGTGTGACAGCAGCCATCTTGTGTGGTTTTGGACAGGCTTGTGAAGTGGAAGACCAGTCTTTCTGATTGAAATGTCAAGTGCGGACCCCCACATACAGACATCCACACTACACCAAAACAAGCGATGCCGGCTGACTGGTCTCCAGCCTATCTGGAGCTATGGTTCCCAAACGTTTTTCTTGAAACCCCCTTGCCTGTGTCCAAGACAAGCCAGGTTCCCCAACTTCAAATCCTGCCTGCAAATAAATTTGCATTAAAGTGAACAGCAGTTGCAGTTAATTGTTCCATTCTCCATGTTTTACACTGTAGGATATATAGACAAAATGACCTCACAACCTCAATGCAGACAAAATTGTGGGCACCCCCTGCAATCTCTAGGTTGGGACCCCAGGTTGGCAACCACTGATCCAGAGCACAGGAGAGGCTCAATGCAGACCTTCTGCTCCTGGATGGGTTCCTCCATAGACCTGGAGTTACTGAACAAGCTCTGACCTGGAGTCATGTCAAGAGTTTTGTGGTTCTTGAAATGTTGAAGGTGGGACTACTATTGCTCTGTTACATGACTGTTAGGAGTGAATGGGTGGACAGATTAATAAGAAAAGAGTGATAGAGGAGGGGTTGAAGAGTGAAAGAAAATTACATGGACCTAAGATGAATAGTTTCATGTCAATCATGGTGAACAGTGGATGGATTAAATTTCCCATTAATAGTGAATGGGGAAAAACAAGGGATTTAGTCTGCTAATTGCTGTAAAATAAATTGTAAATGTAAAAGATGGGTGATGATGGGGTCATTACGACTGTAAAGAGAGGGTAATGGATATTCAATGTATTGAACTATAGAGGTATATGATGAAAATTGTGAGAGCTCCCAAAAAGTGGTCCCACTTGTGGTCAATGAGAGAAATTGTTAAGAAGAATGAAAGAAAAGGGTACTACTAGCATAGGATCCGGAACGAAAAGGGATACTATTGGTCCTGTGTTCTGTGTTGAATCTTGATTGGTCTTAACTGTTCATGTTTCAAGCTGCCCTGTTTGTGTAGTTCTCTGTCAGGTCATTGTTTGGTGATGTTTTACACTGTCTTGTGTTTTTTTTTTCTATTAAATCCCCTGTCTTGTGAGTCTTACGTATCATAACCTTGTCCAGATAAAAGTTTCAAAGATGTAGATATTCTGGAGGTTTTCAAATCTGGTTCCAAAACTTTTCGTGATTTTGTTCTTCTTGTGCTTTTAGATTTGACTGTTGCCTTTGACACAGTGGTTCACCAAATTTTACTTTCTTGTTTAGAGCATTTGGTGGGCGTCAGGAGCATAGCACTAGAGTGTTTCAGACAAGGCATTTCGTTCTACTGCTACACGGACAATAACCAGATTTATTTTCCTCTCAAAAACAAGGATATGTTTTCTGTGAGAACATTGCTTAGATGTCTTGACTACATAGGGCCAAGATTTTTTAAAAATGTAATGAAAAAGAGAGTAGTGATGGTTTTTAGTGGAATGTATGAGTCCCGCCTCTCTTCTGGGTCTGGGATGTGGTCCCATTATATCAAGTTAACTATTGCTAACCAAGAGGTTACAGTGGACACTGATCTTAAGCTTGACAGTTAGATCAGGGCACTAGGTCAAACTAGCTTTATCCAACTGAAAAAGGTGGCCAAATTGAAACCAATTCTTTCAAGGAAGAAAGAAACAGTGATCCACATCACCTCTCAGTTGAATTACTGTAAAGCACTCTGTGTGGTGGTTAGTGGCTGCTCCGTCGCTCAGCTTCATACATTTTTGTAATTCTTTTATCTGCTTTTAAAGTCGTCACTGTTAATGCCCCACCCTACCTGTATGAGATGCTACACCCATCAGCTGCTCCTCACTGTGACTAAAAGTAAGCGTAGGTTTTGAGGGTACAGAGCATTTGCTGTTTCAGCACTGAAACTGTGGAATGACCTGCATGTGCACATTAGATGTGCTTCTTCTCTGTCTGTTTTTAAATCACTTCATACAAAAAAACTAAACACCATCACTTAATATCATAAATTCTGCTTGGCTTTTGACATTTTGACATGCAAACCAATGCCGAATATGTTGTTATTGCTGTATTTAATTTAATTAAATGTAATTGTATCTCTTTTATTGTTATAGCTATTAATTTAATGTCATTCATTACATTTTTATATTTGATTTATATTTTATTCTTTGTGAGTTCAGCTATGTATTTTATTCATTGTAGTGTTCTTTAAAGCAGAAGCGAGTCCAGTGTGGTTGTAAAGTGCTCTATAAATAAAGACGAATTGGAAAAACGTCTAAATAATAGTAATAACAAGAAATAAAAGAACAAAAAAATAAGCCTGTTTTTAAGTTGTACATTATTACATGCCAAATCTTGACCTCTACACCCTCTCCAGCTGCACAATTTTCAAAATAACTATGGAAATGGCTGAAACACTGAGTCTTAAGTAGTTCAAAGTTGAGATGCTCTTCTAAGTGTTTTCCTGGTGGTGGCATGCAGTTCACAGGGTTTGGCTCATGGAGGTGACACAGCTTGGCAATATGACCTTTTTACACCAGAGACTGAGCTCTGATGATGCACCTCAGCACGCCCAGAGAGTGTAAATGAGATTCAGACAGCTGTGCCCAGTCCATCAATGTCACATGACCTTATGTTCACAATAAAAATGCACCATCTGGAATCAGGAAGAAATAAACAGAGCTGGTATGCAGATTGTTGATGACAAAAAAGGCTAATGGATGCAAACCATTTCTGCAACAAGCTTATATGCAACTTAAGTGCAATGTGGAATATTGTTAATGACAGGCTCTAAAAATTCTCATCAGTAAGATAACCCTTATCTGTAAAAAAGAGAAATATACATGGAACTCGATATATGAATTCCATAATAATGTAGATGCTCACTTGTAATCTGTAATAAAATGTAAAAATGTTCAATTCATTACCATGAAAGGCCAGCACTTTGATCGCAAGCAGTGATTGAGTTTTAAAAATAAAAGACTGTATATTTGCTAAGTGCATTTTTGAATGCCAGTACTTACATGGAATATTTACTTTGACTGTAACACATCACTTTAAGAAAAAATAACTAGAATATTTCTTGTGGGGTTACATAGTTGTGTTAAATGAAAAATGATGGCAGCTACAGCTGCATGATTTGGGAAAGGTCCAGGAACTGGAAGATGTGTTAGGAGGCCTCCTGCTTGGTTAGTGGTCAAACTGAATCCCCAGAAGTCATGACACATCCACATAAGCAGGGTTTTGGAGGTCATGCCTGGTATCCTGTCCCACGAGCCCCAGCTGCTTCCTACACAAATCATCTAATGCGGCAGGTCTTTGGGCTTCTAGTGCCATACCTCCAGGGAAGTGCTAGATAAGCAACAGAAAGGCCCAGGGTTTTGGTGCTGCTGATTACAAAAAAGCACAGGGACTGATCTCAAGAGATATGAGTGTGCCGGACTGCCAGTACTGCCTGCTGTGGTCTGCTTTGTGGAATACAAACACCAGAACCTCAAGGGATATTTGGGTTGGGGCCTGAATTCAAACAGACCATTTTAAGGCCAAATGGCATTACAAATGCACAGCTTTTATGCCTGAAAGACAGAATTTTGTAACTCGTAAGACTTAAACATGACAGCAAATGCATCTTGTAGATTAAAATAGGGATAGTTAGAGTGCATCCGGAAAGTATTTACAAAGCATAACTTTTCCACATTTTATGTTACAACCAAAATGGATTAAACACTCAATAATGACCATGTGAAAAGGTTTTGGCAAATTCATAAAAAAAACAAACAAAAAAACACATATACATAAATACATACATAAATATTCACAGGCTTTGCCATGAAGCTCAAAATGAAGATGAGGTGCATCTGAGGTTTCTGCAGCCTAACTGGAGTCCTCCTGAGGAAAAACCTGCACCTGATTTGGAAAGACACACACCTTCTATTCACTGTTCAGGTCAGAGCACAAACCAAGTATGAAGTCAAAGGAATTTTCAGTAGACCTCAAAGAACAGCATTCTCTGGTCTGATGAGACAAAGATTTAATTCTTTGGTATAAATACCAGGCTTCACATTTGGAGGAAACCAGGCATAGCTCGTCAATACGCCAATACCATCCCTACAGTGAAGCATGGTGGTGGCAGCATCATGCTGTGGGGATGTTTTTGAGCTGCAGGAACTGGGAGACTAGAGGTAAAGAGGATAGAGGTAAAGACGATTGCAGCAATGTACAGAGACATCCTAGATGAAAACCTACTCCAGAGCACTCTTGAACTCAGACTGGGGCAACAGTTCATCTTTCAGCAGGACAACGACCTTAAACATACAGCCAAGATATCAAAGGAATGGCTTCAGGACAACTCTGTGAATTTCCTTGGGTGGCCCAGCCAGAACCCAGACTTGAACATCTTTGGAGAGATTTTAAAATGTCTGTGAACTGACGCTTCCCATCTTGAGAGGTGCTGCATAGAGGACCAGGTGAAACTGTCCAAGGATAGGTGCCAAGTTTATGGCATCATACTCAAAAAGACTGAGGCTGTAACTGCTGCCAAAGGCACGTCAATAAAGTATTGAGCAAAATCTGTGAATACTTTCTCATTTTTTATTTTTAATACATTTGCCAATTTTCCATGTTGTCATTATGGGTTGTTGTGTGTAATTCTGAGGAAAAATGCATTTAATCCATTTTGGGAAAAAAACTGTAAAAAAGTTGGGTTAAATGTCATGTTTTGTGATTATTATCTAGATGCACTGTACAATGTACACTGTTAAAGCTGATAATAATTTGTGCTGTGTATCTTGTGGTATCTCCTTCACTCTCCTTCACATTTGTCTCATACAGACAGAGCATATCATTATGCATAAAAGTTCCTGAGAGGCGTTCCGTTTACTTCAAACTCTTACATTCACTTAGCCGGCAGTGTAGGGTGCACAGTGTGGTCTGTCACAAGAAATTTATTCATTGCAGCACACAAGAAAAAAGGTCATAATGGGTTTTAGGGCCCTCATACTAATGACATTTTGACCCTTTGCTTTTGCTGAATAATTCATCATAAGTGCTGCTCATGTGGTGCAGCTCTGTGATATGAAAGTGCTGGTTCGAATCTCACTGTGCCTCCTCCACCACCTCTTATTGCGTGGCACCAGGAGCATAATACGCCTCTTCATTGCATTTGTATCAAAGACCCTGTTTTCATGAGGGTGTTTGTGATTCCTTAGCATACAGAAAGTGGCAGGTCTGCTGCGTTCACAGGCACTGGGAAAATGATAAGAAATGGCTTCACTGGTCAGTTATGATTAGATGATTGCAGATTGGGCATAAAATTAGTCCATTGTGCATGCACGTACACACACAAAACACACACACACACACCTCAAACCTATTTGTGTTTTGCTTGCGGCACCATAGTTCCATATACAGTGGGATTTAAACATGAAAATGATAGATGCTATTTAATGAAAAATTCCCTTCACATACAAATTATTGGGCCAAAGGGTTGTATATCTTGTCTATGACGTCCTTCGTTGACGTCCAAGCTTTCTTGTACACCATTATCAGCAATTCAAATAAATGTCTCTTCTTTCTGTCGCCAGGACGAAGAGCAAGCTGGAATAAAATTAAGTGCTAAATGAATTTCTAAATTTCTAAAAATAACTTCACAATTTCTAAAATAAATAAATAAAATACATGCTGACTACAGATTATTATGAAATTCATTTAACTTAACTAGTGAATTAATGTAAAAACTGAGTCTATTTTTAAAAAGTTTTTTAAAAGTTCAAAACAACTAAATTCAAAATACTGAGTATAATTTAAGAATAGTTCCTGAGAGGCGTTCGAAAATGTATATAAAACACTAAATAAATAATGAAAAATGACCAACAAGACCTGAACACTGGTTCAGAATTCCCCAATTCTACTCACCATTTACTGCACTTAGTATTTTTGATTTTGTCAATTGCCACTTCTCTTTCGATGCAATTGGACACTAAAGTGACAGGAAAAAGAGGTGAGGGCCACGGAATAGCAACTGCTGTTCGAATTTGAGTGGGCCATTTAATTCTGTATCGGTGAACCATTACTCATGTTTGAAACACCTTCTCCATTGTTCCTCCCATGATACCAATCACGGGCCCAGTAATTACACTCCGCACCACACATTAGGACCCGCTCGTTATTACATAGCAAAATCACCAATCACTGCATCACTCTTGCCTGAAACCTGATTATACACAAGGGGGCATTCAATTACCAACTTGAGGTGCAGCATGACACACAACCCAGCATGACATTCACCCATATAACACTTTTTATTTTTTAAGATGTAGAATCCTTCTGTACTAGTATCCTTTTGTACACTTTACTTTTTCAGTCAAGCTGGTGGGGTGATAGGTCTTTTTTCACATCTGTTTAGAATTTTTCACATCTGCTTTGTCAATGTGTTCCCCAGTTGAATGGTCATGACTTATGAGAGATGGTCATGACTTATGAGAAGGATTGCAAAAAATAAATATATTTGATTATATAGCATGGTAGTGGAGTGGTTAGGGCAGCATTGTCAGGTGCCAGTCTAGATATTGTCCACATTTCCTCCAGATGTTCTGGTCCAAAGACAGACCAATCACAATGCCAAGGAATTACCTCAAGAGTGACCAATGAATGAATATTTAACCTGCTCTGGCCTACTCTTCACTTTAGAAAACATCAAAAAGCATAACTGTAAACACTAAAAGGTGTGCTGAGCAACATTGAAAGTACAATGTTAAATGGTCATTAAAATCACATCTTTACCCAAATGTTTAAAACAAATAGTGAACAAAAGTGGACCAAGTACAGAGCCCTGTGGGGCCACAGATCATAGCAGAGCGCATCATATTTGACGTAAGCAAGTCACAGTCGTTACTCTGAACCTTACACGAGAGAGGCACTTTTTAAGGATATTAGGGCCAACTGAATCTGTTCTATGGCACACTTTTTTTTTCTTTGGTCCAACTTCAACTCAATATTGGCAGTGTATTTTTAAGTTTTTTGAATGTGCTGCTGAGGCAAGTGGAAAAATAAATTACATTTTTCTCATATTTCTTACTGTTGAGATTGCTCTCAACCACTACCAGAGGTTTGTGTTGGATTAATCTTGCAAAAATATTTTGTTTGGAGCAGAACATAATCTTAAATCAACAACAAAAATTGAAGATTCATGTTGAACCTTACAAAACAAACATTGCTGCTATATTTTTTATTTAGATAGTCTTCAATGACTAATGTGCCCTGTAATGCAATATTTTGGCAAAGGATATGAAAGTAAATTTGGAATAAATGTCTGGAATGCTTGGGATTAAGAACATGAGATGCATTGTCCTGCACTCAGTTACACTTACGGTCAGAAGTACACCTACACACATCACAGGCTTTCAGTGATTTTCTCTGAACTGTGACTTTTCTGGGGTGGAATGATTAAAGCTATATGTTGTACAAGCATTTGAATTTATTTTGTATTTTCTAAAATCCACACAGGGTCAGAATTATGCATACAGGCTCATGCATCCACCCAAACTAACTCATGCTTCAACCAGATGCTTTTCATAGCCATCAACATGCTTCTGGCATAAATCTGGCTGTATAACCACAACTGTTCTTGGCAGAGTTCATTTACATGGCATGGACCTGGCTTTTAACCACACATTTTCAATCAGGATGGAGTCATGGCTTTCAGAAGGCCATTCCAAAAGCTTATTCCATTTACTGGCAAAAAAACAGCCAGAGAAAATGATGCTACTATCATTTTTGACAACTGGTTGCATTTGAAAGCCTTCACTCTTCCGAACATAGCTTGTCATTGTGAACAAATCAATCTTCCTCTTGTCCATGTGGGCATTTCTGAACTTTAGTGAAGCTTGAAGGTGTCAGTTTTGGATGAGGAACTAATCCATACACGGTGAAATAAACAACAACTCCCTTTTTGTAGACAGCCTTCACTCTTCACTGGCACTTGTATTCCATCAATTTCAAGTTTATGGCATGCTTGAACTTAGGTAGTTCCAGGGATGTTTCCAAACATCCTGACCAACTTTATTTCAGACGAGGTGATAGTTTCTTCCAAACGCACACACTTCTTGTTTTTAAATTATAAAAGATATGTCAAATGACAGCTTTTGTCAGATGACAGACAGATGAGTGTCAATCAGATGACAGCTTTTGTAACATGCAAACATAATTTATTTGCAGGTCTTCTATTTTTCTGGTTTGTGGAATTGTGAAACACTGCAGCACAGCACACGGTGACACAATGAAATGTGTCCTCTGCTTTTAACCATCACCCTTGGTGAGAAGTGGGCAGCCATGAAAGGGACCTAGAGAGCAGTGTGTGGGGACGGTGCTTTACTCTGTGGGATCTCAGTGGCACCTTGGCCGTTTGGGATGTCATGCATGTGTTTAAATTTAGGTGATGCTGTGAATCACAAATGAAAGTCTATGGCATTCATTTTAGCAATCCTTATATTAATTTGTAAAATCCGCTAAATCCACTGGCCTACAAGTAAGATGACACTTAGTTTTTTGATGCAATGTGTGCAGATGTACTAAAGAGTATTAAAGAGTACTAAAGAGCGGCATATACTTTTACGTGTATACCTATACATGTTTACAAAGGCATTAAATCAAAAAGTTCTTCGTGGTCTTGGTTGATATGTTCTAAATCCATTCTCTTTTATCTCCCATCCTTGAAACTCTCATGCTGAGAGGCCTTCTCCAGTCTCCTTCTATATCCCAGAGCCCTTCTCGTTTGTGGCCGCATCCAATTTATTCGAATGTTTATATATATTCTTCCCAAATACACTTAAAGTTGATTGATTGTGCATCCACAAGGCCATTCTCAGTAAATGTCATGGCAATTTGTCAAACCATATTATGTTGTTGAGGTGTCAAATACAGAAGTGGTTATCCAGTTATACAGTTAGAACTTCTTCTGTGTCCTATAGCATTCTACCCTTCAGACCCACACCTAGTGGAGAGAAATGGGTATTTGGCCACCAAAATCCTCCTTCCTTTTTTGGGGATAGATCTCTATCAGCCTGCCAGGTTTGTAACAGGAAAAAGTCATCCTGGAGAACTGGCGATAGCACCAGAAGAACAGCACTTCCCCTCATCAATTGCCCTTGGGGAAATCCTGGGGAAGAGCTTTCAGATTTGCATAAGCTGCCATCGACAGGACCTTGCCCATCTTTCAAAGAGCTGAGGCTGTGAGCGTGCAGGCCTGTGCACTTCAAACAGAATCGCATCCTGACATGCATTTTGAAGAGCATTGCAAGTGGGCACTTGTGTGACGTGTGAGGCAGGTATAACATTTGGAGTGAAGTGCTAGGAAGCTGAGAATCAAGGTCTGAGGTCACTGCACTCAGAGGAGCTCACCATTAATGACTTAATCCAAAGACCAATTAAAGAACTCGAGGAACTCAATCTATGGCCGATTTAAGAGGTTTATTGGGTGAATGCAGAGGTTGGCTGATGCCTAACATGAGCACATTTGTATTGCACTTCCAGTGGTGACTCCTCTTAAGCACTTAAGGCAAAATCATTTGACTCACCCTCCTTTCTGGTAGAGGACAGTACAAAGATAAACCCAGCTAAAAAGAACACAGGACTTAATGAAGCAAATTCTACAAAAATTGTGCCCAGAGGGACAAAAAGTGAGAGCCCCAGTCAGGAAATATAATCATCAAACGGCATGTAGTAGTTGAGAGCAGGGGCTAAGATTCTATGTTAACTCTGATTAGGTCAGAGATGCGTTGCATAACAGCCCATCTTAAAGTGAAAGTATGAAACATTTTCAAGCAAGCCATAGGAATTTGAATGCGACAAATTTGCAGGCAATTGCAGGCATCTTCTTCTCCGTTTGGTTATTTAATCGGGGAAGTAAACTACCAACCTGTTTCTAACAGAGGCATTCAGCTCATTTTGATGTATCATCATCTTATGGTGATATTCACCCAGTAACCTGTCAGAGATCCGCTTCAGCGTAGTAAGTTACGTCACGTTTCTTTTTTTATTAAAAAATAACTAGGACATATGTTTTAAGATGATTAGGATGAAAGTCCAATATCTTCTTAGCACAAGTCTTATTAAACCTGACCTACATATAAAATATTATTTCAGTAATGTATTTTGTTATAATATGTGAATATAATGGATTTAGAATACATACAAAATATACCTACACAATGGGTTGATGTAAATCAAACAGCTATATAATTTTTGTAATACGTCTTGGTGGTGAATTTGCACTATTTTTATGTATCACCATCAACATGCATGTTATTTATTGAATTTTATTAGATTTGTTATTGATTTTTTAAGCAGCTACGTCCACACCCATCCATGGGTTTAATGAATGAAACTGATTTAATAGTGAAATTTCAGTCAAAATACCTTTGCATTGCAACTAATTGTCACCACTCTCCAATTCAGGAATGCAAACTCCTAACCTTTTTCCTGTCAGAGGCATCAATGGTCATTGAGATGTATCATCATAGTCTTATCACAATATTCTGTTTCAGTGTCACGTCCATGCGGGTATGACGCGGTGGGTGTATGGAGAGGAGGACGAAGAGTGACGAGGAGACGAGGAATGAAGGACGCTTTCACCTGACATCACGAAACAGGGGTTTACTGGTGAATCACAGGACAGGGGAGGCATCCGAGGCGTTGACACTAGTGAACATGGAACATAACATTAAAGACCTGACAGTGAACAGAAATGAACAGGGCAGCTTTATACAATTAACACAGGTGAAAACGATTAGGGAACATTTCACATGACAACAATGAAACTCCGGTCCGGATCCCGGACCAGAGTAACCCCATTTCGGACCGGATCGTGACATTCAGCCTGTCAGCCTGTGAAAGCTTGGTGTGTTACACCATATTTCACTTTCTCCATGATGATTAGGCAACGATGCCCCACTACGTGGATGCACGCAGCAGGTCCTCCTGTGATTGATGAACAGATCCTAATTGACCTGAATGAAAAAATATTTTAATGAATATTTGATTTTTTGCAAGGATTCCTGCAATTCTTGCTTGTGGTAGTCATGACAATTCCCAGCATCTTATAAACTAGGGCTTTACATTTTTTATGCATAGTTGAAAAACTGAGAAACCAAATGTGCAAATAATTTTAGGTCCAAGAACATGCCTTCAGCACAAAAGTAGATCTTCAAATAGGTCCACATGCAGGTCTGTTCAGGCAACGTGTGTAGAGGTGCATGTGTGTTTGCTGAAACAGGAAAAGCAGAGGGCATTCATTATTTTAATATTTTCCCTTGCAGTATAAATGTCACAAACTGCACAGGAACAGCACTGAACACCTTCCCACATGTAGAATATGACCCCAGTAACCTGCTATTGGCTAATGCTTTAAATGTGTTTTAGCAAAGGGGCTTTAGTATTGACTAATGCTGTGAGCGAGCTTTCTCTACAGAAATACCGTACATACATACACAAGACTGTCTAGAAAGTAAAGTAAAGTTCACATTTAAATAAAAACAAAACCTCGTCTCTTTTAGTGTTCAGATTTTAATGGGAAATTTCAATACATAAAAATCATTATAAAATTATAGACTTTTTAAAGCTTCAACTTAAAAAAATACATAAAGTGGATTTGAAGGCCCAGTATGAAGAAA